>NC_088979.1:120990969-121313927 GCF_963932015.1 Anas acuta | reverse complement strand
AAGACACCCTTGGCAACACCTTAGAATACGTAAGGACAGCATTTGTCTTCCTTGAAAACCTCAAGCACCGAGGGACAAGGAAAAAGCAGCAGAGAAATGTCCTGAGACTCATTCGAGAGCCTCCTGTGTCAGGCAATGGCAGCCGTGAAATAATTCCCGTGCCTGAGATCAATCTGTCAACCCACATCGGCACTTCTGGTTTTCTGGGAGAGATCTCTTCTTCCACGCTTGCTCTAACTACTGAATCCATTTAGCAACACGCAACATGTTCCCTGAGAAGAGGGATTTACAACCCTGACACACCTCCTGTGCCACCTGTAGCCCAAAAGGGCCATCAATTTCAATAGAAGATGGCTCAGAAATGCCAATAACCAGAAGTCTTTCCTTCCAGAGTCCTTTCAGGATTAACAGGCGGTAAGGAAAATTCCCTACTGCATGACTTAGACTTATAGAAGGTATTTTGAGCAAGTTTTCTGATGACACCAAACTTGGAGGAGTTGTGGACTCGAATGAGGGTGGAAAGGCCTTGCAGAGGGATCTGGATAGGTTGGAGAGCTGGGCGATCGCCAACCGCATGAAGTTCAATAAGAGCAAGTGCCGGGTCCTGCACCTGGGACGGGGAAACCCTGGCTGCACGTACAGACTGGGCGATGAGACGCTGGAGAGCAGCCTAGAAGAGAGGGATCTGGGGGTCGTGGTAGACAGCAAGTTGAATATGAGCCGGCAGTGTGCCCTGGCAGCCAGGAGGGCCAACCGTGTCCTGGGGTGCATCAAGCACGGCATCGCTAGTAGGTCGAGGGAGGTGATTGTCCCGCTCTACTCTGCGCTGGTGCGGCCTCACCTCGAGTACTGTGTGCAGTTCTGGGCACCACAGTATAAAAAGGACATGAAACTGTTGGAGAGTGTCCAGAGGAGGGCTACGAAGATGGTGAAAGGCCTGGAGGGGAAGACGTACGAGGAACAGCTGAGGGCACTGGCCTGTTCAGCCTGGAGAAGAGGAGGCTGAGGGGAGACCTCATCGCAGTCTACAACTTCTCGTAAGGGGGTGTCGAGAGGCAGGAGACCTTTTCTCCATTAACACCAGCGACAGGACCCGCGGGGAACGGGGTTAAGCTGAGGCAGGGGAAGTTTAGGCTTGACATCAGGAGGGGGTTCTTCACAGAGAGAGTGGTTGCACACTGGAACAGGCTCCCCAGGGAAGTGGTCACTGCACCGAGCTGACTGAATTTAAGAAGAGATTGGACTGTGCACTTAGTCACATGGTCTGAACTTTTGGGTAGACCTGTGCGGTGTCAAGAGTTGGACTTGATGATCCTTAAGGGTCCCTTCCAACTCAGGATATTCTATGATTCTATGATTCTATGACTTTCCTCCACAAAGCTACGAGGACCTCCAACAGAGAACAATGAAGATTAATAAAAATAAATAAATAAATTAAATGCCATTTTCTCCTCATTATAATAAACTCCAGTTGAAAAGAAGGTTACACAAGGGATGCTGAGTCTTTGCGTTTCATGCAAATCTGCTCGTGTACACACCAGAAATCTATTGAAGAACAAAGAGCAAGAACAAAACACTTAGAGCACCATCCCAAGGCACCATTTGGAAGGCCAATGGGCCAACGGCAGAAGCGTGCATATTTCCCTACCGCTGCTTCGAGCAGTGGTGGCCGTGGATGCCTGATGGCAGCAGCTGGCAACAGTGAGGAGGAGGAAGCAAGAGGGCGAGCTCCGCGCCAGCACGTTGTTTCCAGCTCTTTTCAGTGGCACTGCAAGATGGGCCAGCTCCGAAAGGACACGCTGCTCTTCCGTCTGCTTTTCCCTTTGGTTTTCTGAGAGGCTCTGGAGGCCTTCACAGGAACAAAGCAGGTTTTTCAGATGCTGGTTACTTCAGAACAAAGCCAGTCTATTATCGGAGCAGATTATCCTCCTTTCCAAAGGTCTGGAGCAGCTCACAGGCAGCCCTCACCGAATCTGCTGTTTACTGCTGTGATAGATCATGCCCCTAGCCTGCACTCTCTGAAAGGTGCCAAGATATATAACAGGATGAGATAAGAATGGGTACTGCTCTCCAACAGACTTTTTGAGATTCACTTTTTGCTGGGAATACAAAGGATGATGCAAGGTAGCATTTTCCATCCGCTACCTCGTATTCTCACTCATTCAAAAGGTAACAGATCCCCTTCTGACACGTGCACACGTATGCTTTGCCTGGAAGTCCTACCTGTTAACTCTGCTGCATTACAGAGTATTTTTATAAAGCTTTTTAAAAGATCTTTCACCCCTTCTCTTACTGACCATCGCTGTAACGAGGAGCGGTGCTGAAAGCACCATCACACAGGCTCTAGGACGTAGGCTGGAGCACCAGCAGAACCTGACACACTCTAGGCCTACCAAAACGTCCAAAAAAGAAAGTAGGAGGGGAATTACAGGGCGAAATGTACAGCAGGGACTGCTAAGACCAGTGTTCAGAACACAATCTAAAATGCCAGCATGGCCTGGTGAGCCAGCAGGAGTGCCCCAGGCACATGTTAAAAAATAAGCATTTCTGCTACCAACCCTTCAGAGACCAAATCCTTGTCACTCTCACCTGTATTTCGTACTTAGAAAAAGGGGGGATGTTTTCAGTTAGTGCTCTTCTCAGAGGGAAAAACCTTCTGCAGCTAAGGGCAATTTTTGCTTTCTGCAGTGCAGTCTCTTATCGCTGGTTTCGTGGTCAAAATGAGTAATGCTGACCAGAAGAAATGGGAATCTTCTCACTGCAGAGTATGTGTGCCACCCATTCCTACCTGCACCCAAATACTTAAGATTAAGAGAGCACCCCCTGAATATACAACTTACTTTAAATTACTCTAGAAACCTGCATGCCAAAAAAATAATAATAGCAGATTGGAAGTGCAGAGACACTGGACTAAACTAATTCCCAAGACTATTTCAGTTATTAAAAGACAACAAAGATGGGAAGTTTCAGGTGCTAGGGATGTAAAACACTAAGAGTTGGCCCTCCCACGATGGCACACGGTAGAATTGATCGGAAACAAAGCCTGCAAGACAAATTTTCCAGCTCAGCCTGACCTATACCTAACAAGAGATGAACCAGTAAAGTAATTTATTTCATCATCTGCAACACCAGCAAGAGAGAAGGACTTGCTGGCATCAGGAGTGTTTTAAGAACGTCTCTGACCTAAAGATTCCTGCTGTCTCAGATAACCTGCTGGTGATTTGCTGTCTCGCTCGTGGAGCTGTGGAGGAGATATATTGACGAAGCTTATAGTAATGCCAGGCAAAGCAATAAAAAAGCCTCCTTGACATTTGCAAATTTTCAGAGTCCAGAGGGATTACCTCTCTTCATGTCATTCTATCTTATTTCTGCTTCGGGTTGATTTCCCCTCACTGCTAACATCTCAAATTTGATCACCTGAAAAATAAGAGCCAAAAAAGCTTAATTCAGCTTTGCCTTTCACTCACTGCTACGTACAGGCAAAGATTATTTGACACGGCAAGTACCTCTTTAACAACCCAGGACTATGCTGATGTTTACAAAGTATAAAAGGAAAGAAAAGTAGTTAAAAAAGCAAATTTCATCCCACTTTTTTTGTATCTCACAGTGTATGTTTGTATAAAACGCGGTCTTTAAGTAGACTGTCCATGCCTGATAGCCTCAGATACAGAAGTATTTAACGTATCACCTGAATCATCTTCAGAAACAGTAACGTGAGTCCTCCATAAATCACACCCCAGAAAAACGTATCTTTGGAGGAAAAGCTGTGCCATGACAAGTAGCTTGGGCAACAGAAGCTGAAGACACAGAATAAGAAGTTTAGTTTAACAAATTTTGCTGAGTTAATAAAATAGACTGACAGTTCCTCTAAGTGACCTGAAGTTGCTGTTGACTTCCATTACAGAAACAACAACCCACGAGGTACTCCCTATTTTGTTTCTTAATTTGATGAAACAAAACACGACATCTGCTAATTGTTATGCCATTTCATTAACCTCTTTAGTCAAACAGTAAAAAAAAAAAAAAAAAAAAAAAAAAAAAGAAAAGAAGAAAGACACCAGGGGTAAACTACCCTTCAGACTGCTAAGGCATGAAAACTCTGAGGCTGTACCTTTGTTACTGTCTTTCAGCTCGATGGGTTGAGTCAGCTTCTGCCTAGTTTATTTTGTGGGTATCCAGGGAGCGAATGCTTGTGAAGTGCTTTCAGCACAGCAAGTGGCGAGTCCTTTCCTCTGACACAGACCAGGAAGCCAAGCCAGGCATATGCTCGCATCGTGGTTCATGCTATCTGTACAGCTCCTATCCATAAAGGTTTTATAAACCTCTTGAATGTTTTTATTTCAGATGTTTTACAATTCCAGTGAGACAAAAGCAGGGAGAAATTGATCACATGCACCCAGTTGCTTTTTAGGAGCTAGGCATAGTGTAGCTATATAAAAGAACACGCGTGCATATAAAAACCCAAACCCTAAGCCCATTCCTGCTTTTCTTTTTAAATAGTCTCCCCTTCACAGGCAACTTCTCCTATCTTTGGAGACAACCGCATCTCTGACAACTCATTTTACAGAGCTGCTTCTCTCCTCTTCCTTCCCTCTTCCCAGGGGGAGCGGTGGCTTCGCTGATCATGTGCCGCACCATCTCCTGATTAATTCTGATAGACAACCAGCAGCTAGCTGGCACATCATCATCATCGCCCTAGGATGAACAATAATCTGCCTCGCCATCTGCTCTCGGATTTATTTTGAAGCAGCCACTGCTCCCTGCAGTGCGGCAGGGACCAGGGACGGCGCCCTTCCCCTGGGGGTGATGTGCTGAGGGCTGGTGGTGTTGGCTGGGAGACACCTGGGGGAGTGCAGGATCCAAGGAACCGACTGCGACCCGTGAAAGATTTCAACATCAAAGCTTTCTGGATCTCTTCAGTTCACTTCTGAAAGTCGTAAGGCAGTGAGGAGGTTCACCTAGAAACTGCAGGATCCTGTTCACCTTCACACCCTCTTTCAGGTCCAGTAGTGTAGTCCAGGAGGTGGCAATTACAGACTCACTGGGGCTGTGCCACTGTTGAGATGTGCTGAAGCCACCAGCAGACTGCAGGGAGAGGACACATTTGGAAAGGGATGTCAGGCTGTCATACAGACTTAGAAACAAATCAGGTGGAGCCTGAAGTTTTGTGCAGCTGGTGAAATGTGAGGGATGGGAAAAAGACTAGAATCGTATGGTGGCTCGGGATGGAAGGGACCTTTGCAGGCCCCTAGCCCAGCCTCCAGCCCAAACCAGACCCAGCTCTGCAGCCAGACCAGGCTGCTCTAACATTTCTAGTGACTGGCAGATAAAAAATCCCATGAACAAAAAGAGGGCAGAGGAGGGTTAAAATGCTTTGGGAGACAGCAATGCTAATCCAAATGAAGAAATTTCTGCAATCCACATTATGAAATTCATTAGAGCCAGGTAGAAGATACTGTACTGGTTTTAAAGAAGGGGGTGAGGAGAAAGGGCGAATTGTCCAGGCAACGCACTGCAATGATCTCTGGTCACCACAAAGGACAAAACCAACAGGAATCAACAGTGCTGAGCTGCAGACAGCACAAGAGAAGCTGGTTGCTGCTTATATTAACAACGATGTCATGCAAGGCGTGAGACGATGCTATGTTACCCTGCGTTATCCTGCCCTCTGACCACCTGTGGTGATAAACAGAGCGCAGCTTCACATGCTGCAATGATTCCAAGGGAACAAAGTGGCAGCTTAACACATATGCTTCATTAGGGAAAAAATGGGGAAGACTGACTTTTCTACCATGTTTTTCTACCAGGCTTTTGATGAAATTCATATGCCCAGGTCACAGTACCTGAAGGGACAGCCAGTGAATCACACGAGAGGACTCCGAAGGCAGCTCCTGCTTGCACCAGCAACTACACCGCCAGTGCCTACCCTTGTTACCATCTTACAGTGAAACTACATGCTCGAATGCAGACTTTATTCTGCTCAGCAGCTGAAGTGATCAATTAAATTGTTTTCTTCTAAGAAAATCCTGTACCAAAATGCTGGTGAAGAGACCAGGTTCTGCACACCGTGTGGTGCCCTACTGGCAATCTGTCCAGTGCTGCACAACGTGGGGTTCCCAGCATCCCAAGGGACATAATATCTGTTCTCTTTTTCTTTCTCATTAGCTCCAATAAATGACATTTTAATCAATACCTCACCGCGTCTGAGTGCCTTTCTTACTGGAATCACAGCAAACACTTGCACCAGCACATTACACATGACTGATACAGACCATCTGCTAACCTGTTTAACTTAAAGTCACAGCAATGTTTTTGACTTTAACACAGGATCTCGTGCGTGACTCAGCACCCAACATCTCATGATGCTCTTGCCCTGTTTTCCTAGTCTCCAGCACACACAGGCTGAAAAGAAAAAGCAGAGAACTGCAGGTTGATTCCTACACACGGTTCTTCATCATCCCATTGTCTGCTGCTCCTACGTGCGTTCACTTCAGAGGAATGCTCAAAGTCACGGATTCTCTTTTTGGTAGGTAGAGTGGACTTGCTGATTGGAGAGTGGGCTGGAAGAGAGCTTTATTCAGCTTGAATTTGAATAAGTGACCACCACTAAAAACAAAACAAAACAAACAAAAAACAGCCACCAACAACAAACCCGTAACATTCTTGATCCATGAAACTTTTGAGCAGTTTCAGGGGTGAAGACAAAAACGTACAGATGTAGAAGGCACCAAAAGCTACCTCCACGCTGCAAACAACATCCAGAACCTAAGCCAAGGTATCTGGGCTCTCAGCTTGCCACAGGTTGTTTTAACAAAAGCAAAGTAGAATGGTAAATATATTTTATGCCAGTCATTGATAAAGTAGTAGGTTAATTATTTTATATACTACTGTGTTTATTATTTTTAATAAATCCAAAATTGAAATGCATAGTTTTTCCTTAATACAACCAAAATCTACCATTTTTGTGCAACAGCTCCGTGTCTCTCCGGATTGGACTGTTCCATACAAAAGAGAAGTTTAACTACAGCAGACCATATGTGAGCCTGATTTTAACATGTGCCGTTTTAATAGGTCCTCCAGAGTCTTCGAACAGAATTGGCAGGCTTCGCCTTCATCTGGTGCCTGCGACAGCTCGGAAGGATTCTTCCCACTGAACAGAAGACTCTTACAGCGCAGACATGAACATACGGGCTACCTCACTTCTCAGCAGGGCTCCCTTTACCAGCAGTGAGGCAGAAGCTGTGTCAGGAAAGCCTCTTTCTCTGCTAGGAAAGCCTTGGGAAGCAGCTCAGGTGTGCACACCTGCTCTGCAAACACCCAGCTGGGGAGATGAATGCCTCATCCATTTTCAGTGCCTGCGCCTAGGAGGAAATTCTCTCTCATTTATCCAGTTGTGTTATGGGAATACGCAATGTTCTGCAAGGGTGTTTTAAAGCAAAACCAACATTGAGATTAATTTTAGCTTCCTTCCGATGTCTTCAAAGTAGGAGAAATGTTAGCTGCATTAATTTCTTGGGCTGCCTTTTGTTCTTATTTCAGCAGTAATAACTAATGAAGAATGCCATCCTACAGTTGGCATTTTGCAGCAGAGGCAAATGAAAGATTTTACAGATTCCAACTGTGACTTGGGGAAGAGAACAGCAACAACTCAGCCTCAGAGAAAACCTGTAAGGCAGCAACTCTGGGAGTCTCAACTCAGCCTCTTCCTAGCTTTGTCACGCCAAGTTATTACCAATTACAAACGTAAGTTGGATGGATATGCACATTCATGTATGTGAATAACTTCACAAAACTTCATTGTAACACTGCCAGTTATTTCCTTTAGAGAAGAACACTGACACAATTATTGGGATTTTAATTAATTCATTCATTTTGCTGCCAGCAAATGCCAGCACATTTTATTATACATGAAAACGCTGACATTGGGATTACACAGCAAGGTTTTGGTAGCGGGGGGGCTGCAGGGGTGGCCTCTGTGAGAAGAATCCAGCAGCTGCCCCACATCAGACCACAGCGAGCTTCAAAAGGGATTTTTCCCCGGCCAGAGCTGAGCCATGAGTGACTAGCTGGGCCTCTGAGAGAGCCAATTTAAGAAACGGAAAAAAGCTGCGGTGCAACAGCAGCTGGGAGAGAGGAGTGTGATCCAGCCCTGCAGCCCCCAGGTGAGTGCAGCAGGAGGGCAGGAGGTGCTGCAGGCAGGCAGCAGCAGTTCCCCTGTGGCCTGTGGAGAGGCCCCTGGTGGAGCAGGCTGTCCCCCTGCAGCCCATGGGTCCCACATGGAGCAGATCTCCACGCTGCAGCCCCCCCATGGGTGGAGGAGCCCCCGGTGGAGCAGGTGGATGTGGCCTGGAGGAGGCTGCGGCCCATGGAGAGCCCCCGCAGGAGCAGGCCCCGGGCCGGAGCTGCAGCCCGTGGAGAGCAGCCCATGCAGGAGCAGGGGTTTGGGGGGAGCTGCCGCCCACCCGTGGGGGACCCGTGAAGGATGGCATCCCATGGGAGGGACCCCACAGGGAGCAGGAGCAATGGAGACAAAGTGTTAGAAGACAGACCACAGCCCCCATTCCCCTCTGCTGCTTTAGGGGAAGAGGTAGAAGAAGGTGGACAGAGAGGAAGGTGTTTTTAGTTTTCTTTTAGTTCTCACTGTTCTAATCTGCTAGTGATATGTAATAAGTTATATTAATCTCCCTGTGCTGAGTGTGTTTTGCCCATGGAAGCACTTGGTGGGTGATCTCTCTGTCCTCGTCTCAACCCACAAACTTTCTTTTCATCATTTTTTCCTCCCTGTTCTGTTGAGGAGGGGGAGTGGTGGAGCTCAGCTGTCCATCAGCATGAAACCACCACCACCACCGTTTAGCGCAAGCATGCACCCTCTGATGCAGCATACAAGGCAGTAAACTGATGTGTAGTAAATCACCAAATACTGCATCTTTTAAGAGAGGGCATTTGTACAGAGTTGGATGCACATGCATGGAGTAAATAAAAGTGTAATTCTATCCTAACATTGCTGATTTCCTGATGTTTGAGTATCAATCACCCCCTCTTTTCCAAGCCAGAAGGCTCCAGAACTGTCTGTTTAGATCTTACATGCCCATCACTGCAGTAACTGAATGTCTTCCAGGGTCAAGGGAGTAAATTTTCTTCTTTGTTCCATCTTGCCTCCTGGAACACATCACTTTAAAATTAATAGAAAGGGTAGTCTGAGTATTTCTTTATTTTCCTATTAAATATTCTTTTTATGGTGCAAGGACGAAGAACTTCTCTTCCTGCCCAGCTCAAGGGTCTTTCCCCACTTACTCAATCCAAGATCCTCTACACTTTTGCACTAGCTTTCCTTTTAAGGAAACTCTGACCTCTCTACATATTTTCAGACTAATTTTACCTCACTCACAACAATCTGGGGAACGAAGCAATTTGTTCTGGTTCCATGTGAACACACAGGGACCAGGGGCTGTTTTGCCTCAGAGCTACAACTAAATGAGGCGAACAGAGAATAAAAAACACAACCAAAACCCCAAACCACGTAACCTCACTCTGCTGGCACCTGCACCAGTCACTTGATGCACTACGAAAACCAGAGATTGTTACAGGAAGCAGACACAACAGCAATCACTTGTTATCTCTGCAATCCCAAACCAGAATACTCCCAGTTCTCCTTGGGTACAAGACGAAGAACAGCACTACAAAGTTAATGGCATCCATCTCTCTGCGCTCCAAGGACTAACTTGCAGATGGTTCATCACTTGAAAGTCATAACCATCCCCATTTCATCTCTTCATTGTCTGCTCGATGCACGCCACAAAAACACGGCAATACAGATCAAAGATGCGAGAGAAGTGTCTCTCCATTTCTCAATGAAACACTGAGCACTTATAAAAAAAATTACTTCAGGGTCAAGGAAAGACAGACAAAAAAATTACAGTGAAAGCAAGAAGAAATGTTCAGAATTTGGACAAAAGCAGTCAGTGAAAGATCAGGGTACTTTAAAAAAAACAACTTCTAAAAAAACACCAAACACTGCCTTTCAAATTCAAAAACAAATCCAGAGTCTGATTTAACCCTCAAATAACAAATTGATGCTGCTTTGGATTCCATCCTCCTCCCCCCAAAAAAAAAATATCCAAGATGAACATCTTGACACTAGGCAAGGGATAGAAGTTCCCTTTGAAAGGGAAGGGAACTAATATGAAGCTCCAGAAATATACTAGATTGGTCCCTCCCAAGCTTTTTTAATCACTTACCCCATCAGTAATTTTATTTTTCTTACCGTGAACCAATTTTGAATTTTTATACATGTATTACTAGACTAATAGATTATGTATAATGAAAAAAAAAGCCTGCTCTAGATGTCTTTCTGTCTTCCTCCCTCCCCCAAAAAGGATTCAGTACTCTCTTGCAGCTCAGTGAGGGATAGCAGCACATGCCTTGAGCTAGAGCTTAAACAACCAACTATGATGGCAGCAAGCCCAGCAACTGGCATTCAGATCTGGGGAAGGGTGGAGGAGACCCGAGGTTTATGGCATATTTTATTAGAGACTATACGTCATGACACTTGGGGAAAACTGGGAATTGGAGGCCAAAGCACAGAAAAGAATTTACTGGTATGGAGGGAACTGAGCATGACTGTAAGTTATTACAGAAAAAGGGTGAACCCAATCTGAAGTTTTAGAGGTGCTAGAGGGTAACAAGAAAAATGGAAAGCAAAATATTTTGACTGGGGAGATGAAAGGATGTTCAACTGTCTTGTAGACTCACCAAGAAACTGAAGAAATATGGTTCAGATAAATTCATCATGAAATGACTGCATAAAAGGTGAAGAACACCATTTTTAGATTGCTTGCTGTGAGCCAGAAAGGGCATTTCAAGGGTCTACCTTGGTTCACTTAATCGCATACTTTCTACTACAGATTTTGAAAGTAGAACAATATACACACATGGAATGTACTAAATGTACTAATGAGACAGAATTGGAAAACGTTTCTGGTAGAAACCACAATTAGAATGCAAAACTGTCTTTACAAACTACAGCAATTGTCAGAAGTCAACCACATGAAGCTTACTGAAGTCCAAAGCATCGTGCCTTTTATATTACTCACCTATACCAGCACCTTCCCTGCCAAAGAAAGACAATCATAAGCTGTATAAAGGCACCTTGAGATTGGCAGAATAGGGATGAAGGCAGCATGTCATAACTTCATTTTTCAGACACTGCAATTTCAGGACACTTACAAGGACCTACATGGACAAGATCAAAGTGAGTGCCTGTGATTGAGACTGTACCACTAGAGATATTCTCCAATGAGATAACTTCTGAGTAAGACAGCAATTTCAAGCTCTAACTGCTATAATGTGAAAAAGAAAAAGCATATCACAAATGTATTGAAGGATTTTGCATCACAGCTGACAGCAGTTCTTAAATGAAGAGCCATCACAAGTTGATGAATCAATGTTTTGACACTGAAAAATTGTATTGCATACCTGCATGCAAACACTGGCATATATTAAAGAAAGTGGTTTTATATAGCCTTCAAAAAAAATATCAGCAAATGCATATTTGAAATTGTCACATATTCTGATTCAGTCAGTGATCTGAAGAAAAAAAAAAAACTCCTACTAAAATGAATTCTCAAACATTTCTAAAACTGATGTTCCTGATTTCCCATATTGAGAAGCTTACAGGGTCTTAATGTTCCTTCCAGAACTGATTATGAACAAACACACTGACGTTAATTGCACATATCTGAGCTCTCACAGCTCTCAAGTTCCATATAGAAGGCCCAATGTGTTGTTTACTTCCTTTTGCCTTTCTTCTCCTTAAGTACATACTCATGCTCAGTACCATAAACACTTCCATCAGAGCAAGTAGGATTAGCACAACTGCAAGGAGGCAGGTGAATTTCCTTCTGTTAGAAACGCACTGTGCACAGATTTAACTAACACTTCACCTTATTTGATAGAAGAGAGGTAGTATCTAAAATTGAAATAGAGATAAGCTCTGACTCCTTTCCTTTACAGCTAATAAGACCAGCGATGAACTTGGATTTGTGATAGAACTGATCAGTTGTACTCCACAGGGAGAGAAGCAGAGCATAAAGGACTCATTTCTGCCCTAAAGTCTCTTTAATCCAAAAGAAGACAGAAAGAGAGAAAAGAATCTCAGAAATTTGCAAACATGTTGTCTTCTAGTTAAATATCAACAGAGATGAAATTTTACAACAGTGCTAGCAGAGGCTCGGTATTTCTAAGGCATGAGTTCTATTTGGGTAGGATCTAGAGGCTCAGAGTCACACAAAAGTGGAGCCCTGAAAAAAAAAAAAAATGTACTGAGAAAAACTTTGCTTGCAAAGCTGTCAGTCTAACCAGAGAAATCAGGCAAGCGTGAAGAAAGGTGTCCTAATATTTCCCCTTTTGAAGGTGGAAACCTTAACTGTTAAGTTGTAAAGCCATGCAAATGTGGTAGAAGGGGGATCTCTGGAGCTCATGCCCAGTGGTTCAATCTGCAGGTTTCTACTGTGGCACCTAAATGACAGCCACCCCAGAAACATTTAGGAGGATCCCCAGACTGCATGCTGATGTGAGCATGGGTTAAACTGAGGCTCTGCTGCATCTTCTGTTTTCACAACTGAAGCCATTTGTCCCTGGATGAGACTGTCACCGCTGCAGAGTTGATAACACAAGGCAGCAAACCCTTAACACTCAGACTACCGAATGTACAACAGATTGACATGATTAGGATTTCATTTCAGAGATAATATTAAGCTGCAGAGTGACCTTCATTCCTTGAAAGCAGCAAGTTCCTGTCTGCTTTACAAGTTAGGGCTTCCAGCTCCAGGCAGGCTAAGACGAACCACCAAGGCATTTACCAGCCACAAACCCCTGGCCAGCAGGAAGGATGAGGTGCAGGATGAACACACACCTTGACAGAAACGTTCTGGTGTGGCCACCCAAGTCATTTGGTCATTACATAAAAAAATTATATGCGTAAAAAGCATATGGTAATTGTGCTGAGCACAGCCTGCCTTGAGTTAAATACCTTAAAATGCCCCAAAGAATCAAGCCAAATACAGAGACAACCCTTCTGCACAAAAACAGCATCTTCTGAAAATTTAGCTTATATAAAACCAAATATAGAAGATGAAGATTATTTCGTTTTTCTTGCTTCATTAGCTCCTTTGCAACATACATTTTTAAGGATTTTACAAGACTATTTGTGTATATATACCGGCCAACTTAATTATAACTGTTACTGACTCCTCATATAAAAATGGGGATTTGTAAAATTGATGTAGTTTGTTCCCAGCAATAAACGTGATTTATTCCTATGATCTTGTTCGCAAAGCAGAGAGAACAATTAAGACAGCCATCCCTCCATCTCAGGTTGAATGAAGCATCACAAATCACCTAATCCTTTGTCTTTTACGGTCAAGCTATAACCTTGTCCTCCACTCACTGCAACGGTGTACAGGTGCTTTGCTTGAGGCCTGAGGACAGTCAAGCAAACGCCTTTTAAGATCAGCTTCACCAACTGAATGCAATTACTATGGAAATAAAAAAGCGGGTCTCTTTTCTTGGCTCTAGAGAATTATATCCCGAAGTTGCTAATGATCTCTTCACAACTTAAAACTGCAGCATTCAGATATTCCCATGAACGCCAACATAAAGGTTCATAGTCAGTCTTGCAGTAGAACTGCAACGCATTTGTCTTCTTGTCAGTGAGAGCGTGCCCGGGAGCAGGGCAGTTTAACTCTTTTTCTCAGCCTGAGCTCAGCGAGCGGGGCCACACCAGTGGAGACCAACAGCGAAGGTAACACAGGAAAGACAGCCTGCCTTAGCGCCACATGTCAGTGCGACCAAGAAGCAAATCAGGCACATTTAATTCCTCAGGAACAAGCAGGAGAATAAGAATAAGACTGCTGAACAGCTTCAGAGGAAGAAAATGTTTGACTGTGAAGGGGAAGTTTTTTTTTTTTCCATGATCCATTTTCAGATGGGCTTTATCTGAGCTATTTTACATTACTGAGCTTGCTCCTGTTCTGCCAAAGCAGCTGCCTATTTCCTTCCGACTCCCAGATTTCCTTTAATCATTGAAGACATGATGCTGTGTTCTGATGAAATGCCTTTCCTGGCCATTCCTGATGGAGGGAATTAAAAGCCTTGCCAATCCTTTTGAAATGCAAATCTTCACCAAATAGGTTTCATGCCTCTCGCTACCATTGCTTTTCCCTGAAGAGCACATTGGGGTGGAACAGCAAAAGGATTGCTTATCTTCTAAAATGAATATTGTCTTGCACTTGCCACCCCCTAATCTCCCACTCTCATTTTCATCTTTCTTCCTCCCCAAATCTCACATTTCTGAAGCAAGAAAGCTTCTGTTACCTCCAGGTGACAATAAAGCTTGATCCTCCAGCAGCAAAATCATTAATTCTCTTATCTACATAGCCAATACGGCTACACAGATTTTTTTTCTTTCAAACATCAACAATTTCTGTTAACTGTTGAGACCTTAACAGGGCAAAGACCCAGCCCAAACACATCTTCTCGTATTAACAGAAAAAATATCCTCTACTCCTTTTTGCAGAGTATGGGAAAAGTGTTTTAATTAAAAAGGAGTGTAATTAGAATGAGGAAGAAGCACATAGACCCATAATCTAGTATAGGACAAGAGAAAAAGAGAATGGTGAACCTTGACTCTCCTGGGGAACAGCGGTGGTGCAAATACGTCAGTATGAAGGCTCCAAGCACAGTTTTGTTCTTCTGCTTCAATTTCAGCCCACAGTTGTGGGGGATGATGCAGGGAAAAGGATAATCACTTCCCAAAGTAAGAGTTGAGTGTTTTGTGCAGCAGGACAGAGCTCTCAAAGAGTAAAATCTTACATGCCGCAGGACGTTCACATGAAGTCACTGATGAAGGCTACACAGAATCACTACTATGGTTAAAGCAAGACTGAAAAACACAGGGAGAAATGTGTTTATGAGCAGCTGTATGGTGACAGAAGAGGACTTTTCTTCTGCATTTCTGGAACAGAAATTAAGAAATTTACACTATTTGACGACAAGCTAGATTTCATGAACTGTTCCTGATGGTGCTAAGCTTTTAACGAATTCAGACAGAAATGTTCACTTTCAGAGCTGATAACTGACTAGCAGCATGTTCAACAACACTAAACCTTACCTTATTTGTGGCTTTATTTTGTAACGGAACTCAAGAACAAAAAAGGAAGCGATAAACAGACTACCTACATGCATTCCCAACTGCAACTATTTCTCTGAAAACATAGTAGGAAACAGAATGAGTACCATTGCTTGTGGAGCAGTTTTGTCCCTTCAAGTAGTTTAAATGCAAGACTGTCCAACGCTGGCACACCCTGTGGGATCTCCATTTCATTGTGCAAGTTTTAGCACTTCTGGGTAAAGACAGTAACAATGACAAACATGAAGTACGTGGGCAAGAGAGGATTCTGCTAGCAGAATTTGCACTTGTTTGCTTCCCCCCACCTTTTTTCAAGTCACTTCACCATAGGCATCTATGCTGTGCCCGTATTTCTCCAAAGATTTACTGACATCAGCATTATCTGTGACACGAGCGCACGCAGCTTCACAGCAGTCACCCACTCTTTGGAAAATTAGCCCTCCAATTTCTTGTCCCAAAACATCAGAGGGGTAGAAGGAACCAGCAGGCTTTCTATTAAGACCAAATTCAATATTGCTTTTAACTCGAGACTGCTGTCGGTGACCTAAACTCCATCCTCCACATTTAAGACCCTGAGCAAATCTGGCCGGGACATAAGTAATGCTTATTCTTGTAAATGAAAGGAAGCAGATCTTGTGATTTGGCAGGGCACATGTGGACTGCAACTGCAAGAAGTGTACGTTTGGCATGTACGGTGATGGCATCATTGCCAGTTATCAAGCATTTCAGCAGGACACCTGCAGCAGTTTCACTTGGCGTGCTTCTGCCAGCAACTTCTGCCTCGCAGTACTCAGCTGCTTTGGAAACTGGCTAGGAGAAACCGTGTTCTCATTGGCACCCCCGCAGCACAATTGATCAGATCGCTATAGAAACCCCATGTTTCTCACTCATTCATACAATTGATATTTCTTCGTAAGCTGGAAAACGAGTCTGAACTGCCATGATAACAGAAAGAACAGCTCGAATGCTGCCAGAGGGGAAGTTGTTAATTTTTCAGACAGTGCAAGAGATTAGGGGCAAAGGGCATTTGTCCGAGCTCACAGATTAAGGTTCAAATACACACCCCTTAAGCACAGAACTGAGCGACACTAAGGACCAACTTTGACCTTTTTTTTCAACACATTAAAAAAAAAAAACACATACCTTTCAAGTATAAAAAAGCAAAAAACCCACCCTCCATGATGTTATGCTTTGTATTTATCATAGAATCATTAAGGTTGGAAAAGCCCTTCAAGATCATCTGGTCCAACCATAACCCTACTACCAATGTCACCCACTAGACCATGTCCCTAAGCACCAGGTCCAACCTTTCCTTGAACACCCCCAGGGACGGTGACACCACCAGCTCCCCAGGTAACCCATCCCAATGCCTGACCGCTCTTTCTGAGCAGAAATGTCTCCTCATTTCCAGAGGACCTACTTTTCATACTCAAAACAAGTCAAAACTCCTCTAGACGTGGAATTGGTTTTAGGTAATCACTCTAGGCATCTTGCATTTGTCTTCTAGGGTTTGTGTACAGCTTAGCAACATTTTCAAGACTATGTCTACATCCGTTTGGTTTAACTGCATTTTTTTTCAGGGCTCCAAAAGACAACTTCAGAATGTAGTCAGGCTTCTTGAAGAACTGCTAGATGACCAAAGCTACTTTGCCATTGAACTTCACTCTCTAGGACTTGCAAATAGCTGAACTGAAGCTAATGAAACCTACACAATGAAGCATTTGGTGGGAAAGCTAGGACATGTGAGTGGGTAGCGGATTTGACTAAGACTTGTTTACAGACTCGTGAAAGATTGAGACAGAGATGCCTGCTCCACTTGCTGTTGCTTCACTGCAGCTTTCTGGTTTTGCCCACCAGAAGCGTAGCATTTCTGTGCTATCTCAGCACTGACGATACACCAGCACCATGCCTACCTGGCACGTGTGCTCCGAGACCTATTTTCGTATGGGATGGACACACTCAGGCCTCCAACCTCTGCCCAATTAGCAACGCTTGGGGAGCAAACACACTGCAGGTCTTCATTTGAAAAAGAAAAAGGCAATAGCTTTTTCACAGCTACACAGAGAGACCGGGGACCCAGTCAGCAGTTTCAAGCACACTGTATGGCAAACAAGCTAATCAGCTCTGTCAGGGGGCACAGCAGGTGTCAGTGGAGAATGAGGCAGGGAGGGTGCTCTGAGGGCACGGCAATGCTGTAGCTCCCTCTGATCACAGGCTGCAGTGTATATGCAGAATTGTCCGCGTGTGTGTATTTCGCAGGCATAGTTTAAGCAGCAAGTAACAGAAAATTCAAAAGGTGTCAACCAAATTTGACGTGCTGCATTACGGAAAAACAACATTACACTGAATTTCATGCTATAGTTCTCCCTTTCTGCTGAGCTGGGTTTGCAATTCAGAGAAGGGGAGCAATCTAGTATCTTAAATGGAAAAAAAAGCACCTTCAGAAGCAGTTGGTGTTACCTCGAGGAGCACCATGAGTTACTCATTCATCTCACTGTGCTGGCTGCTTTTAGCCCAATTGCATGAAAAATGCTGTAACAATTTCTGAACAGTCAAAGACATTTCTCTCTTGAAAAGGTAAATTAAACATTCCAAAAAAAAAAAAGGACTGCATTAGACAAATTATTGATCGTTCAGGAGTGCCAGATGATTTAATACATATTCAGTATAAAACTGGGAGAGGAATGCTTTCCTCTTCTTAATAAGAGCCATTTCTACTCCAGCTCATAAGCACAACGTCAGCAGCTCCAAGCTGAAGGGGTTCTTCCTCCTGTCCTACTATGCACAGGCTGAGCCAGACAGCAAGCACAGGAAGCCCTAAGTGGACAGAAGTAGTATCCAAAGAAATTCCTATTTATTTTTTTTTTGTTTTAAAAACACTCCAACCAAGAAGATGGAGCCGAAACACCAAGCAGGCCCACATACTATTCCCTCAAATTGCATCCAGCTGTAGAAACACTACACAAGTAACAGGATTCTAGACGTGCTCCTGATCCAAGTGAAAACCAGATGCCCGTGCCCATAAGGCTGACACTCTGCAGACGCTATTACCAAGCATGCAGTTTCAAAAGAACAGCGAGTTAATAGAGTAAAAGATAGGAACGCTGCAGTCCAGCTTTCAGGATATCACTGCAAATGGTTTTGCAACATTCACAGATCCTAGAGATCTTATTGTTATCTATTTCAATTTGCAAAGCCAGAAGAAAAGTTAAAGTGATAACCGTTACTTGAAGGGCAACTATTTCCTGCACTGCTAATAATACAATGTCCTTTGCAGACAAAAATGCTATCAATACTATAAATATGGGCTTGCATTTATCAGATAGATTAAAAAAAAAAAAAAAAAGAGACAGCACACCAGCCAGAAGACAATTTGGAATACAGGGAATCAGTTTGCCAGCAGTCTACAGGCAACAGCTCCACAGAGTCTCTGATTTTGCCTCCGAAGAGGCCCTTACAGCCCTCACGTTCAGCACAGCACCGGCTCCAGCACTACTGTCACCCGTTTTTCCATCAAGCTGAGTGACCAAAGGGTACATGAGGAGAAGCGTCCAGCTTGTACTCATCCCCTTCAGATTACAGTTCTGAAGAGTATTCTTACCTCCAGAAAAGCCTACATTAATTCTGATGTTTTTCCTCAGTTTTTCTTTCCCTGTAGCTCCAGGCCTTACCATTCTGAAGCAGAGTAAAGCTGACAGGAGCACTCTTGCAGCTTTTGCCAGAAATTTGAATAGAAACAGTGAAACTAAGCAGAGTATGGGCAGTTTCCCTCTGTTGGCATTTGCCAAAAGCTTTATGTGAGATCACAGACAAGGAAAATGTGCCTGTAAAGTCAAGAAAAATCACACGGAAGGGTCTACATACAGTAGGGAAGCTAACTAAAAGACAAAAAATATTCAGAGAATGTGATGTTACAAACTGAATTGCTCTCAACTGTTTCTTTTTCAGGGAAAGTTTCTGGTATGCCAATTTACAAAGATTAAATCCTGGTTCGGGCAGGTAAAGCTGTGAACTGGAGTAGTAGTAATATGATATAGCACATACATGACAGTACAGGGCAAATGAAGCTAACCAGAGAGCCTGTTCTGAAAAAATCAGTCAACCTAAAGAACAAGAATCAACAGCAAAAAGAACAAATCTAGGATTGACTACATAGCATGAGTATGTGGTAATGAATCGTTCTTCAGGATTATTTTTTTTTTCTAGTGGCTGAAAGGGAGAGAATACAAAGAGATGTACCAGAAATGGACAAGGGAGCTCCTGAAGAAAAAGGAAAAAAAAAAAAACAAACAACAAAACAAACAGGGAGAAGGGGGAACATAAAAAATAACAGAACAGGCTCAGAAGCAATTTGAATCAGATCAGGAAGATTTGAAGATAGTGGAAGAACTTGCCTGAGGAAGCAGAAATTCAGAACAAGGAGAGAAGTCAGATGTGTTCTGAATAGCTCACTGGGGATGAAGCAAGGAGCCGAGTACTCAGAAGCAAAAGGCAGTGGCTCCAGAAATCTACACACAAGACCAAGGCAAAAATCAAGGGCTGGTCAAATTCCCCATCTCAGTAACAGGGCTCAAATCATACAAAAGCTCAGCTGAATGAATGAATGTGATAGTAAGGTGCCTTGCGACAGGTACAGAGCGCCAGCCTCTGAACATGTTACATGCAAGTCTGTTATGAAGTACAGAAATTACACGAGTGACAGGAAAACAAGTGGGGTTAAAGCAAAATTCACCATGTTGTCTCCCCTTCTAGAAAACTGATATTGGCACTTTCAATCCATTCTTCCCAAATTACATTTGGTATCAGCACACAGAGTAAGACTGTGATACTCAGGATACTCCTATTACAGCGCGCCTTCAGGAGCAGCAGGGCAGCCATACCCAAAGTCATTCATTTGGTCCAAACCAGGACCAAACTGTAGGAGGGCAGAGCGCAGATAAGTTCCTAGCTGCTATCATTCCCAATAAGACTCTAGTAAGTACAACCACAATTAAAAACATCCCAACAGCATCATATTTCCAATTCCTGCTACCCACTTACCTTCTATACTTTAATTCCATTATTAATCACGTCTTACCTAACCGAACATTATACTAAGGACACTTATGTCTGGATGTATGGAAGAGACCAACTGTAATTACATTCACTGTTAACATCAAGACTGCTCTTTGTGGTAACAGAAGCGAAAGAAAACAAGACTGCATAAAAGTTGCATTACAAAGGTAGAAGAGAAGAGAAAAGTTACTTTATTTAGCCTGTATCTTCTTTCTAATGTTAAATTTACTTGCTACCCTGCTGGATATCCTGATACAGTTTAGTATTTAGAATACATAAGGAAATCCATGGCTTGGTATCAGCCACTGTAATGCACTTCAGGATCTTGTTCCTCTCACTCCTTCACTTCAGCCCCACTCTCCCTATTCCAGTCTCCAGTCACCGTTTCTTTCAAACTGACCTTGAATTTGACAGGCAACTCCAACACTACACTAGATTTACAAATATGATTAGGGTATGAGAACAGGATACATTACAGATCTTCCTCAACCAGACCCACTTAATCATGCTACAGAACACGCATTCATGAAAAACATTTCCATTTTCCACGTGGCATTCAACAAATTAATCAACCCAAGCCTGTACGTATAGAGGAAAGAAGACAGCTCCCTCTACTGGGTGAGACAATGCAGCTCCTTGGATCCCCCCTCTCAGCCTCCACAGAACATACTTGCACATATTCAAACCTCTGAGATATTTTTTTTTAAACCAATCCACACGATAGCATCTAATTGCTTAGACTGCTCTAAAATTTCAGGAACTGCCCTACAGAAATCTTTGTAGTTTCTACACTTAAAAGCATAAAGAAGAAAAATCTTCCCCAAAGTCTGTGGAAGATGCAGATGAAAGTCGTGCCAGCGACTTATGTCAGTGTCCATTGTCAGCCCAGGTCAGGAAGCAGCCAGTTCGGCTCTGTTACTCACAGCACGCGTTTAACACTTGACTTTTCTTACTGTAACTCAATTAATCTTTTTCTTGTACATCTCTGCCTCAAGAGAGGGCCCTTACCTTGTTTAAGGGAATGGCTGCAGCTTTCTACCTGCGTGAGGCTTCATCACAATAGCAGCTGCAGGTGATTGCTAGCATGTATGCAGAACAAAGCGATGAAATATCAGAGCACAGGTCAGACTGCAGTCGGTGACACAAAGGAAAAGGAATGATCAGTTTTTCAAGCGTTCGTAACAGGATCTTCTAGGAAGACTACAATCTTTTTCCTTTCTCAGTCAACCCTCCTGAAACACGAGGCTCAAAGTAACACTTCAATCGTGTAGCATTAGCTTTTTTCTTTCGGTAGATCTCAACACATTCAAAGTGGGTGAGAACTGTCAGCTCAGTGCAGGAGGCCAGCCTGCAGCAATTCCTGACGAGCCTGCTGTCAGGACAATAGGTAGAACAGAAATCTGAAACATCATGAATCAAAAGTTCTTCCTACATGTTTTTAATTGCAATTAGCTGTGTGAAACAAACCCAATCTTATATCAGAAAAATACTCTCTTCTGCAGGACTCTAGGTTATTCACCTTCTTATACAGGAAAGGCCTGGAAAGATAGATGCAACTTCCAAGTCATCACTGCAGGACTCTACAGTAATGCCCAACCCTAGCTGCATAAGGCCAACTGGTTACATCTCAATTGCACTAAGAGCAGAATTTACCCAAGTGAAAGCTACAAATGTTATTAATTTTTATTACCAGTTCTCCGAGTACAGTCAGAACATTAACTGAACTTATTTTGCATTGCTTACATCATTTGGCATAGAAGGCTAAAAATGCTCGAAGTTTCTGAGTTCCAGGAAAGCAGAAGAAAAGACAGAAGATGGCCAGAGATTCTCATACAAGTTCCCAATGTCAAGACACAGGGAAGCCACAAACCCAGCATAGGTACAGCATTGCACATCCCAGTAAAGTACATAGGTAATATGACTTGGGATATTATTAGCTCCTGCATGTCCTCAGTAAGTTCTTACAGGGAAAAAAAAAAAACAACAACAACCAACCTACAAAAATCTCTGCTGTCCCATTTTTTAAAATTATTTTTGATGTTGTTGTTTTGTGTTTTCTTTTTTTTCTTCAAAATTATTTCAGAAATTATACTCACAAATAGAGTAAAACAGATCTGAAGCAAGACCTCTATCTGAGGGCCTGTACCCTACAGGTAACCTATACAAACCAGACCTTAGCTAAAGCTGAGAGACAGATTGATGCTGTGGTAACTGAAGAGCACTACAAACCCGAGGTACGGACAGAGCTCACAAACCACACTTCACAAATCAAAACAGAATGATTACAGGCAGAGAGGCTCAAAACCTTCCTACCATCACTGACAGGGAAGGGAAGCTGACTGCCATTTTAAGTGCAGCCTGGTCTAGCCTAGCAGAGAGGATGCTTTCCATGCTCTACCTGCTCCATGGACCTCTTTGGCCCTGCGTTTTGATTCACAGCATTTTATTAATGTGGCTGCAGCCCAGGTCAGCCCTGACTGAAATTCATGAGGCTTTTGGTTATCCTCCAACTTTGCCTTTCAACTTAAGGGCAAAGGCATCCTTGGAACAGTCCAGTGAACCTGATTCCTCCACACACCTCTTCCAGAGTCCTCTCTGCGAGAGGCCTGAATGGGAGAGAGGAGATTCCAGAGGGCAGTGGAGGCACGTGGCCAACACAATCCACAACGTAACTTTGAAAAAAATAAAAGCTGTCCGCAGGAGAAAGAATTTAACAGGAAACATTAAAGAGCACTAAGAAACTAGTTCAGAAGGTAAAGCCCTGACACCCAACCTCTGCTCCCTGTCTTCCCCCCAGGATAAACCCAGATTAGAGAGGCAAAGTAGGATCTCATCAGGTGCAGGTGTTTTTCCTTTTCTTCCCTAGCACAGAAGACACAAAGCATTTTGACTGCCCCTTTGACACCCAGGAATGACTCTGCTTTTGTATGCATGAGACGGATACACACCTCCACTGAGGCACGCACTTGGCAAAAAAAATTGTTTACTCCCAAGCACAGACAAGTCTGGAATTAATTTAACTTCCGTGAGAATGGTTTACACTAGGGAAGCCAGGTTGTACAGCATAATGAAATGGCTAGAAGCAAATTAAACAGTAACAGTTCACTCCCCGCATGCCCATATCTATAGCACAAATTTCCTGCATATAAAACTCCGTGATTTGTGTGTCCTCTCTGCAAACAAGAAGTCAGCTTTAAAGGCAAGACCAGGTTACACCAAAAAGCCACCTTCTTCCAAAAAGGACAGCTCCCCTTACTCATCCTTGAGTTTGATTGGGGTAAGACTTCATTTCTCTACTGCTTGTCACTCAGCTTACCACCAAGCGTTTTACCAAAATTGCTATTTGCCTGTACAGACTCTGCAAGAACTACTGGAACCATTACCAAAACAAATAGTAGTGGGGCAGTAAAACACAACATTTTTCTGCAACGTTTTTACAGTATTTTGATATTCAGACACTTACCATATGCAGAAACATTATCTCGACCTTCTGCCAAGCTCAGGAGAATTATCCTGAGACTTTCCTTAAAGCCTGGCACTAAGGAAGGAGAAAGCCAGAGCACTGTTACTGTATCTTACCTGTCCTGGGGTCAAAGAGCTGGTTGGCCTCCAGGTCTGTGAAAGTGCTGAAGCAAATGGGGCATTTAAAAGAGGCGCGATTGGTGGAGTCCCTTTCGTCCGTCTCAATCCTCCTCCTCATGTGGTCCAGCTTGTACTTCACCACGTTAACCAGCAGGCGGTAGTTGATGAAGTAATAGTTGTGACGGGTGGTTTTGCCATCTGGAGCTGTCTCGACCCTCATCCTGCATTTGATGAACTTGTCACCCTTGAGGGTGTTGAGGACAGCCCGCAACTGCTTCCTGTCAAATTTCAGGAGCTCTAACATGTCCTCTTCCTTCACACAGGGGTTTCGGATGAGGATGTCCAGAGCCAAAGCATGTTCAATGCCATAAAACCCACGCACAACATACTTGGCAAGGCGTTTGAGAGCTGCAGGGACCTCAGTGAGGACGTCTGGGTCAGTCATAGCAGGTTCAGAGCTTGAGCTTCATGTATACTGCAATGAGAAAAGGCAGATGGATTCATAACTAGTCTTCTGACTTCCGCAGTTTGCATGCATCTTTCTCATAGCTAAGAAAAGGATGGGATGTTCTCTGTTTCCCTTTCCCCAACACCGATCTTTCCCCTTAGATGTTAGTAACATCTATTCTACAGAAGTAGAACTTGGAAATTTATAACAGGATGGTGGAAAATAAAAGCACACAAATTGCTACCACAACATTCAGCAGATTTCAGTTCTACCCAAAGCTGGAATAAGAAAACTCTCTTGAAGCTGAGCTCCAGTAGAGAGCTTCATGATCAGCTGAGACTTGTGTCCTGGTGGAAAGACTACAGCAAAAAAGGACCTCAGATGGCCCAAGAAAGTGGGATAGTTCTGTGGCCCTACTGCATGTCCCTTCATCCCATTATAAATATCCCTGCCTGCTTCTGTTCCTCAGACATCACTGGATAGCAACACTATGTGAGGACAGCTTGCTAGTACAGACCGGTACACATTCAAACAAAAACTCCCATCAGAAGAGACAGAATTTTCCTTACGTTCTGATAAGTACATCTTGGTCAGCTGTCTGCAGCATGAAAACTATTAGCACTATCAATCACTACCTAACAGACCACTTGAGCCTTGATCACAGGTGGGCACACGTGTCCTTCCACAGGACTGATCCTCCATTTGAAGTCCCATATTCAGCCCTTAGAAGCCCATGTGCAATGCAACAGGATAAGCAAAGCAAAATTCAAGACATACTGAACATGGCAAGATTTTCTGTTTAAGAGATAAATACTTCATAAACTTACTGTGCTGTGACCAGGCAGATTTCTAAATACTGTATTTTCACTTTGTTTTTCTTTACCTCAACGTAAAGCGCCACAACTAGTCATATCGACTGCATGCTTCTGTGCCATACAAAGATCAATACACAGGATCAGATCACGCAAGGAATTCCTCATACCTCTGCCATGGGCATAACCCAGAACTGAGATTGGATTGAGGGCAGCTCTGCTAAGGACCTCAGCTGTTGGTTGATGAGAAGCTCCGCATGAGCCAGCAACGTGCACTTGCAGTCCAGAAAGCCAGGTTTATGCTCAGCTGCACGAAAAGCAGGATGGCCAGCAGGGCAAGGGAAGTGATGTTCCCCTTTTTACTCTGTTCTCGTGAGACCCCACCTGGAGTGCTGTGTTCAGCTCTGGTGCCCCAAGCACACGAAGGATACAGAGATGATGGAGCAACTCCAGAGGAGGGCCATAAGGGTGATCAAAAGGCTGGAACATCTCTCCTATGAAGACAGGCTGAGAGAGTTGGGGTTGTTCAGCCTGGAGAAGAGAAGGCTCCAGGGAGACCTTACAGTGGCCTGTCAGTGCCTAAAGGGGGCTACAGGAAAGCTGGGGAGGGACTCTGTCAGGGAGTGGAATGACAAGGCAAGGGGAAACGGCTTTAAATTAAAAGAGGGTATATTTAGATGAGGTATTAGGAAGAAATTCTTTACTGTGAGGGTGGTGAGGCCCTGGCACAGGCTGCACAGAGAAGCTGTGGGTGCCCCATCCCTGGAGGTGCTCAAGGCCTCCCTGGGCTGGTGGGAGGGGTCCCAGCCCCTGGCAGGGGGGTGGAACTGGGTGGGCTTTAAGGTCCCCTCCAACCCAAACCATTCTAGCATTTACGACTCTACATTTACCCAGCAGCTGTTGACGCACTTCCATCAGCTCAGTCTATTCACAAATTTGCTATCACTTATAGAAATGCTTCCCCCTCAAAACCTTTAAGCAACCTTACCCACTGAAGCTTCACTTCTCTTCAACCCCCACCCTCCTCTGCACTGAGGTACGTTCCTCTCAGGGGTTATGGCCAGAGCAACTACAAAGCAATCAGGCTTTGCATTGTGGAGCGTGCTATTGAATAAATTAAGGCTGCACTGCTTTCTTTTTTCTGCCTTTTGAATCCAAAAAAACATGTTTATTATTTTCTTTTAAGATACTTTCCCACCTCAGCTTTTCTCTTTCTCTGTCTTAAGGCCAAGCGTTACTCACAGCGCTCAAATTGAAAAGAACTTCACCAAATCTGCTGTTTGATGGCAGCCTGAGAAGAGCTTACAGAAGACAATGCTTGGATGTCCAGCTCCAACTTCCTTCCCCTCAAGGAAATTCAATTATGTTTATCCCAGCGTGAATTAGCCACGATGCACGCATTTCTTGAGTCTGCCTTCTCTGCATGCATTACGGTTTAATTCGCACAAAGGCCATTTTTAACGGAGCTCTGCATTAAGCTAGGTAAAGATAAAAGTGTCAGCAATCAAGGATGCCCCAGGATGAGTTAGCCATGCAGTACTGAAAACAGTCAGGTGTTGTTTTTTTTTTAAAGAAGCCAGAGTCAATCTGAATACAGTCACAGGACAGTCTGCCTGCAAATCCGTTTCATTATGTTGGTATTTTCACAATTTTACAATCAATTAGAGCTAAACCTTGGTTTTGATTGAAACTGCCAGCAATGTACAGAGACTACACAACTATGTCCACGCAGAGTCTAGCCAGAAGCCTTTATTTATTTAAACTGATTAATTCTACTTATTCAAAGTTTAGGCAGGGAATGACATTAATAAAAAGATCAACTTTAAGTCATGCTTGGCACCCTAGAAGCAAATTAAAAAGACAAATTTTGGAAGTTAAAAGGTTTCTAAGTGTTGATCCTCAAAACAAGCAAAAATCTCCCTCCTGTTCAATTCATTTCCCCCTAAGAAGTCCTTGCAGAAAAGCTTGGGAATGAAGCTTTTAGTGGGCAGAGTGACCTTCAGAACATCAATTGTTACTAAAAGGGGAAAAAAAAAGCAGAAAGTGGTTTCTGTGATTCTAAGCAAGCACATCTCACTCTGGATGCATCGCCTGAGAGTTGATGGGAAGCAATTTCTCTGCAAAAATCTCACTGGTAAGACAGCTGCCGATTTCCACAGCCACTTTCCAACAGGTTTAAGGTACAATTTCCTGAACAATGCACTCAAATCTTACATTTAGACCTAGAAGACACTAATAAACAAATAATGCAAGGCAGTAATAAACAAAACCTCCTGTACGATTATGTACTTTTAGCTACTACTGAAAACCAAGGGAAAGATGCGATACAATTTCTTAGTGCCAAATGCTAGATTTCTTTCCCCTCCATCTAGCGGGGCTAGGAGATTTCATGCTATTTCATCTTCTTTACTAGAAATTTCTAGTCACATCCAACTCCTCTTTATCCTCAGGTAATAGCTGTTGTCTCGAGTGTAACACTGTTTTGTTTTTTTCCAGGCACGGATATATGGAAATACAAGCATTCTGTGAACACCACAAACCATTCTTCCCCATCAAACTCCACTTCAAGGAGTTGGTTAACAAGGATTAAATTCTAAATCCTGCAAAAGAAAGTCTTTGGATGAAAAAAATGACTAACGTCAGCTTTAAGGAAAATAAAGAAAATAAGCCATCAAAGAACACCCTGGCCAAGCTTTGCTACATGAAAGTCAACAGTGCTGAACATCACCACCTTAGCTGTAAGCATCAGTATGGATACACAGTCAACAAGTTTTTATATGGCTCTGAGCCCTTGCCTTTGGTCACTCAGGCATTAGACTTCAAACAAGAGGTGTATCATAGGATGAAGGCTGGATTTTACAATAGCATTCTTAATTACATTCTTACCCAAGTGATGTGATACAGGGCAGTGGTAGGAAAGTGTGTTACCATCGCCAGAACTCACCAGGCCAGGACCTAGCAGTGTTCCTCTAGAAACTGGTATCACCTCACCATGAAAAATCCCAGGCCACAGCACATGAACTCCAAATCCTCACTACCCTTCACCAGCCAAGATCCAGCTCACAAATGTTAATCCAATGTCGCAGGAGTGTAATTTTAAGATTCAAAAGCAAAGGACATTCCCTGCATTCTTAAGCAGTGATTTCACCTCCCGTCAAAGCAGTAAGTCAAACCTGAATTAATTACATGTGCAAAGAAATACGATAACATCTCCTAACAAGGTTTTAATGGACGTGCATCCATTTCGTAATGAAGTCTGTACTGTCCTTAACAGCATACAAACATTAGTGGGGGAAAAAAGAAACCCAGTGGCACCACCAACAAAGCACACTGGACAGGACGACATTCAGAAACATGGTTTCAAAACATACAGACTTCACCAAGAAACTATTCGGGAACTGTTCTGTGCAACTGCATGAATACAATTCAGTATTATGGGTACACAAAGAAGGTAGATTGATGTTGTCATAACAGGAGTTTTGTGAACTCTACCAGGAATTATGCTAAGGATGTTACATCTGTTTTTCTTCCCGACAAAAGCTGAGACAAAGGAGGACAACTACTATAAAGATGATTCCTAGAAGCCACAAAACAGAAGAAACTAGAAGTACAAATTATGAAAATGCAACTCAGCCAATGAATTAACCTGAATGCTGCAAGTGATCACTGCCTTGTTTTATCACATAATTTTGAGGCTTCGCTCCACTGGTAGCTTCACCACATACACACAAAAAAATCTTTAAGTTTCACTGTTTATAAATCTGATAACATAAATATTTTAAAACTGGGATCTTCCTCAGACTCCTTGGGGTATGCAACCCCCTAAAAACACCCCAGATCTCTTTTGGAGGAAAACTCAAAAGTTGCAGGTTTAGCTAGGAGGCTCTATCAGACATGGCATTCACACTTGGGAAGGGAAACTTGCTTCCTATCAGCCCTCACCCCCAAATATAATTTAAATTATGCTATTTTTCACTAACAATTTCAGAACCAAGTTTTGCTGATTTGCTAGAAGAAAAAAAAACAAACCTGCAGGCAATGACTTACATCACAAGAGATACTTAAAAAAATAAAAAAGAAAAAACACCTTTGTTTTGTCTGAAATATGAATTCTAGAGAACTTATCAGCCTACTATTTGATTCACTAATTCAAGCAAATCATTTGCCATAAACTGTCCCTATTAACTTCCTATCTTTCTTGTATTCATGTCTGAGCTTTACAAACTCAGCTGACAAGGACAGAATCCTTTGCATGTGGTTACACATGACAGGCTTTTGGGAGCCCCTATATACCAGGTCCCACTGCAACAGTCTCCTGCAAACTCCAAGTCTAGTTTTATAATCTCCAACTCTAATGAAATTAAGAACTGCTTTTCAGAAGATGATGGGTTTGAACTGACAGGAGCAATTCTGAATCTTCCTGAGCACAGAGAAGGAAAGCACAGATTTCAGAACTATGATGGGAAAAGATGCCATCAAGGTTTTAAATTTGTGTGCCACGTAACCTCAGCTGCTGTCTCAAGTCGCACCAGGGAAGGTTTGGGTTGGATATTAGGAAGAATTGAATCAGGGAGAAGGTGATCAGACATTGGAACAGGCTGCCCAAGGAACAGGTAGAGACTCAGTCTGTGGAGGCATTTGAGAGATGTGTGGATGTGGCACTAAGGGAGATGTCTCAAAGATGGGGCTCGGTAGGTCAGACTGATGGTTGGAGACTTGATGACCTCGCAGGTCTTTTCCGGCCTAGGTGATTCTGTGATCACAGCAAATGGCATCAATCATTATCTGCACGTGTCCCTGTTAGCTAGGACTGTCTTTATAACACATAACTTCCAAACCAGAAGTCTTCTGATGTTTCATGAAAAGTTTACCATTTCCTGCAGACTGCAGGATCACTGCCCTATCTTGATGTGAAGTAATTAATTTTGTTTGCAAAACCTACCTGCCCTCAAGTATTAGAGAAGAAAGTAACCCACAACAGTCTGCTTTCACTAAAATCCTACCTTCTTTTTGGCATTGCATAAACTGAAAACGAGTGGCCACATGTACTACAGGGCTTACTACTTTTAATTAAAAACTGTGCTGCTGCACAGAGAAAGGCCGAAAGGCCTGACTGAAATCAGGTCATTCTCACCCAAACTTCTCACTCAAAATATACAGAGCTTCACATAAGGCAACGTGGTCAGACTATGAATGCAGAAAATCAAGAACTACATCTTGAGCCTGCCTTCTTCATCACATTCATCATCTAAACCTCCTAGAAGAACAGCGAAGTATCACTAAATTAAAGGAACACCTACATGCGCATATTTATATACAAACAAATGTATTCAGGAGTACTTCAAATGAATGTTACCACTAAAAAACTGTTTACAGTTGCAGCTGCAGACAAAATAGAGCGCACTATTCACTGAAGGTGACACTTGGCTAGAATACTGAAGGTTTAGTTTTCTGTCACAGCTTAGGTCAAATTATTCTTTCTTACACAGAACTAAGTCTTTCTTTGCTGCCTTCAGCTGCAACCCAGCCCTCATTCTGTGCTGACAGCTATTTATTTAGTGAGGTGAATAACTCCAATAAAAAGTGAAGACCTGGGGTATTTCAGAGGGAGGGCATTGGGGAAAAGTTCCCAAATTAAGTCATTTATGTTTCCAGACTAGAGCATGTGCAAAGCAGACAGAAGGAAGTATGGCCAAAGATACAGAAGAGTGAGCCTTCCCCAGGTGGTGGCAAAAAGAGATGAAACTGACTGGGTTACAATGTGCAGCCACCGCAACGTTTTAACCATGGACATCACACTCAAGATTTACACTGTTACTTGAACGTGTACCAGCAGAAGTACATCTGTTATTTTTGAGACTTCTCAGAATTGATCCTCATCATCAAGTGGTAAGGCTTTCATTTTCTTAAAATGAAATTAAAAAAAAAAAAAAAAAAAAGCTTTTCACAAAAATATCAAATCTAAGTTGTGATTACACTCGAGTTCGGTGGGCTTAACCTAGCTTCAGACTGGATGGAAGCAGGAATCCTCCTTTGTACCCTGGATTCGAGAGACCTTGAATACCACGCTTCTCAGCAAGAGAGATGCTGCTGCTTATTGTCTGAGTTCCAGAAATTCAGAAAAGTAGTAGTAAAGGTATACATGAAGGTATTAGCCTCAGAAGAGTTTTAGTTTCTCAAGGTATATCAAACAGGTGCATATTCTGTGGATGTAAGCAATAAAGAAGCAGAATAAATAATTACAAGATCCTGAATCAGCTTTAACAGCCTCTTGTTTGGAAGAATTTCCTAAAGTATCCTGCATGAACATGACACTTAAGTAGCACCTTAAAGGGAGGGGCAGATAGGAATGAAACTCCCATCATCCCTTAATCCTGTCAGACAGATACTTGCTCCTGTCCCAAGCACATGGCTCTGTCTTCTCTCATGCCAGCTCTGGCATTGCAGCACCTTTCTGTGCACCAATTAACACACTAAAAGCAGGAAAATATCCTTCTTTTTCTTTTGCTAGGTTTGCTTTTCAACAGTGTAATTGACTGAATCTGCTAGTAGAGAAGTCTGACAAGTAGAGCCAGAAGAAGTGAGGGGATGCCAGGGCAGGGAAGAGATGAGAGAAAAAGCTCCCTTTCCTGGCTGAAAAATATTAAATCATCTGTATTTGGTTAAGCTGTACGTTAACTGTGCGCTGTTGAAGACCTTTTTCATGACGTTGATCTTATTTATTCTGAGCTATTTGTGATGATACAAGTTTAGCAGGTGAGGCACATTTAACAGCTCACTGCCACTATGAGATGTGATGCTCCCCTGCTCCTCTGGGAAGCATCAAACTCGCGAGGCCAGAAGAAAATAAACGCATAAAGCATCTTGTTGACCTAGTGAACTGAAGCCTCAGTCAATGGCTAAACCTGGCAGAAGAGAACAGGGTTAGAAACGGGCCTTATGGCAGCAGCAGGCTGTGACTCTCCAGAGCTGTGGCAGCGCCGGTTGCTCCTCAGCCTCCAGAAATGCCACAAATCCCAAATTACACAGACACAGCCCCCGAGCTCAGCAGAAACCCCCTTGCGCTGCGCCCTACCCTCCGCCCTGCCACACGCGGGGCTTTAAACACCTCATTCCAGAGATGAACGAGGGGCTCAGCAGAGAGAAAACGAGAAAAATGAAAAGTGGAAAAAAAAAAAGGAAAAAACACGTAAAAAAAAAAAAAAAAAACACCACAGAGACCGCAAGAAGCGAGGCGGGCGCCGGCCGGGAGCCTGAGGCGAAGCAGGGGCCGGGGCCAGGCGCTCGGCCGGCTGAAGGGGGGCGACCCCTGAGCCTCGGGGGAGGGCTCTGCCGACGGCGGGGCCCCCGGAGGACGGGTCGGGGCCGCGGCGAGGCCCGCCCGGGGCCGGCACTGACCTCCTGCGGCTGCCAGCTCTCCCTCCTCGCCGGGCGGCGCCTCCGCCGGCCGCGTCAGAGCCCTGCGCCCCCGACGCGCTAAGATGGCGCCCGGCCCCTCCACAACATGGCGCCCGGCGCGGGAGGGACGAGCCAATGGGAAGCGAGGAGCGCGGCGGCTCCTCCGGCAGCCAGCCAATGGGCTGAGAGAGAGCGAGCGGGAGCCCGCAGCGATTGGCAGGCGGGCGGGAGGGGGCGGGGCGCGGCGGCGCGGTTGCTAGGCAGACTAAGATGGCCGCGCTGGACAGGGTCAAGGTGCTGGTGCTGGGCGACTCCGGTGAGTGCGCCCACCCCCGCGGCGCCCCCCCCCCCCCCCGGCCACCGCGGCGCTTGCGCAGTGAGCCGCTGCCCCCCCCCCCCCCCCCCCCCCCCTTTCCCCTCACGGGGACCGTTACGGCCGTTAGAGCCGTTACCGGCGGCCGGTGGGCGCCGGTGCCTCACAGGGCCCGTTTTTTTGGTTTTGGTTTTGTTTTTTATTATTATTATTATTTTTGCTGTTTCAGGTGTGGGGAAGTCGTCGCTCGTGCACCTGCTGTGCCACAACCAGGTGCTGGGAAACCCGTCGTGGACGGTGGGCTGCTCGGTGGACGTCCGAGTAGGTGCCTTGTTGTGTAAAAGTTTAAAAGGGTGAAGGAGGAGAAGGGCCGTGGCCACCCGTATTACCTTGTTTTATGTGGAGGGTGCAGAGTGTGAGCTCTTGTGCTCCCCACACCTTGCAGGGGAATGAGGTTCTTCATCAACCTCATATTGTCCATGTGGCACAGCAATAAACACTCTCATCCTTTATCATTTGCTGCACGCTCCTTGGGATGCTGTGCCCTGGGTTAGGAGCTGTCCTCTGTTATTGTCTGTGGGTTTCACCTCAAAGAATTGCAAAACGTGTTTCCGAAATCTGGGGGAAGAAACACGGCAATCCATTTGGCTGAGGCAAACCAAATTTTTTTTCTTGGTTAATTCAGTTGAGATGGCAGTGGGAATGTGGGGAGGGAATTGATGCAGTCAGTCGGAATCCAGTGTGTCCATACGCTTAGTCCTGCAGGACTACCACACAGGTTTTAACAAGCACAAGAAGTCATGCCCTTGTCTTTACATCTACTTTAGCAACAGGCTTTTTCTAAGTACACCATGCAGTGTAAGGTTTGTTAATATTTGGGTGGAACGAATGTTCCCTGCTGACTCACCCAACTCCATCTCATGGGAGAAGGAACTATGACAGCCATTGGCCACCACTTGACTCAATCCATCCAGTCCCTTCCCACTTGAAAGATTTGAAATTCCGTCCATACTAAAACTTGCAAATTTCTATCCATGCACCCCTTCCTTTGAGATACCAAGTTCAAGGTCTGGTGGTTCATCTGTATCACTACAGTAGCGAATAAGAGATTACAATTATAATGCAGTATTTCACCTGAACGTGAAAGTGTTGTATGGATTAACTTCTACAAGCTGATGCTGTGGCTATGTATGATGTGAATTTTCCACTAGATCCATGACTACAAAGAAGGGACTCCGGAAGAGAAGACATACTATATTGAGCTGTGGGATGTTGGAGGTTCAGTGGGTAGTGCCACTAGTGTCAAAAGCACGCGAGCAGTATTTTATAACTCACTGAATGGTAAGTTTGCTTGGTGTAAATCTTTTTTCTGTGTCATTTTCTGTTAAGAGCTCTCTCTTGGTTCCAGAGCAGGAGTCCTCTAAGTCTGGCTGAGGGCTATCCTGTTCTTCTTTCTGATTTATACAAGAAAGAAACTGATGTCATTCTTAGACAGAATTTATGGATTCAGTTTTAAACTGCAAAGCTATTTTAGGCAAGCCTGTACAAATGAGCTTCGTCAACCTTTCCCTTCAGTCTTGTGCAGCTGGTGCAACGGGGAGTCTTTGAAGTCGGGGTGACGTCCTTTCCAGTCATGCTTGCAGACATAAAAGGCTGCCTTCACCTTTCCAGGTCTGATAGAAATGCAGAAATATCATCGATATTTTCTTGCCTGTTCAGTTCCAAAACCTATAGCTGAGAAACATTATTTGAATTTATGACACGGTATGAACTTGAATTTATGGTAGGAACTTTGATAGCTGTATCCTGACAAATCTGAACTGTTCTCCCATAAGATTGCAATATTCTGATGGCCATCTTACCCTCTGCTCATCCAATTTGCCAAGTTATTTTTTAATACTTGAATCTTGCAACTTGCTGATGATGGAAAGTAATATTTTATTCCATTGAAGTATGGCATCCCTTCCTTTGAGGTACTGAATTAAAGGGCTGGTGGTTCATCTGTACCACTAAAGTAGTGAATAAGAGATTATAAACATAATAGTGCCGTATTTCAGTTGTTATTTTTGGCAGCCACAGGTAGTTCACCAAAACTAGATGTATCCAAGATGAACATCTGCTTCTGAAAATCTGTCTCAAATACTGTGATTCTTTATTCCTCATCATTTGAGGACCTTCAATAAAGGGTTAAGCCATACAATAAGCATTTTTGCTCTGTGCTTGTTTAAGTAGCTATTTCTTCCTCTTTCCCAAGAGGAAAACTGTGTGTAGGTATCTCTTATGTTGTTAACCAGACCTCTCTAAATAAGATTTGAGTTGAGTTGTGCTCACAAAGTAAGCCTTGTTGGTACGTGAAAAAGATGGATTTCTTTTTGACACCAAATTCACAGTGTGCCAGCCTGTGCGGGTCAGACTTGGAAATATCCTAGAACAGCACATTAGGAGATGAAATTTCAAAGTTATGTATCTGAGCTGTAATTGATGAAGTTATTAAAATAGAGTTATTTATCTCCACTGCCCAAAAGATAGTATTAGCCAGCTCGCATATGAAAACCATTGGCTTCGGTAGTTAGCCTTGGCTCTGGTTTCTTTCATTAGATAAATTCTTTCATTAGAGCTTGTCTCACAAATTGCCAGTTTGACCTGATGTAAGGAAGAAGATGAATGCATTCCCTCTGCCTGACTGCACGTCCTTTCTAGGCTTGCGGTGATCTGAAAAACCTGACATCAAAGGATTGTTCATGTTGGTCGTGGCAGTGCCTGTGCAGACTGTCAGGGAGACCTGGTTGTTTCGAGGACAGATAGAGTTTGCTCTTCATTTGGTCACAGATCTTTAGCTTCAGTGTCCCTGCGTCTGCTGCGTGGATTGTGATAGTCTAGGACAATGGAAATGCAGCAAGGCTGCGGCTCGCAGACCTTTATGTGGGAGGAACGCATCCTCGAGTGGTCATTGGTCCTGTCCACTCTTTTGTGATGTTGGCAGTCTTTTCTGCTGGTGCAACTGTGTAAGTTTTCAGTGAAACAGATACGGGAACTGCCCTATCACAAACACAGCTGGGGTAGACTGTCAGGAGGTGGGGCATGTTTCTCACAGGTCATGCAGCAATGCCTCTCAGTCTGTTGCCATTGGCCAGGTTACGTTGTGTCATGCTTTTTTTCCCTGTGCTGGGGGTGGGCAGGTGGTTTAGCTGCCTTTTTATGCTCTTACTGAGATAAATGCTTCGAAGTAGGGATATGGTTGTGATGTGCCGGGAACTCTCCGAGCAGTGAGTCTTCGCACAGCAATGTGGGGTGGAAATGTGGTTTGTTTTTAGTGTGTACAGTGGGTGGTATCTTTGGGTGTTGAGATTAAATGAAAGAATTAAAATTCAATTAAAAATAATAAAAGAAACATTAAATTAACGTGTTTTCTACATCTGTGGGGTGTGAAGTGTGTTGAGAACAAACCCTGATGAAGATAAAAGGTATAATGCCATTTTGTCCTTGAATTAATGATGATTTAAAGTCTGGAGGAAGTGGGAACATTCCACAGGTTGCAGAAGGTGCGAATAAATAGAAGATATTTGCTAGCAGGAGCTGGTAATTGAGTTAGGAACTGCGGTTATCAGAAGTGGGTGTCTGTTAATAGTACAGCTAGGAGATTTGTCTGGCAGTTTTCCTATTGCAGAATTTACATTTTGAAGGATCATAGTAATGAAAAATGGTAGCTATAATGCATAGCATCATCTTAATTCATGCATAACTCCTAGCCATTTGGTGGGCTGGGAAAGTTTGTCTTATCCCCCTTTGGGTACCTCCCCAGGTACTTGGCATCAGTTTTTGAAAATGCAGGAAAGCAATGGTGCTCTGTAAACCCAGGAAAGAAGAGAAGAGAAAAGAAGAGAACAGAAAAGAAGAGAAAAGAAACAGCCTTTAGACTTCATAGATGGTGTGACAAAGAAAAAAAAGTTATGTTTACTAATTACGCAAAACAGAGAAAGGCTGAATTCTCTGCTGCACTGATAGAGTTTGGGTATCCTTAGGACTCCGATGAAGCAGAATCAGGGAATACCTGCAAACCTCTTATGGGTTAAACCTGAGATGGCTGTTCTTTTTCTCCTTTCATGAGGTTTTTCTCTTAGCTCTTATCCAATTCATGATAAGCAGCTTTAAAAAAACAGTTGCATCCTGATATTGTCAGCTTTACTCATTTACTTTACCGATTATACTTCCCTTTCTTGATTCTCAGATATCTGGGAACCTGCAGATGTCATTTTCCAAAGATAAGAAAAAAAATATGTATCATTAAATAACATCTTGCTACCTACTCTTTCACTTCAGGGATAATTTTAGTGCATGACTTAACCAACAAGAAATCATCCCAGAATTTGTATCGCTGGTCTTTGGAAGCACTCAACAGAGACGTTGCTCCAACAGGAGTTCTTGTGACAAATGGGTGAGTGAAAAACATACGCGCACGATTAAGACAGTAATTCCACACTGTTATGGAAGCCTTTGTTCATCCCTAAAGCTATGTGAAAACTACACAATGTTAGGTGTGGCTGAACTTTTAATAAAGAAATTTTAAAAAATGGGGTAGTATCAAAAAAAATAGCTGTTCTTTTCATTTCACACTGCTGATCAGGCCATTCTGGTGGTAGCTTCCCAAACAGTAGATCTTGCTTTAAGGAAAAAGATGTTTACTGTGTCTTTCTCTTTTCTTTGCTCTGCATAAAGAGCACTTTAACAATTAGCTTTCCAACATCTTGTCAAGTATGCCCTCTTGTTATCTCTGTGTTCCTGTTACACACATAATCAAGGAGATTTTCAGGTCATTGATAAACCACATGCATGAGCAGGAATGCAAAGGCAGCTTTCTGGGGAAGAATCTATTATTTATTTGCCTGTGCTGGTGCACAAGTGCTTCTATAGAAACATGGGAGAAGGGAAAGACGGGGTTTGCATTATGTAAACTGAAAATTTCTCCAGTTTTTCCACAGAAGGATTTTTCACAACTTTTTTAATTTTCAAAAGCTTCACTTCTGTCAGGGACAGATCCTCAGGCCCTTAGCAAACACTTGATCAAGTTGTTATTACTTGTAAAATTGCTTTCTATAAAGTTTGGTTTCGGTAAAAATGAAAGGCATCCTAAGGGCAGTGGTTGGAACTTGGACTTGTAATGACATTTAATTAAAACCCTATTAATTTTATATAGGCTATCTTTGATCATTATTCATCCGAATCAAAGCTTGCTGGTATTCATCTTGTAGTGGCTACCTTTACTTAAATACAGAATCACAGAATCATTAAGGTTGGAAAAGCCCTCCAAGGTCATCTGGTCCAACCATCCCCCTACCACCAATGTCACCCACTAAACCATGTCCCTAAGCACCACCTCCAACCTTTCCTTGAGCACCCCCAGGGACGGTGACTCCACCACCTCCCTGGGCAACCCGTCCCAGTGCCTGACTGCTCTTTCTGAGCAGAAATGTCTCTTCATTGCCAACCTGAACCTCCCCTTCTGCAACTTGAGGCCATTCCCTCTAGTCCTATCACTAGTTACCTGTGAGAAGAGACCAACCCTCAGTCCCCCACACCTTCCTTTCAGGCAGTTGCAGAGAGCAATGAGGTCTCCCCTGAGCCTCCTCTTCTCCAGACTGAACAACCCCAGCTCCCTCAGCTGCTCCTCGTGGCATGTGTGTTACAGGCCCTTCACCAGCTTTGTAGCCCTTCTCTGGAAGAAGTTAGTAATGCAACACCTCAGAAGTGTTGTTGCAGCCTGCTTTAATATGGAAAGGGTTTCACAGTTGCAATTTATTTCATTGCTCTATGTTAAAAACTCTCTATATTAAGGAACTTTGGTTGGTCAGACAGAGTCGCCAGCTCCCTGCTCTGTCTTTGATGGCCAAGTGGGCTTGGTACAGTACTGGAATTCCTGTTTCTGTCCTGCTTGTATAAATTACTTAGCATTTTTTCTGACCTGCAGTTCCATGCAGAGAAGAAATCCAGTCGTGTTTTCTTCTCTTTTCCTTCAGTTTCTGTGTAGAGAGTTGGATGTAGAAGCCCTTCCTTAATTTACAGATAGAGCATGTTCTCACTTAAATAAATGATGTTCCGTAAATTACACTTACTTGAAAGGGTTGGGGAATCTGATGTTGCCTCTGTGCCCACTTAGATGACCATCACTCCATTCGGGATTGTATTTATTTCCTTCAACAGTGACTATGACCGTGAACAGTTTGCTGATAACCAGATTCCACTGCTGGTAATAGGAACTAAGCTGGATCAGATCCCAGAAACTAAGCGTAATGAAGTTTTGACCAGAACAGCTTTCCTGGCTGAGGATTTCAATGCTGAAGAGATAAATTTGGTCAGTATCCTTGTCACCAATGTTGTTTTTCTTTTAAATGGGAGTGATTCTGATTTTTTGTTAAGTAGAGATGTTGTTACAAAAATTGAGCTTCTAGAGGATTTCTCAGTAGTACTGGAGTCATGCACATTTTGATCGTATGCCTCAGCTACGTGATGAAATGATAGCCTTTCTTTCACTAGGGAGGTGGAGGGGGGTTAGATAAGGCCACCGAAGCTTGGAATTGATGGCTGGGGTTTAAATTTTCCCTTTTCTTGTTTTTGACCCGAAGTATTCTTGAATGAAACATCAAGACCCTATTACTTATTTCTGTACATGTATATATACCGCATGTATGTATGTGTGGTGTGGGTTAACCCCGTTAGGCAGCTAAGTTGTTCACTCACTCCCACCCAGCGGGATGAGGGGGAGAATCAGAAGGATTAAAGTGAGGAAACTCGTGGGTTGAAGTAAAGACAGTTTAACAGGTTAAGCAAAAGCTGTGCATGCAAAATAACGAATTCAATCATTACTTCCCCTTAGCAGGCAGATGGTCAGCCATTTCAAGGAAGGCAGGACTTTATCATGTATCATGGTTACTTGGGAAGACAAATACCACATCTCCTAACATCTCTGTTTTCCTTCTCCTTTCCCAAAGCTTTTATGTCTGAGCATGACGTCCTGTGGTGTGGGGTATCCCTTTGGCCAGCTGGGGTCAGCTGTCCCAGCTGTGTCTCCTCCCAGCTTCTCACCCACCTCCAGCCTGCTTGTGGGGGGAGCGATCTGAGGAATGGAAAGGCTACGTGCTGTGTGAGCACTGTTCAGCACATGTTACCAACACTGTTTTGGTCTCAAATTCAAAACATAGCACCACGCAAGCTTGATTGTATGTGCGTGTTTGGGGGGAAATGGTGTGTTGATTTCCGTGCATATGGCTTCCTTGCATTGATTTCCGTGTGATTGGTTTGTTGGTTCTAGGATTGCACCAATCCTCGTTACTTGGCGGCAGGTTCTTCCAACGCTGTCAAGCTAAGCAGATTTTTTGATAAGGTAAGTCAGGTGGATAAAATAGATTTTATTGTTCTGTGTATTGAACACTGTCTGTGATTTCAGCCCAGAACAATATTGCTGAAGTAGCAATGTGGGGAGTTGCACGCCTATGGTGAGCTCTGTTGCTCCTGGTTAGAGCAAACTTCAGGAAAGTAGAAACTTTGCACATTCCTCTCCTGCACAAGAGAGCATTGAGGCCTACTGTGAAAATAACAGGAGTGCTCTAAGGCACTTTGCGTTCCCTGTGGAGCAGATCAGTTCCTGTTACAGATCATTCTTTAGAAAGAGGAAATATGGCCTGGATTTTATTTGGAGGAGGGTGCAGACTGTAGAAAGTGATAAGAGGTCGCTTTTTGATTCTCGGATTGGTGGTACTGGTTCCATAAGTGCCCTAAGACACAGACAGTGTGTGCATCATTCTTGGAGATCAAGTAAGGCCAGAATCTGAAGTTATGCATACGTGTATGTTGTGCCTGCTAAGATCATTCTCTCACTGTTTTTCCCAGGTTATAGAGAAGAGATACTTCTTACGAGATGGCAATCAGGTTTGTATTTTTTTTCATACTTTTTTGTTTTGCTTTTTCCCCATGTCATATGAACTGCTGATGGAGGCTGTTTTTAAAACATGGGCTTCATGTGACTTAAAGGCAAATCTATGCTGGTTGCTGGGATTTTAAATCTGTGGGAGCACAGCTGCTTTGGATAGGAAGAAAAACGCCTGACTTCTGTCAGCTGAAATCTCTGTGTGTAATATGATCAGCAGTGCAATAAGTAAGTATGCTAACCTAGTAGAGGTGGAATGAGCAAATAAAATCTCTTTCAGATCTCTCAGCTTCAGGCTGCCAGAGATGCTGTCTTGAAGGTCAATGAAAAAGCATTTTTGCACAGCTAGAACTAGCATTTTATGCTTAGTACAGCTAGCTATTATAGAACATGTGGAACCACAGGAAAAAAAGCAGTATAATACCAGCGTGTAATTAATTCCTAAACAGTTAAATGCACTGTTTTCAGGGCAGTTGGTGAAGAACAAGAGAAGTGACTCATGACTTGGGCAGGTCACTTCAACTTTTTGTTGCCCCAGTTTTCCCATGCGCTGCCTTCCGTAAAGGGAATAGTGAGGTTCCACTCATCATGTCTGTGAGGTGCTTGCAAATTAGAGTGAATAGCACCTGTGAAATACAATCAAATATATCACGAAGTGTAGCTGTGCTGAAAGCCCCTTAGGGCCAGTGAAAAAAAATGTGGAATTACAAACTGCTTACTTTCTTTGAGGGTGTTCTTACGTGTTTTAGTAATAAATTTGCTTTTTCCTATTTGAGTTCTGCAAGATTGCTTTTTTTTCCTCCCCTTTCCTCTCCTCCTCTCATCCTAGAGAAAGGCAGTCTCCGTTTCATGGGGATAATAGTTTAATGCAGAAATCTGCTTGTGCGCTGGTTGTCTTTGATGCATGACGTAAGATTTTTGTTTTCTTATTTGATCACTTTTAGTGGCTAGCCAGGGATTAACTTTATATTCTTTGTGGCCTCATGCCAAAGATTACAGCCTGCTGATTGCTACTTTCCTCTGCCTCTCTGACAATAGCTCCAAAGCTTAAAACAAATCTTGGGCAGAGGGCAGTCATATTTAAAGAGACAAAATCCAAATTGGAACTGGAGGTTTCAGTGTAACCTTGTGATGTTATTATTAGAAGTGATTTATTTAATGTAGATCTTATGATTCTGTTTCTGGGTTTTCTACAATAGGTTTCTTCATCACTTGTGTTCTCGGGTACTTTTATTATAGAATTCCTCAGGACGAAATGATGAGTTTCAAATTGCTGATAGCAGTGGCCTCAATCAGATCTCGTATAAATAATTATTACTCTTAATTACTGATTTTAATACAAAAAATGCTAAAGCAACTAAGTTTTTAGCTCTGGTGTCTTGCTGCTTTTGAGTTATAATGATTTCATTTTTCCTGTTTTGAATTCTCAGAGCAATTTAGATTAGTTGAACCTGTGTGCAAAATTGCCTGGCTTCTCCTAGAGTTGATCGCTTTTCAGGCTTGAACAAAACAATTCTTGGATGAATACCTTGTATATGTGTTCGTGTTTTAGGTCTGAAAGTCCTAACTAAAATTAAGTTGTGTGTCTGTAGTGGGCTTTTATTTTGAGTAAGCTCATTAGCTTCCTCAGTTTACCAGTGAGGTTGTACCAGTGAACCTGCTTTGTATTGTGAATTACATTCTTTTCCTGTATCATCCATACATGCCTGTATTCTGGCGTGAGCTGTATGCTTGGCCAACCCCTTCCATTTTAATATACTATATCTCCTATCAGAATATGGATGTGCTTACTGAGGCTGCTGGTTCTGCTTATGTGTAGTTAGACATAAAAGTTATTCTGGACCGTTATCACCGTTTTATGATGCCACCAATAGGACAGCCATCTAATACAGTATTAGAGCCCAATGTATCTCTTTCTTACAGGGGATTCATGGGTGCACTGAATTGCAAATCTGTTTGAAATACCATTAAGCCAGAGGAGCTTCTGATGGTTTTGAGTAGATTTTTTTTTGTAAGCGCTCATTGTCACAGTGTAAGCAGTATGTACAGATAGGCTGTGAAAACAGGAGTGCTAATCCTCTGCATTGTTGCAGCCATTTCTATTCTGATGGCTTTCTCAAAGCCTTCATCGTTTGATAACACTGCTTTCAACTACCAGGGAAGTACTGCTGTCTCAGGTTAGACAGCATTAAGCATCAACAGTTGTTTAATGGAACGTAGTAATAATATTTTTACAGTTTCAAAAATTAGCGGAGGAGAGATTCTTCTATGTGTTTGAATCTGGGGGAAAATACGGACTTTGGAATCTCTAATTAACTGGTTTAAGAGTTTCCCAAGAAATCAAGGCTTTCATTTTAAACCTTGCCAAAAGAGCCTTACGGACAAAAAGATCCATGCTCCAGTCTTGTTTAATTGATGGTGCTCCACTAGCAGTAAGCTAGCGTTTTAGTCCTGATTCTGGAGACAGCGTGGAAGGCATTGTCACAGTTGGCTTGGTAACAGGCACATGAATATGGTCTAGAGGGAGCTCCTGCTGGTTCTGATGACGTATCTTTTCTGTCTCTAGATTCCTGGCTTCTCGGAAAGAAAGAGGTTTGGAGGAGGAACGCTGAAGAGTCTTCATTACGACTGAACATTGAAGGAGAAGTGGAAGATGACTTCTCTGAGTTCCTGACCACATTCCCATTCCCACTGGATGCTTAAAGACAATAATTCTTATGTCAGGCAGAATAAAATGAAATCATGCTTTGGCTAGGTAGACTGCTGAAGCTACTCTTGCTGGAAAAGACTTGAAGACTTTCCAGAAATCTAATTTGAAACCTAGAGTCTTTCTTAGGATTGCAGGCCGTCTGGAGATATGGGAACATTTGGGGAAAGTGTGCAATAAATTCAGTGCCTCCCACACTGCTGTGGGAAACTATCATGCATAGCACATATATTTGACATATATTTCTCTCTATTTTGGAAGCTTATGGACAATCTTTGCATTGAATTTCATTCATCTTACCTCTAACAGAAAGATGACACTGAATGGGCTTCTTATTTGCAGTAAAGCAAACAAAACAAATGAGCAAAATGTAAGAATGGGTAAGGAATGGTCTGGAAAATAATAGAATGTCATTATTAAATGAATGGTGTTGTCTCACCTGAAACACACTCTTCAGCCCTATATAACAGAAGGGATAAAAGCAATAGGTGAGAGATGAAAAAGGATTTGAAGCCTAAAAAATCACAAGGGGAAAACAAGTGGTATTAATTCTGCTGCTTAAATTCAGATTGTTTACTTTGGAGAGGAAGAAGTGAATCGGGTACTCCTGTTTTTCTGTTCAAACTTGAGTGTCTTGTTGTTCTTAAGTTAAAAGGCAATACACTGAAAAATGCTGGAAAAAGTGTGGTCTTATACAGTGCTTATGTGGAACATACGCGACATGGTCTTGCTGAGCCTGAACACTCAGTAGGTTCAGAAAACATGAAATATAAGAACATCCAGTGCTGAATTAGAATGGATAGAAATGTAAAAGGGATACAAAGCCCTGTAAAAAGTAGAAACTGAGTATGATTAGAAAATAACTTCTCTGATTAGATGTTTCCTTTTCACATTTAGTGCTAAGGACACAGGACAGTCCACTTGGGGTGGTCTCATCTACTGTGGAAGCTGCTTCCGAAATAGCCTGAGCTCCCCAGAATTACATGGAGTGGTGAAAGCCTGATTCATGGCAGTTTCTTCTTTCCCTTTCCTTTCCCCTCCTTTCTCACAGTCACTGCTAATGGTTAAGCCTCTGGCAAAGGCTAACTAGGAGCTGGAGTTAGATATAATTACAGATTAATAATAAATGGGAGTAGGAGAAAGTAAAATGCTGGTGTGAAAATGACAGCGAGCTGAGTTCTGCAGTCTCCAGATTACATCTGCCTGCAGCTCTTCCCTGGCAGCTGCTTGGAAAGAAATGGAAAGCTGCCTGTTGCCACTAATCAGGACAAAAGTGACAGCTAGGTGCGCCAGTCAAACTTACTAAAAATATGGATCTTTTACTTTTCCTTAGGCCATTTCCAGAAAGGTCTCAGAACATTTGCAGATGTGAGTGCATTAAGTTTATAGATGCCTGTATGAAATAGGTTATTAGTTTACGCTTACACTTATGGCCAAGGAAAATAAGGTATCAGAATATTCTCAGCAGAAAACTCATGTCTGAGCTATGCAGCTCATGACAGCACGAGTGTCTGTCTCTGCTGCTTTGACAATGGAAGCTGGAATTATTTTCTCAAGGTCAGATTCTGTCTTGTGGAGCTCCGGAGTCCCTCCTGTTACCAAGGAGCTGTAGAATACGTCAAGAAAGCTAGGCCTGTTTTCTCCTTCACCCCGTGGCTTTACGAGAACTGAAAGCGTTGCAGAGTGAGGAAGGCTGTTCAGTGTACAATGCTGCATGAAGCAACGGTTGCGCAGGGCTTTGATATGAAAGCAGCAGCTTTCCAAAGCAGCTTTTCCTCTTCACTTAGTAAAAAAGGAGCGTTGCTTAGCATGCTGTAGGGTGAGCTCTGTTTGCAACTCACCTGTGTTTGAGTGTTTCGCTCCTGAGCCTCCACAAAGAAACAAAGCCAGAGTGTGAGAAACCTTGTGATGGTCAGTTCACAAACAGGACAGGGTGCGCAGGTCCTGCATGTCAGTGGGACTGAAGGTTATGACAATCAGGATGTAGGGACAAATGAGAAATAAATACTCTTGTGGTAGAAGGAAGAGAAGGTAAAGGACCAGCACTGAGGAAAAATATGGAGCATGTGGGCAAGCAGTAGGTTAGCAGGCTGACAGCGTTTTCTTGAGGCTGTTGAGGCTGTGGCTCCTGCTGGAGCTGAGCTACGTTTATCTGGGCTCACTCATCCAGCTGCGGGCCATAAAACTCAGCCTGGCCTGAAAATGTCTGAACACCAGTTGAAAATTGTCACCTGAAAGAGCTGTGTTCGTCTTCCTCCCAAATATTCGTTGTCCAGGCTAGGTGATCTCCATCCACTGTTGAACTGACTTGTTGCATGGTGTAACGAGTGACTTCGTGGTCAGTCCCACTGTCTCCTCTGCAAAGTGAAGCCTGCTTCCCCAGAGGCATGGCTCTGATGCATCTGTTTATCACACTGTAGTGCTTTCAAGACATTGAGAATTAAAAAATTTACCTTTTTTATTTCAGTCTGGATGTTTCACTTAAAGAAAATGAGAACCAAAGTTGTTCCAAGCTGTTTGTGTTGTCAAAACATTTATTCGGATATCACCACCCTTAACTCTGCCAGGCCATAAATAAATCTAAACTTCAATACAGTTAATTTTAATGCACTGAAATCCTTTAGAAATCTGTCACTGGGATATAATTCTAAAGGGCAAAGGCTACATTTCTGTGCTGTTCTCTGTCAGTGGCCCTGAAAAATGATTGCAGACCCATGTGACCGTGATTACAGTGTTTTAGCATCTCTGGTCCCAGATTAGAATAGATTACTTTGTAAAATACTTATGCATTTTCTTTTCCCCCAAGTATTGTACCTGCTTTTCTTGTAGCATTTCATCGGGGCCAAGTGAAGGATATTAGCATATTCAAGCTATGTTTAAATATAATCCCCAAATTTCATGGTTTTCCTGTGCTTGGGGTTAGGATAATTGCAGCATCCCTGTTTTGTGGTTTTTGCATTTACATGGCTGGCACACTCCTTAGCTCTCATTAAATATCTCCATACTGTTTTGGTTTGGAGTGGTAGCCTCTGTTTTCTGGGAAGAGAATAGTAAATTAGACAAACCATGGGAACTGGCAGAGTCCCTTACAGGCACCAGTAGCCTGCAGAGTAGGTGGGGTATGTGGTCAGGTGCATCTTTCTCTTGGTTTTAATCAGAGGTAATCGATCCAAACTAATAAAGGAGTCGGGTTGCCACAATCATGCATATTATTTTCCTTTTAGGACAATGTGATGTGTAATAGAATCACGGATGTTGACACATTTACTTCTAAAGGAAGTGCTAGGTCCACTACTCCCTCTCTCTGTTATTTTCTCAGCAGAAGCAGTGCCCAGGTGCTGTGTACCTAATGCTCAGCCAGTCTAAGGCGTCAGGGAAGAAGGCTCGTGCATGTACATTTGAGGTATGTTAGACTTGGATGCAGACACAGGTGAAAAGTATTGCAGATGAGCAGAGAGCCTCCCTTCTCCCCAGAGGGCTTGCAGAGCTTTCTGGTGGATTTATGTCCAGGTGAGTGACTTAGGGCACAAATATGTCCCAATTATGGAAAACCCCTCAAGCTGCCCTCTTGATTTCCAAACAGAAATACAGGAAAACTTCATCTTCAGTAACCTTAAACTCCTCAGTGTATGTTTTTGGGTTAATAGCAACAGGCTTGCCTGCTCCTTGCAGCAATCTGCAGCAAAGGTGCCACTGGCTTTAAGCAATTTGAACTTACCTGGTAATGGGGTTTGGGGGGCAACCTTAATACCATATCATTATTGATATAACAATAATATTTGCAGAGGCAGCTGCAACGAGCTCTGTTTATCACAAACGAGATACAAACTACGGTGTCGGAGCCTGCAGTCAGTAGATTTTTTCAGTTCGGTGCGGTGAAGTCAGCGCTTGAATCATCGCTTCTCCGTTGATAAGGAGGTGACAGGCTTTGCTGAGAGAAGGGCTGCTTCTGCTTTTCAGCAAAGAGAGCTTAATCCTTCTATTTCCTTTTCTTTTGTTAGCCAGCTCTTCCCATTAGAAGTCATGTTCCTGTCTCGCTTTCCTTAAGAGGATGCCAGTTTCTTTGATTCTTTTATAGGGCTGAGCTTGTCTGTGGCTTAGCGCGCTAGTTTTCTTTGACAAAAAGCTATTATCATTATTGATGAACCTGTCACTGGCTGGCAAGTTATCAGAAAGTGCTCAGAGGTAAAGCTTTCCTTAGGGTGTGCTTTGCTGCAGCACTGTGCATTAAGTCCTCAGACAGACACCGGTTTGGGAAAAAATAAATAAATAAAAAAATTGGGTAGATGTCGGGTGGAAGAGGAGAAAGGAGGACAACATCAGTCCCGATCCTCTTAAATTTCAATCATTCAATCAACTGCGATGTTCTCTTAAAGTAGTGAGAGCCCAACACAGCCAAAATGCTGGCTTTACAAACTGAAGCATTGTTCTTGGTGTTACACACTTGCACTGTTGTGGGTTTATTCTAGCATCTGATCAACAAACAGGGAAAAGGGGGCATGGGATCCCTTTGTGGCTCTTTAGGCACAGAACCTGTGCCTAAACAGATCTCGAAACTAGATCCGTAGCTGCAGATGTAGTTTCTTAACATTAAGTACAGATTTGTTTTCTTTTCCCTGCCTCAACGTTATATCATTGAGATATAGCTCATTGTGTCCCTTGGGCTTATCAATGCGCAGAAACTCTGCTTCAATACCTACAGAAATTGCACAGGCAAATTCCCTCGCAGCATGGATTTTTTCTCCAGCTGTCAAACACACGTCAAATTCATAAATAAAAATGCAAGCTCTTTCTTGACTAGATCAACCGAAGGAAAGTCAGTGCTGTGTGAACAATCCAAGCCAAGGAGCAGTCATTTCTTCTGACTAGGAGAAGGAGCATGAAGTGAAACGGTGTGTGATTAACCCATGCACCGCTACGTCCCCTCGGCCTGAAAGTTAACATTTACAAAGTGGAAATGGACTGCTGGCTTTGGGTTAAAGATTTATTAAAGGACAAGGAGGCCTACTCACTCTGAAGGCTAGGACTAAGTTCAGAGTTTTTTATGTTGCGGTCTGATGCCACCCTCTCTTCCTACGGCTTGCTCTGCTGCAGTTTACGTGGGCTTGAGGGGCTGTCCTATCCCTGAGGAAGAAAAAGTCAGATCACAAATTTCAGTGACTGTCCAAATCGAGCACCCTCCTTGGCTGTTCAGGGGGAAGGACAGAAGAGGCCAAGGTGACTGAATTTCCCCCCCGGCTCCTGGAAGTGGTCCTACTAGCCTGAAGGCAGAAGCATGACAACAAGGTGAGCAGGTGGCTTCTCCAGCCTCTCTCCATGCAGCATCTGTTTTTGGGTGACAACGAGCGGGTGTTCTGTGCCGCAGACGACTTTTATGACCTTTCCTGCACAAATAAATGATAATAATTAACCTGTCTGGCATCTGCTGCTGAATGGTCCCAGAAAAAAAAAAAATGACAAGGACATATTTCATAACAGCCAAAAAAAAAAAAAAAAAAAAGTGTGTTATTAAAAAGGGCCTTTTTGCCACAAAGCTGTTGGCAGTGATAAAATAAAAATAAATAAATAAAAAAAAAAAGTGTAAATATTATTGCTTTTTTGTCCTATATTATGATGAAAGGTGCCAAGAAAGGATTAAATCCCCTGGTACTAGGCAGTATACTAGCACATAAACAAAGGCAGCTGCTCTAGAGAACTTCTGTAGGATTTGGCAATGTGTAAAGGGTTAACAAATTAACAAATTAACAAATAGCAGGAAAAAATGCATGGTAGGGAAGATGAGATCACAGAGACAGGAATGAATGGATAGATTAATAAATGTATACATTAATTAATGCATTTTGGCTGGATAAGGGTGGGCAGGAGAAGAGATGGGTCCTTTTGGAAGTAAGATAATGTCACCGTGAGAAGCAATAGGTGATTACAACAGGTTCACGGCCATGTCCAAAAGGACCTGTCTCTCTGCTGCCTCTTACATACATTGCACACGCTTGCCAAATCTGGCAGCTTACCAGAGGAAAATCTCCAGGCATTTCCAAACATTTGGGATGACGTCTGCTGCGGTTCTGACTGTTGCGTGACATCCAGTTGAAGCTGTCACGCTGGATTTCTGGGATTTCTGGCAGGGCTTTTTGCCCGCACCGGTGACAAAACCCATCCTTGCTGCCTTGTGCTGCTGCATTGGCGTGTGCCCAGCAGGCTCTGCTCATGCCAGTGCCCTTCTCCAAGCCTTGTGAGCAGGTTCAGGTCTACATGCACAGGACAGAACAGCTTTATTTGGGGGTTGGGCATCCACTTGTTTAAGGTACATGCCATGAAGTCTAGTTATTTGAGTCCCCTTTGTCTATTCAGTGAAATATAAGCTGCCTCACCTTCTATTTAAAAGCCTTTTTCCATTCTCCCCATCTTCCATGCACGTCGCAATGCTGAATGCCAGCTGCCGTTTTCAAGCTGTTACATTTCCAAGCAAGCCCCTTGGTGCTTCCTCTCGTTCGGCTTCTCTGATGGAGATGAGCTCCTTGCAGGTCTTTGCAAAGCCACCCCACAGTGCCTATGAGTACATCAAGTACATCACGAGGCTGCCGATACTGGTGACATGCTTCTTCACATATCTCTCTTTGGTCTTGCCATAAATTTTGGCTGGAATCTCCTTGGAGTAAAGGCAATGTGGAACAATGCACGGGCAGAAGTCATAAACCCAGAAAAGTAGCTGAGAAGACACTGTACACTTTTAAGGCTTATTCTTCCACCTGTTACTTATTATATTTATGAATCATGTTTATGTGCTAGCAGTTCATTGTGACTATGAATCATATTTATGATTCATATAGCAAAAAGGGTAGTTGCTGTAACGTAAATGAAGTACCTCTATACTTAATATTTCATAAGATCTATATTTAAGAGCCACTGCAGCTAACTAAGGGGGTTGGCTAAAGCTGAATCCCAGAATCGCTGAGGTTGGAAGGGATGTCCTGAGATCCTCCAGTCCAACCCCCATGTTGAGGAAGGGTCAGCTGGAGCAGGTTGCCCAGAACCAGGTCCAGTTGGGTTTTGACTGTCTTCACAGCTGGAGAATACACAACCTCTCCATATCACAATGTTTGACCACTACTTAGTATTCACATTTAAGGGCAAAAAGGAAGGTCCAGAGACCTACAGACCAGCCAGTCCCACCTCCATCCCTGAGGTGGTGGAGGAATGGTGAATCCTGGAAACCATTTCCAGACGCATGAAGGACAAGAAGATGACGAGGAGTAGTCAGCATGGATTTATGATTTCTCTGCTAAATGGGATGGGCTAAGTCAGAAACACCCCAGAAGTGTTCAGAATCCTTCTTTTCTGCATTTCATATCATTTGAAGGTCAATAAATCACAAAGGCCAACAGCATCAGTTCAACAGCATCTCATTAAGTTATGTTTTTCCCTGAATGACATAGAAAAGCAAGGTTAGACAACCTAATAAGCTTTGAAACCTTCACATAGCATGTCATAATGCAATCATAGCATGTCCTTCTTTACTTTAGAGAAGAAAACAAGAGCAAGCAGGAAGTAGGTCTACCCACAGTTAAAAAACAAGGCCTTGATTTTCGCCTGTTCCACAAGGACAAGAGAGCAGGACCTGTAAAGAGGTGTGAGCCAAGAGAAATGTAGGTTCTCAAAGGGGACCGTAAGCTAAAATTACTGCTGCATGGCTCAGGGGGGGATAAGGGAATCTTGAAGCCCCTGAAACTCTGCAACTTTGATTTCCGCAGCTGTAGTCGAATGGGTAATTCTTCACTGTCAGGAGTGTGAGAAGAACTCTTCTCTGACATATTGTCTGGTAGGAGAGGAGTCTCCAGGGTGGGTGGCAGGTGCCGGGTGCTTTATTTCTCTGGCGATGATGAATCACTACTGAGGGTGAGCTAAATTATTTCCAGCTCTCCTTGAGCTGGAGAATTCCGTAGTGCTGGCAAGATTTTTTGTATGGCAAAGCTGGAAGAGGGTAGGGTATGGAGAGAGCCTTTGTGGGCTTGTGGTGAGATGGCAAGCAGTAACAGAGACTTAAAGGCTTACAACTTGGAGATTGCTATGTCTATATTCTTCTAGAGCCTAACACAAGGAAGTCCGGGTCTATGGTTCAGGCTTTCAGGCACTGCCATAATAAAATGATCAATGTTCCTAGGTGAACTTGTCACCAGTGTACTCATATTGTAATATGCTTAAATTTTGATCCGTTTTAGAGTAAACATCAAATAGGCACTGCTACCTAACACTGTACAGCCAGGTTAGCTGGTCTGTTCCTGGTGACTATGGGACGAAAACATGAACTTCATGAAATCAGAGGAGCTGAGCTCAGCCCTTCATCTGTTCCCGAGCAAGGAGAGTTGGAGACAGTGGGTCAAGCTGGATCCCAAGCAGGCTGAAAGTCCCCAAAAAGCTTAAAAGAGGATGGGACACTTCCTGTCTTTGGTCATCTCTCCACAATGCTCCCACCAGTTGAAACATGGGAAGATCAAGCTGCATAGAAGAAAAGCTTTTTGACCATGAGGACATCAACTAGTGGCACAAGCTGCCCAGTGAGGCTGCGCAGTCTCCATCCTTGAAGTCTTCAAGACAAAACTGGATAAAGTCCTGGGCAGGCTCAGTGGCCCTGGTGTATTATTCAGGGTGCTGTAAGTATGTTTTTGGAGAAGACAAACTGCCAGGATCTGACCTCGTTGCAGCCAGAGCCCTTGATGTCTGTCATGGCAGGAGGTAACCAGTGGCTGCTCTGGGCTTCCAGGGTGCTCTGGGAGAGGGGGAGACATCAACTGCAGGGTCACATCTGAATTTCAGTGTGAGCCTTAGTGCCAGACACAAAAAGGAAGAAGATATGGCTACATTTTTTTTTTTTTTTAAAGAGAAGAGAATTCAAAGTAAAAAAATAAGTAATAAAAAAAAATCAATCATTTTTGTTTCTGCAACTTCTGGAAATGCAGCCCTGTTGCCATTAGTATTCTGGTGCTACCTGCATGCTTCTGCTTCTTTCTCAGCAACAGCTTTCCTGAAATATTAATATTTCAGAGTTTTGCAAGTTCTCTTCCCCAGCTCCAGTGTCGGGAATACAGAATCCTCCCGTTTCGCCCCAAACTGCTGTGTAATGTTGCCGCACACTGTTTCGCAAGTATCACTGTCTTCACCAGCGCAGGGATGTGATCCTCTCTATCCCCTAAGTACCAGACACAGAAGCAAAATGAACAAATGTGTTCATTTAGAGGGTCACGTATGAACAGTGCTGGTATAACTTACAAAAGAGGCTCATAAAAAAAAATCAAAAATGGGTTTTCCTTGTTATTAAGTGCCCTGTCCTTTTTTCTCCCTCGTGTGTGAGAGCTATGACCCCGTGTTCAGCAGCTGATGAGGAAAAGGAGCGGTGAGGAATCGGTGTCCCCCTCGCCCCCTGTTTCTTATCTCCAAACCCCTCGTGGGATTGGTCCTGGGCAGAAAGGCCGGTGTTTGATTAAACGCGGACTGGGCTGAGCAAACAGTCTGAGAGCTCCCTTGGACTTTCTCACTTCCAGCCCGCGGCCAGCCGGGCTCAGTGGATGCAGCCCCCCCTTGCTGGACAAAAACCCGCTTGCAGACTTCACCTGAAGAAGCCACTGGCCAAATACCTCCTTGGGGTTTGCACCTGCTAGAAGAGGGGGAGGACCAGGAGCAAAATGCTGGGCTTGAAGGTAAGGGGCCGTGCACGCTGGTGGCGGGGCTGCCTGCCCACAGCACCCCCCCTGTGTCTCCATTTGGTGCCAGACCACCCAAACGTGGTCCCTTTGGAGTGGGGCTGGTGGCAACGAGGTGGCAGGACAACTTCAGGCAGGGATTGAGGTGTGCAGCTGAGGTCTGGGCTGATGTTTTGGCCGGAGATTGCATGTCTCATTTAGTTTTAATGTGATCCTCTTTTATGTTTCAAGGTGTGTTTTAAAGCTCTCCGGGGATGAAGGGTTTTGCTATGCTTCACCTGAACGAGCTTTTATTGCTCTTTTCTCCTCCTTTGGAAATCATCCTCGCTCGGTCAGGGCCAGTTCAGGACCTTTTCCTCACCGTATTTGTTCTTCCCCCACTCTCTCCTGCCCTGGTTGCCAGGGGGTGTTTCCCCCTCAGCCTATGAAATCTGGCCGCTAACATCTGCCCAGCTGTTGCAACCCGTGCTGCAATCTTCCCCAGCAGCTCCATCCTGGGCCAATTTCTCAGTTCACTTGGAAAATCCAGCACTGGCTCCTCCCAGCAAACCATATCATCCTCTCCCAGCATGGGATGGATTGCAAGAAGGGTGGGATGTTGGTTGATTTTTCATTTATAGGATCGCAATCCCAATTTGTGCCAGCACCCCACTGTTGTAGTATGGAGGACCATTTGCCCCAAACCACCTCTGCAGATCGCATTGCCAGCCCCTGACCCCCCAGCTTTCTCCCTGCTGCTGCCCCTGTGCTCATCCATCTCCTTTTGGGTTTGTGCTGGCTGTGCCCGTGTTGGCCCACCCGAGCTGATGCACGGCGCTGTGAGGTTTCTTTGGCTGTCGCTTCCCTGCCTCCCGCAGCAGCAGCGGATACAGAAATGTCTTATGCAGCGTTTGAAGAAGGGCCTTAATTATTTTGCAGCCTGTGTGTTCGGACTTCAAATACCTTTTTTTTTTTTTTTTTTTCCCCATCCCTGCTGTCTAATCCAGTGAGCAAAAGGTTGTGGTTTATAGGTCAGATCGTGACGCCCATTGCGAGCACTCTGCTTTGCATCCCGGTTATCCCAATCAATGATCTGTGCTGAATTTTTTATGTAGCGCTGGGCTTTCATCTCTCCCAATTTTACGGAAGAGCAACAACACAAAAACAAGGTGGAATTGGATGAATTCCTAAGATCCTGCTTCATGAAAAGCTGCGGGATCGCGAGCAAAATAACAAGAACAGTAATTATAAGCAGAAGTGGAAGGAAAGGACCGCGGAGAACTTTTTGTTTCACAGAGAAACCAACTCTCCAAATTACCAAAATAACCCCTGATTGGGAGGAGCCGTGGGATTAAAGCAGTGAGCCAGCAGAAGGTCACTTTGGACCAAAAACCACGGAGGAAAAGGGTTGGTTGTGGAGACCAAAGGCTGATCGTGGAGAAGAAGGGCTGATCATGAGGAAGATGAGTTGCCCTGCCCCAACACAGCCCCATATTTACACAGCACCATTGCCCCCAACACAGCCCCATATTTACACGGCCCCATTGCCCCCCTGGCTGGCACTCTCTGGAGGCAGCAAACAATTTGTTAGGAGCATCTCCATCTGCCCCAGCTGGGCTCAAAGCTGGACCCGAGCACTGTTTTCTCCTCCATGTGAAACATCTGCGCCCTATGGCATTTTTAGCACCTCTCAGCACTGATTTATTTGGAAAACAAACCGCCAGGAAAATAAAATTAGGAAGAAGATGAAAGCTCTACCCCCCAGACAGCATGTGAAGATGCAAATAGCAGGCTCCTGCTCACCAGCCCTGCATTTACACGTGGGGGCTTGTGAGAGGTTTGGTGGTTTTTTTTTTGCAAACCACGTCATCTTTCACACTGACCCTCAAGGGAAAGGAGAGGAGACAAGCCTCTGGTGTAGGGGAAGACAAAAAAAAAAGAGAGTGAATGAGAAAAGCCACACGGAACAGCCAGGCAAAACCCTGAAGTGACAAAACCTCCGGGTGATAAATCACCATCAGGACACCACCTCCCCTCCTGCAGCTGCAGTCCTGCCTGCCAGAAGGAATTGTCTTTATTTTTTTCAGCCTTCAATGCAGTTACCTGAAGATTTTTTTTATTTTTTTTTTTCCTGAGCAGGGAAAAATGATTTGCCCAAACAATGATGCAGCAGCTTCTCCCTGCGCTCACCGCTGGGGATGGCAGCATGGGGATCCAGCAATGCAAGGGACATGTTCACCCCCCAAACCCCCACTCTTCCTCACCAAACCCTTGTGCTGAGCTTTTATATTTTTATTTTATTTTTATTTTTATTTATTTCTTAGTCCTACACCACCAAGCAGGAGAAAAGGGGCTGAGTGGGAGCCCGTGTGAGGGGCAGCTGATGGAGCATCAGCATCAGCTGATGGCAATCTGCGGGCCTCACCAGCTGTGATTTAAAGGAGGAAATAAGCATCCTCCCCTGCCCATTTTCCTCCCCGTTTTACCAAGATTGCCCTGCTGGAAAATGCTCTGTCCTGCTGTCTTTACGGTGCTGGTGAAGGAGGATGCAGCGTGGAGGTCTGGGTTCAGCTGGAAGTGCTGCAGTCCCACCAGACAGTGCTGCATTTCCCTTCAAACGGGACAGAAATGCACCAGCACGCTACGCTTGCCAAGGCTGCTTAGGTGACCTGCTGCTTTGCATATCAATTTGCTTCGTGCAGAAGCGGGGGGAGAGCAGAGCCCCAGCAGCGTGTGCAAGGAGAGAAACATCCTCCGTGACCCTACAGGAACCGAGGTTTGGGCCAAGCAGGGCTGCTGGCCAGCCCGCATCCCTCTGGGAATGGATTGTACTCACAGATACCTGACAGGCACCTGAGAAAACTCATATTTTGTCAGGGGAGCTCAGATATATCCAGGAAATATCCAGGGGTCTGCAGCCTGCAGAAGGCTGAGGACCCCTGTGGGCATCAGTGCAGGCACCACGATAACCTGGTCAGGCTCTGCTGCCCCAGAGAGCAGGGCAAGCACTGGTGCAAACTTGTATTGATGTGTATTAAATACACTCCTGACTGCCTAGGAAAAGAGGCTGCAAAATTTTTTTGCTCAGGAAGGGGATGGGGGCACAGTTTCCACAACAAAAGTAAAGAATTTAAAGAAAGGTCGACCTAAAGTTGGGAGGTCTGGGTGAACAAACCCTCTCTCAGCAATGCCACGAGCGCCTTCAGGCTGCAGGCAAGCAGAGGAGGTAGAAGGGAGCATTAATATTTAACTCTGAGGCTGACCCATTCATTGATCGCTGCCGAAATACCGCTGCGTTCAGGCAGGGTTCGGCAGAGGTGCTGCGTGACCTGAAGGGGCCGTATTTACATTTCTGTCAGTGGGAAGCTGAGGGCTCTGCTTTGTCCCTTTGCATGTCTGAGGTTTGTTGCAGGGCTTTGAGGTTTGTCCTCGGCCCTGCAAAGCTGGGAGCAGCATCCCCTGGGGTCCTGCAGCTGCTGGCCGTGCCCTCCCTCGGACCACAGCCCCAGGAAAGCACACAGGTCTGCTCCTTCCACACATCCCTCAGCTACACGTCGCCTGAGGAGCCTAGGTTGTCACCCTAATTCTTGCTTTCTGCCATGGCAGACAGTTCAGACCCCACTGGATGACACTCCGTAATGTTGGGACATGGTTCTTCCTATGCCATCATCCCCTTGGTCTTGAGCCCGACCATATCTGAGATAGCTGGCATATTTCTCGAGTGCTCTTATGGCACAGAACGTCACCAAAATGTACCCGTAGACCTAACAGAAGAGCAAATGCTGTCAGTGCCTCCCAGCCCACCCCACGGTTAGCTGACGAACCTAACCCAGGAGCTGGGGAAATGGTGCATGGAAAGCATCATGCAGATTGTCTGGGGAAAGTCTCAATGCCTGCAAAGAGTATGGGGAAAAAAAAGGCATGAGGATGGGATGGATGAATTGTTTGGAGAGGTTTTGATGTGTTTTCAGAAGCCTGATGAGTTGTGTGGTTTATTTTGCAGTACATGTCGGGATTTGGAAACGAACACGTTTCTGAGGATCCACGCTGTCCTGGAGCTTTACCAGAGGGACAGGTACTGAGTTTGTTAAAGTGCTTTATTAAAATGACATGGAGTGCAATGAATATCTGTTCCCTGGGCTTCTTTTTAAATTAATGTATTTCCTTTCTCTCTGCCACCACAGAAGTCTTCAGGAGCCTCCCTTATGCAGGACAAGAATAATAAGACGCTGGCAAAAATCAGATCGGAGTGTTTCTTTTCATACCCTCTATGTTTAAGTTACTTGAGAGGCTCCAAGTCTCACCTGGGGGTTATGATTTGCCTGGCTTGCCGCTGCTCAGCAGCAGCTTCTCAGGAAGGATTTGGGGAATGACAGTGGCTCAGGCACGCTGAGGATGAGGGAATTGGTGCTGGGATGAGCCAGAGCAGAAGCCCGAGGCTGGCACAGAGACGGTGCTCACAGATCTCTGCAGGAATGGGCTTAGATCCCCCCAGGTTACCAACCTTTGGAAGCTTCCCTGCAGGGAGGGGACAGGGACGCCTGCAGCCATGAACAGGCTGATTAAAACACATCATATTGGGTTGTTTTAAAGAAAAGATTCACTTCCATTTGGTGCTATCCGCTCAGTCTGCAGATACAGGAGGAACCCCTGAAGAACTGAAGCTCCCTCCCCTCCTTTACGCCTGTCTCCTTACTCCAGCCCAAATTTCCAGGCTGGCCATGCCCTCCCCGGGGTCGAATGAGGTGACCTCATCCGGGCTGAGTTTGGGCTCGGTGTCAGAAGAGTTAATAGAAAACCTGAACGCAAGTGAGACGAAAAATCTCCAGTCCCAGGGGTGGATCCTTTCTCCTCTGCAGTGTTTATAAGATTGGCATCTGCAGTAGTGCTGGCTAAGATAAAAACGACAAGGGCTATTGATCCCCCTGCTCCGCTGCGCGCCCGTGCCAACAAGACAAAGTTTTAGGGCCGGGAGCTACGTGCCAGGCATTTTACCTCTTCCTTAGGCTCACCTGGCCGGGCAGCAGGGGATGCTGCAGGGTGAGCCCTCTGCCCAGCTCCCACATCGCAGGAGTCCCACAGAAAAGCAAGGGATCCCACAGCGATTGCTCCCACTCTCAGGCAACAATTTCCAGTGGCAGGAGGAAGCTCCACGCCACCAAAACGCCTGCTCTGGGCATCTCTCCCTAGGCAGAAGGGTCAGGGATGGTTAGGGCATAGGAAGGGAAAAGCCAGACAGATGTGGTGCTTCTCTGTGCTGGGGCAGCCCCTCTGAATACCTGGTGGTCAAACTAAGAATCAAAATGGTGTAATAAATAATAAAACAATAAAATATAACAATAAAATAGGTAAATGATACAAGTGGGGCTGCCCCTCACTGCTGGTTTCTCCTTCCCCCCCACAGAACAACCCCCAGGTCTGCCCCTACGGCCTCTACGCGGAGCAGCTCTCGGGCTCGGCCTTCACCTGCCCCCGGCCCACCAACAGGAGGAGGTACCGTGGGCCAGGGGGGCGTTTTTGGGGGTGTTTGGGCACAGAGGTTGGAGCAGCAAGGCCAGAAACATCACCTAGTGTGGGGTTTACTTGAGCCATGACTGATTTGGGGGCCATCTTGTGGAGCCCCAGAGCAAACGTCCTGCCTGCGGTGCCACCCCCATCTGGCCTTCACCTCATGGGCTCGTTAATGATCCTATGGGTTTAATGAGCCTCGCCTTTTCCTTCCCCGCAGCTGGCTCTATCGGATCCTGCCCTCGGTCTGCCACAAGCCCTTCCAGCCCCTGCAGGAGGGACACCTGACACACAGCTGGGACGAGGTGGAGCCCGACCCCAACCAGGTAACTGCTGGCCAGGGGAGGACAACCCGCGGTGGGTGTAAGGGTGCAGGATTCAGGCTGGGCTCGTCTCCACCACCTCGGCTGCTCTCTCTTCCTCCCTGTGTTAAAGGCTTATGGTGGGGCTGAGTTGCCCTGTGCTTCTGCTGCCCGTCCCCTCCTTCCCCGTGCTCTCGGGGAGGCTGCCAGCCTGTTTCTCAGGGGAAATCAGGCTTCATTCTCGAGAGGCACGGCATTTGTCTTCCTCTGCTACGGCCCCGCCATCATCCTTAATCATGATTTCTCTCCTGCCAGCCCCGGGACATTTGGCTTTGCTAATCTGACTCTGCCCAGCTGCCGCCCTCCTCCCCACACAACCCCATGCTCATTGCTTTCAGCTCCTCTCAGGTTTTGCCCTTTGATGCATCATCTTCAGCCATTTCCCAGCCTCCCAGCGGCCTCGCCATTTGTCTAAATACTTTCTCATTTCTGCTGGAATATGTTTTCTACCCGCTGACCGAGCAGCGGTGGTGACAGGCTCACATTTAGGTGCCCGTGGTGCTCCTTCCCCAATGAAGCTCACTGCTGCTGGCTGGCAGCAGTGCTCGCAGCCTGCCACAGAGCCCATCCTCAGCTCCCTGTGGCGTTTTGTGGCCTGCCCAGCTTGCTTCAGGAGCTTTCTCCGTTGTCATCCATCTAAAGGCATCACCATATGGACGCGTCTTATGTACAGCTCATTGAAGTCAATGGGAAAAAATCTCTAAACTTGGAATTTTGCTCAAGGACAGGATTATAAAAGATACCGTGCACAAAGCATAAAAGAGGACAGGGATGATGAAAAAAATAAGGGGTGCAAGAAAGCCAATGCCAAAGAAAGCTCTCCAGCTTAGAAAAGAGGTGACAAAGGGAAACTATGATTGACAGGCAAGGAGAAAATGAACCAACACTGAAAGCTTCTCTGTTTGAAGCACCCACTTGGTCTTCTCTTCTGTCTCAGTGCCCCTGTTCTGCTGTTCTTGTGTTGGTGAAACCCAAACCCAACAGGGACCCACTCTGAGACCAAAGTGAAAATGGAGAGGTCACACAGGAACAGCACTAAATTCACCATTTAACCTGCAGACTTACTGTCACCTTCAATACCCCCAGCGAGAAAGTTTGCTTCCTTTTAGGCCACCTCCATTCCTGATATTTATTTCTCCTCTTTCCCCCGCTCAGCCTTTCTCCCTGCTGTCTTCTGTGCCTTCTCTTGTTATCCCTCTGCATGTCCTTGCTGCCAGTGGTTCCCAATTCCCAACCACGGAGGCTTCAAACAGTCATTAGCAGGATCATTTGGGAAGCAGGTGGCTTTGGAGAGCAGAGCTGGGGGCCGGGCCTGGGGTGCTGCTGGCTAATTAGAGATGAGCCCCTGCTTTGTCTCACTTCGTGCACGGATGCACCTGCTGGGTCCAGCACAGCAGTGGTTCTGCTCCCCCCTCGAGGCAGGCTCTCAAGGAGAGCTGGATGAGTCACTTGGGGCCCCACATTTTGGTTTTGGCTTGAAAAACATCTGTGAGGCATGGGGGGATTGTATCTCTTTTCACCCCATGAAAATTGAGCAGAAATTTGCCCATGGAGTTTACAATTATTGGAAACAGCTGGCACAGACACGCAGTCTCATAAGCTTGTTTTTCTTAGGGAATCAGCCCCAAAACATGCCAAGACCTTCCAGCCTACATAGTTGGAAGCCAGAAGGCATCCCCATGGATGCCCAGGACCACTGGCACTTTCACCTGGGGTACAGCACATCCATGCCAGGAACATTTCTGGTGGCTGGTGCCAGCAGGATCTGGCCAAAAGCCAGCCCCATCGTGAGGATTTGGGGTGTTTGGGTGAATTTGCTCCAAAATCCCACCTGTGAGGGGCTCTCAGCTGTGGCACTGGTAACCCAGAGCTGCAGAGCCCCAGATGATGCTATCAGCGGTAATGAACACCTTGGGCTCCCCCAGCATCTTCTGCCTGAGGGCCTCAGCAGGTTTGGGAGGAGCAATCAGTGCAGCTGGCAGCCCCCAGTCCTGCAGGAAGGGATGTGCCTGCTCTGGGTGTGGGGAAAATGAGAGGCAGTGTGCAGAAACGTGCTGGAGTCATGGAGGGATGAATGGCCTGGTGCAGCGCAGAGTGCAGGAGCAGGGAAATTTGGTCGTGGAAAGCCAGCTCATTTGAAATTTCCTGCTCTCGACAATGTTGTTAGTAATAGTGGAAGAGACAGCTTTTAAATAGGATTTTTTTAAAAAAAAAAAAAAAAAAAAAAAACCTTGGCACCCACACAGGCCAGCCAATGATTTTACAAAATTACAGCTCAAAGCGAAAAAGCCCCATAAATCAAAAGAAACCTGCAGACCAAATTAAGCAAGGCAAAGAGGAAAGAGAAAGCTATCTCAGCAAGCCGAGGGGAGGGCGTGTGTGTGTGTGTCTACTTTCTTATGAATTATTATCATTTGCTTTATAACCACCGGTGTTCTCTTCTTGCTTTCTGTGTGCTGCGACCCAGCTGAGATGGAAACCCTTCGAGATCCCGAAAGCCCCCCAGAACAAGCTGGATTTTGTGAGCGTAAGTGTTGGGCCATGGCTGCCAGGTGCCCTCATTTTTTGCCTCAGGCTTCTAAAAAAAAAAAAAAAACTTAAGATTTTAAGGAAAAGCCAACAATGTATTTGGCCAAAGCCATACGGAGCAAGGGGGTGCCTGTGTGTGGGGTGAGCCCCAGCAAAGGGATGGGGCGAGGCAGGAAGGGGGCTGCCCCTGAAACTGCCTGCCCCTCACTCCCCATGCTGCTGGGGGTCTGCCCGCAGGGACTGCACACCTTGTGTGGCGCCGGAGAGCCCAGGGGACGCCACGGCATCGCCGTCCACATCTTCGTCTGCAACACCTCCATGCTCGACAGGTCAGGGACTGGGCTGCCAGAGGCTGGGGGTGAAGGAGGGAGCTGGGCACGGGGCTGCGGCCAGAGGGGTTGTGCTGGGGCTGGAGTTGCTCCCCGGAGGTGAACACGCAGGCTCTGGTGGGCATCACTACCCGTTGACTAAGGGCTGCTTCGCCCAAGGCCACAAAGGCAGGGAACTTGCCAAGGAGATCTGGACATGATCCTGGGCAATCAGCTCTAGGTGGCCTTGATCGAGCAGGTGGGTTGGCCCAGGTGACCTCCAGGGGTCCCTTCCCACCCCAAGCATGCTGTGACTCTGTGACACTGTGTGCAAATGCCTGATTTATTTTTATTTTTTTATTTTTTTTTGACACCTTGACCTTCCTCTTCTTTTTCTTTAGATGCCTTTACAATTCAGACGGTGACTTCCTGATTGGTGAGTGGTTGCTTTGGCTTCTCCTTTCCCCCACAGGACGTATCTGGGCTGCCACCCACCTGCCTCTTTCCTCCTCCAGCCTGCCAGCCAGCTGCAGGGACTTGAGGAGGGTTGGCTTCACCCGTGTGCCATCCAGCTGGGCTGTCAGGCTTGCCCCATCGCCCCCAAGCAGCTCAGAGGGCATGCAGCTATGCCAAAACCCAACGCTGCTTTTGAGCAGTGCCCCAGCTTCCCCAGCCTGGTGCTCAGAGATCTCTCCCCCGTGCTTCCCAGATCGGTATCAGGCACCCTGTGGAGGTTTTCTGGAAAATATAATCCCTGGGATTTCTGAGCAGCTCACAGCGAGATGCCTGCACTGCTTCAGTCCAGGACGATTTGGCATGGCAGCTCAGCTCCTGCACTCCACCAGCCTCAGGCAACCTGGCACATACAGTGAGCACATGCCAAAAAAAAACCACTCTGAGCAGCATCACAACCCTGCAAGCCTGATATTTACGTACATCTTTCTTGACCGAGGGACAGAAATGCCTTGGGGTCACCAACAGAAACATTTCTCCCATCAAATAGTTATTGAGTCGTTCGTGCTCACTACCATGAAGTAAAATTAGTAGGGCAGGTTCTGCAATTTTGCTGGTTTTTCAAGTCAAAATGTGAGCTCTTTAGTTCCAGGAGACATTAGTCCCTGGCTGATGTAATTGCTCCCCTCTCGGGGGACAGAGAGGAAGGTGTGCAAGCCAACCTGGTGTCAGCTTGTTGCTTCACCTCCTCTACCTTCTACCCCTACTCTTCTACCTTTGTTTGCATCCACAGTGCCCCAGCAAGGAAAACTGCTCATCACGACCGAGTTTGGGAAGATGCTCGTGGAGCCCAACGAAATCTGCGTTATCCAAGTAAGGGCTGTGTTATCTGGGAAGTAAGGGGGCTCAGAGCCCAGTGTTGAAGCAGACAGCTAAAACCTGAGCTCTGCGTGGCCTCTGCTGAGCTCTGGGGGCTGGACGGACCCAGAAGAACCTCAGCTGCCCTTGGTTTGTCAGCCAGGTCCCGGGATGATCCTGGTTTCTTCCTTTGTTTTCCAGCAAGGAATGCGTTTTAGCGTGGAGGTGTTTGGAGAGACCAGAGGCTACATCCTGGAGGTGTATGGGGCACACTTTGAGCTGCCTGACCTGGGACCCATTGGTAACCATCTCCCATCAGACCTACAGTGAATTTCACAGGGATGGAGTGAGGAATTGCCAGTCCCAAACCACCCTCTTATCTCCTGTGTAATCCATCCTCGCATGCAGGCACTCCTCCCAAAAGTGCTTCCCATCCTGGCACAGTTATCCCTCAGCAGAGCTTTCTGAAGCACAGCCTGAGCCTCAGCACAACAGGAATGCCAGATGAAAAGGAGGGAAAATAAAATGTCTGTGTGTGCGCACAAGACAGTGTTTGCCTGTGCAAACCCGAGCACCTTGCTGCTGCCCATACAGGCACCACTCTTCATTAAAGCTCATTAACATTAGACCCTCGTTAGACCCTCCCTGCCAGCTGCTTCCCAGCCTGGGAGCTGTCACAGGCTGAGCAGACACACTTGCTGCTGTGACAAAGATATCGTGAGAGCATCTGAACCCCGCTGTGATCTCCTGGCCAGCTCTCCCGGGGTGCTCGGCATGGGCTTTTTCACCATCCTCATCCCCGGAGGGCTTGCCTCCAGACATCTCTGGCTGAGAAAACACCTCCTACTCCCTCGTCCTGGTTAATGCTGCTGAGATTGTCACAGGGAAGCTTCGCTTCCCCTGTAACAGCTAAAACAACTACAGGAGCAGTATCGATAGTTCTCGGCTTTTAGACCAGTGGTTTTTGTTGTTTTGTTCTGTTTTTCATCGCAGGGATTTTATTTGTTTTGTGTTTCACCTAGATCAGGCTTGTTTTAGAGCTCTCAGTGGGATCTAAAAGACTGGCCATGCTTGAAATAAACTGTATAGGTGTTATAAAGCACTAACAAGCCTGGCATGGCCCATCTGCTCTCAGAGGGCCTCTGCAAGCATCTCACAGCCCTGGTGAAGCTGGAGCTGGCCATTCCCACAGGCAGGAACCGACCCAACCTTCAGCATCTCTCCCGTGCTCTTTCTGCTCCGAGTCTGCAAGGTTTTTCAGCAGCTCTCCTTTCAGCAAGCTGGGATTTCCTGCCTTTACCATGCTTCTTCTGCCCTGTGCCTGCTCCACGTGATTATTGGTATTGTTACACCTGCCTGTTGGTAAGAAGTTTTCCCATTAGCTAGTTTTTCAGACACTGCTGGAAGGAGCTTTTTTTTTGAGCCTGCAGAAGGCAGGAATCTGTTATAACATTTACTTTTTGGAGAAAAGAAAAGGAGTGTGCTTGCCTGTAAATCGTTTCAGGAGCTGGTAATTATACGAGCTCCTCTTCCCACCACCTACCTGGCTTCCCCTCAGAGACCAAGATCCTTTGTATTTCATTCTTATTTTATTCTAACTTCACTTTTCACTTGAAAAATGACAGCTGGAGAAAAGCACCGACTGTTAAACCTTAGCAGCAGGTAGTAATGTCTGGCATTTTTATCCAAGAAACTCAAAACACTTCGCAACAATAATCCTAACGAGAAGAAGAATACTTCAGCACCCATACAGCGCTTTGCACTTTGCACTCCTTGCACCAACCAACCCCTCAGTGTGCCCAGAGTCTATAAGTATCACTAGCCCTTATTTTATTACTTTTTTTTCTTTTTGCAACTGTTCAGAAATGTGTTAGGCCCCCTCACGAGCTTCAGAGCTTCTGCGTGGCTAGGTGTCCAAGCAGGTGGATGTTCACCAACTGAAAGCAATTCGCCCCCCATTTTTCGCTTAATTCCCAATCATTACGTGCTTTTAATTGAGGATGAAGGGCTAATCCTGTTCAGAAAAGAACAGGGGGAGACCTGTTTTAGTCATGTAAGGGAGCATGGACTGAAATGCGAGGATGTATTACAACTACCTACTCATAGGAGCAAAAAAAGTACACGAATAGCACAGGCTTCATGGTGCTCTAAGAAGTCATAGGGTCATTCAAAATGCAGAAGGGCACCCACAAAGCCACCCTGTTTGCACCTTGCCCAAAGATCTCTGGTGTTTTTCTTTCGCAGGAGCCAATGGCCTGGCCAATCCACGTGACTTCTTGGTGCCGGTGGCGTGGTATGAGGACCGGCAAGTGCCGGGGGGATACACGGTGATCAGCAAGTACCAGGGCAAACTCTTTGCAGCCCAGCAGGTGAGGAGACCCCAGGAGAACAGAAGGAACAACTGGTGCATGATCTGGGGTCTACAACTCACCAGCATGCATGTAGTCTCAGGACGGCCTGCTGGGGGAAGTGGAGCAGGGCTGAGCCCTTGCCTTCTTGGCTTCTTCATCTCCCCAGCTGAAGCTCCTTGATCTGGAAGATGTGTCTGTGGAAATTTGGTTAACCCAAAGACTCAGCGATGGTCTTTGCCTCCCTGTTTCCACTTGCCTATTGAGCCCAAAAAAACTGACAGGGAAAATCCAAATTTTCTATACCAAAGAGCCAGTGTTGGAGCCCACCTTGTTCAAGCACTGCTTGGACATCCAAAAGTCCTCAGAGACTGAGCCCTGGAGAGAGGGCTGAGGCTCACCGGGTGGAAATGCTGAGGAAAACCATGTCCTCACAGTGTTGGGCTGTGCCCGAAGGGCTTCACGCTCTCACTGTACTTCTCACCAGCACTAAACTCATTTTCAATCTGGGAAAGAGCAGTGCCCTGCGTATGTGCAGCAAGTTGGAGGGCTTGTGTGTGCTAATTCTCTGTCTCTGTCCCTATTGCTTTGATAGGATTTCTCCCCCTTCAACGTGGTAGCCTGGCATGGGAACTACACGCCGTACAAATACAATCTGGAAAACTTCATGGTCATTAATTCTGTTGCTTTTGACCACGCGGTAAGTCCCAGAGCTAGGCAAAGGAGAGCTGTGCTTTGTGGATGCTGTGCCACCAAAATTCACCCTGAGCTCTGGGGGTTCAGTGCCTGTTAAAAAATATGCCATCCCGTAAGAAGTAGTGTGAAATCTCTTGTGCTTGTTTTTCTGGGCCTGAAACGAGATGTTGCAAAGACATACAACCTCTTTAGTGGTACAGTGACAGAACTGAAGGTTGATTGGCTTCTTAAACAGCTTTATGCAGCTTAGCATAGCATCTCTGTGCCCTGAAAGATGGCTGAACACTGAGCCAATATGCACCATGCAACTCTGAGAAAAGACCTTTGCTTCAAATTATTGCCTTGGTTTATTTATTACAACTGTAAGGGCTCCTTCCCCTTGTTCCTCTGAGCCCAGCGCTGAAATTCATTTGAAGAGCTGGCAGCTTTCGTTGCAATAATTTCTAGATCTTACGGAAAATAACTAAAGCCAAAATCAATGTGAGCAGCTCTTCTGAAAAGGAAACCAGCCCAGTGGGAGAGGTGCCCGCAGCAATGCCATCTCCTGGCACTGCTTCCGCGAGTGGGTGTGCAAGGAGACAGGAGCACTTCTAGCGAGACAACTAACAGAAAGCATTGTTTAAACTCCGGAGAAACCTGCCAGGAGAAAGATGGTTTTGGGATCAAAGCCCAGAAAATCACTTTACCGGACTGGAAACCTCAGAAATCCTTGAAGCGAGTGACAATTCCTCTGCCCTTTGTTCTCCCAGTTTGTCAGTCAGCGGGGCTGTGAGGCAAAGAGCCTCTGGTAGGATGCTCCTGCCCTCTGCTCAGAGGAGAATTGTGAGCTATTAGGGGGAAAAGAGATGGAAAACAAATTATCTTCAAGTCCTCAGCACGGCTGCAGTAGTCAGATTTGCCGTTGGGATGACCTGAGCTGAGCCCTGCTCTGTTTCGTGCTCTTCACCTTTTTATTTATTTTATTTATTTTATTTATTTTATTTTTTTCACAGGATCCTTCCATCTTCACTGTCCTGACAGCCAAGTCGACCCGTCCTGGAGTGGCAATCGCTGACTTTGTCATATTCCCCCCCCGATGGGGGGTAGCCAACAACACCTTCCGACCACCATACTACCACAGTACGTCTGCTCTTTGTGGGTTGTGCTTGAGTACAGGAGGGCAGAAAATAAAAAACCCCAAGCCTCCATTTATTTGAGAGCATGCTCAGGGAAGGAGCAGCCCGATCTGTTGCCCTTGGCACTGTTACATCCAGCTTCTTGGAGTCAGCGAGTCCTCCTTGGAAAATGAACAAAACCAAAGATGTTCCTATTTACAGCACCTCCGGAAAACTCGGAGGTGATGGGCTGGTTGTGTCTGTGGAGATGGATGTGTCTGTACTCAAGGGGCTCCTGCTGAGATTGGGTGCGTATCGAACTTGGCACCGCACAGACGCATCAGAAATTGTCCTGTCATCCAGCCATGAATTGCTTAACATCTCATTAGAACATAAAGAACACCTCAAAGAACAGGAGAAATGAAAATACGACAGCACGGGTGGGGAGAAGCACTGAGAGATGCAGAGCTGCCCAAGATCTCGCAGGGTGAGATCGGGCTTGCAGCAAAGGACTGAATTGGCTCTCCTGATGGTGGTGGTGGTGGAGGCACCTCCAGCATTTAGGAAAGCCAGAGGTCAGGAACTGGGCTCCCTCTCAGAGAACTGGCTGCATTTGGGGTGATTTGTTTGCCACCACCAGAGGTGGTTTCTTTTTGGTAGTCCCTGAGCATAGCCTCCTGTCAGACTGAATGGATGCTAGAAATCCCGTTCCCCACTTGGGATTACCCTTGCAGGGTGTGGATGAGGCACTAAGAGACTGGGGAAAGCCTGCCCGTCCTGCAGCCCTTCTGTCAGCAGATAAAAGGCCCCATCAAGGTCTCCCTACAGTCACTTTGAAGTGCTCCTCAGCAATTCTCCTCTTCCAACCATTTTTCAAGAGGTCTAGTTCTTCTGCCAGAAACCCCCAAGCACTTCTCATGTGCACTAAAAATCTCTGTGCTCAGAGAGCTTTGGTGCACTCAGAGTCCCAGTTTTCCTGGTGCCTTAACTTCCCCCCTAGAGTCCTATACTGAACTAGTGGCAAAAAAGGGGTTATAGAAGGCAGAGCCACAGAAACACACTCTGGTTTTGCAAAAAAATGACCACTCAGCTGGAAGTTGCCGTAACATTTAGTCACATCAGGTCCACTAAAGACTGGGATGGCAGTTGTTAAAGTACTTCCTTAGCAGGGAGCATAACTTAATAAGCCCCTGAGTGATTAGATTTAGCCATTGTTAGCTAGGTTCGTGGTATGTCACTGTTGGTTTCAGAGGGTCTGCTTAAAGTATTCTTCCTCAGGGAAGGACAGAGTCTGGGTCCTTGTCTTTGGGTATACAGTGGCTCTCAAGAACGAAGCAGGTCCTGCATGAATCAAAAGCATAAATTTTGGAAGTGTCTGGCTGGACTGGAGGTGGTGGAAGAACATCAAACAAAATGTTTTTGTGCTTATGACCTAGGACAGCAGACCAGGCTCTCACCAGAGTGCTGGCTATGAGCTTTGTGCCTCAGTGCCTATAACGCAGAGGTGATTATGCTGAACTGCCTTTCCAGTGCTCCTCCTGTGTTGCAACCTCTTCTCTATGCCTTCCACAGGGAACTGCATGAGTGAGTTCATGGGGCTCATCAAAGGCCACTATGAAGCAAAGGAGGAGGGCTTCCAGCCTGGAGGGGCCAGCTTGCACAGCATGATGACTCCTCATGGGCCGGATGCTGACTGTTTTGAGAAGGCGAGCAAAGCCAAGCTGGAGCCTGAGAGGGTTGCAGAAGGGACTATGGTAAGGAGCCAAGAGAGCTGGTAAGGTTTTGTACCCAGCACAGCATGCTGCCACTCCCAAAGTACAGCCTACCTTCTTGCAGGAAAGCTGGGAAGTGCTTGGACCAAACTGCTGCAGCATTCATACCCCATACTCATCAACGTTGCTCAGCTCCCAGGAGCTCCTCTGGAGACACTAGATGCCAGGCAGCCCTGATCATCTGCCCACATAAATAGTTGCCTGAGCAGGAGGATGGGAATTTTCATGCTGTTTGATTTAATTTTTGTCTCAGCCTATGAGCAAAGCAGTCAAGACCGTGACTGTCCTCCTTTCTTGCCCCCTTGCCTGGATTCAAGCTCTTTTGCCCTAATCTACCTTTCCTGTTCCCACCAGGCCTTCATGTTTGAATCTTCTCTCAGCATGGCTGTTACCAAGTGGGGCCTCAAGACCTCCAACCGCCTTGATAAAAACTACTACAAGTGCTGGGAACCTCTGAAGAGCCATTTCAACCCCAACCGCAGGTAAAGAGACGTATCTGTTGCTTGCAGTACACGAACGAAGATGGAGAAATCCAGCATACCTGCACGTGGTGGCACAGTCAACTCAGGCAATGAGTGTCCCAGGAACAGCATTTCCAGCAGCCACCGAGCCACCAAAATGATCGTGCTCATGTAACTTGGGAAATGCAATAAAACCCACTATTCTTAGCTTTCAAGTACCCAATTAAAGCCCTCCTGGTGAAACACCGAAGCTGAAATACTTGCAGGGCTTTCACCGTGTGCAGTTGGTGTGAATGCTGTACCCTGGGTGGATATGAGGTGACAGTCGCCACTCCAGAGCCTCCAATATATGGTGTGATGTGTCTTTCACAGGGAAAAGCTAGAGATCAACGAAGCATTTTATGTTGTCTGCAAGGGAAGATCTTCCCAAACAGAGCTGAAGGCTCTACCAGATCTAAGGCTCCTACTGGGGGCATTTCAACCTGCTCGTCTGTGGAGGGTTGCCAAGAACCCTTGTTGTCAGAAAAGCATTCTGCAAATTAGAAAAGGTCAGAGAATCCAGAATGTTAAGTGAGGGAAAGTTTCCTCTTCAGTTTCACTCTAGCCATCCTTCGATATCGACTTGATTGCCTGCAACTGACAGTGTCTCTCCCTAGTGCTGATTTGCAGCTCAATGGATGTCAAAGGGCCTGTCTGGCCAGCCCAGATGTTTGCTCCTGGGGAGCCACCTGGAAGAAAGGCCAAGTGCAGACACACTTTTATGGACCTCAAAAAACACCGAAACGTTCACTCCTCAGCCCTAGGTGGCGAGTTCGGGTCAGTCTCCTTGACAGACAGGGAAGGCCCAAGCAAACAGGCTAGGAACCAGGCTCACAAGCAGGCCCCCCAACCCTCAGGCCTCTGCTTTAGCACATGCCCACTTTTTCATCATATCAAAACAGGATTTGGAGAATTTAGTCAGACAGGTGTGTGATAGATGTTTCTACCAAGCCATTTGTCTCTCATGTGTGCATACCCTGAACTAGTTTGCTCACAACCCACGCTCCTCATTCGTCTTCTGGTGAAATTGATTTCTCCTGTTGAGCCTGCCAAAACTAAGAGGAGATTTGGGTAAGTGTTTGAGTCTAGGATGTGAAACGGTTACTATTTTTGGTGCCATGGGGATCTATGCTCCCTACTTCCCCTGAGATACAATCTCCAATTGACCAAAAACGAAGGAAATGCAGACCTGTAAGGCCCAACTTTAGTCAGCCACATCCACCACCAGATCCTGGGGTGGGAAAAGCAAAGCATCAGCTCGGAGCAAAGTATTACATTATAAAATCTACAGGGAAAACTCTAAAATAACGAGCTCCGAAAAGGATGATCAGGAGGTTCAATGTGCCAGAGAAGTTGATTTAATCAGACTGACCCAGGGATAAATGAGGTCTAAATGTTTCACAGGCAGGGGGAAAAACTTGTTTTCTGTTTGGGACATAAATTATGATCCACTGACCTGCAGGCTTGCGTTCCTCTTGCTACCGACTCATCTCTGAAGCAGACACGGGTGGTTACGCATCAGTAAAGGGTAAAATTCCATCAGGCACACTCGCTCTTCTGTCTTCACTCCCTATTTCTGAAGGGAAACACTTCTTTCCTTCCCCTACACGCCCAGCACCACCTCAAGTAGCACAGCATGTTTTTTTCCTCCTAAGAAAACAGCCCAGGGGGTTCTGCAAATAGCACGAGGGAAAAGTAGGGCAGCTTTCCTCCAAGCACCGTGCTCAAATCTGCAGGGACGGAGCATCAGACACTCCTGTCTGCAAAGGCAAGGGCTGAGGCAGGTGCAGCACGCCAAACAAATGCTGGCCTAGAAGTCCAGAGGCGCTGCTCTCATCTACAACCCATCCTGAACAATTTGTTCAACCGTCCTGAAACAAATACAGCTGCAAGGAAGAATTTACATGTGTGGCAACTCAAGTTCCAATTAGCCGAGGAAATGGGTCCTGGGAGATCAAATTAGTTTGTGGCAGCAGGAAGATAGTTAATTTAGCATGCTCAGACAAGCAATTATTTCTTTCCCTAAATACTACTTTCCCCATGTCTTGATGCCTCTCTCCCACACTGACCCCCAGCCGTACCTTGTGATATCATTTGTGACAACCTTTTAGAAGCAGTTCTGCAGAGAGAATTAATCTGGGTGTGCTTTAGCTAAGGTAGAAGAACAAGTCATAGACAGGTGCAGAAGGGTTGCTGGGAGCACATATGGGATTGAAAAAGCAGACCGCAGTCCTGAGCAGCTGCTGCATACAATTACTGCCAAGCCCCCCACAGCCTGAGTCTTTCATGGCCTAGACAGGAAAATGAGGAGCAAAAACAGCACTTTTAAAAACCCTTTTCTAAAACATCAGTAAACATGCTGTTTCTGTGACAGTGACAACACGGGAACAAGTTCCCCAGAGAAGTCTTGGAGTCTCCCTTCGTACTCCAGAGACTCTCAGAAGCCTTCCAGACAGTCCCAGCCAACTCATTCCAGGTTACCCTGCTTGTGCCAGAGGGCTAGGACATAACCCCCAGAGGTCCTTTCCAACCCCATCTGCTCTGTGACGATGTGAAGAAGCTCATCAGTTCACTCTGATGCACGGGGACTCCCAATGGCCCATACTTACATCCTAATCACATAGGGCAGCACGCTTACCAGAGCTTTTCTTGCTTCAGTCAATAATGCAGGCCACTTTCACACCACACACAGGAGTTTTAACTTGTGTAAGATTGCATTTTTGGCATTGACCTCTACATTCCAGAAAATAAATCCTTTACAGTGTCTGAAGAACAGGGGTGGTTTGGATTGTGACGGCACCTAGAGGCCATGTGAAAATTCAAGACTGATTTAAGATCTTTTTTCCTCACTCACATCTCACTACCCTGGGCAGTGACAGCTTTAGAGCTGCCCTATACCAGTTGACCCCAGCAGAAGAGATTTGTGCTCTTGTAAGAATAAGCAGATAACGTATCTTTGCAGATACAAAGTTCACTCATGCATGATGTGGTATTTTTATTTATTTTTTTTTTTAACTTACAGTCTATTTCCAGGGGCCATGGAATAAATAAAAGTAGGGCTCCTATACTGTAAAGGAATCAAAAAAGCCTTACATTTTTACTTTCTGTTCCTCCACTCACAAGAATCACAAAATTAGTGAAAATGCTCTTAGTCACATATAACACAATGATACCCAAGCACTATTTTCAGAATTGCTGCAGCAATTTTATCAAGAAGTTTATTGCAGTAAACAAATAAACAGGGTTTAGGGTCGTATTTTATTAGGGAAAGGAAAAAAATCAACTCAACTTAGAGACCATGCAGGCAGGCTCCTAAAAAGATGATTAAAATATACCACTGGAGTTACCTATAATCTGATTTTGGCAATCTACGTAATTAAACCAACACCAGAAGAAATACTTGGTACATGAGCAGTAGTTCTTTAGGAAACTACAGTGAGATTGCTTCATTAATTAGCCTGCTACTAATTTTAAACTTCAGCCCAAGCTGCTCTGACAGCAGCAACTTCCACAGTTTAAAAGGAACCTTTGTATGCAGACCGAACGAATTAACCGGTGAGCTCAGGACATCCCTTCCATATCTATTTGTATTAGATATAAAGATCCCACACTGTAGTACTTTCCGTAATTATTAAAGATGCGAGCCATCCAATGAGCAATTAAGATTTATTCTTATGAAGGACAAGTGTCAGCATACAGTACATCTTTATTCATAACCCAAGAGCAGCACTGCGACTCCAGCAACTTAAAAAACACTGAATGGTCGCTCGTATTTACCTTCTCGGATAAGCTTCTCTTTACGATCCTGTGGAAGAGAGAACACTCATCATTATTCTATTAGAAGCAGCTTTAATCAGCCTAGGCTAACAGAAAAGCTACTCTAATGTTTTGGCCTGGAATACAGCAAGATAGCATCACATAAGCACAAGTTCTGCTAGCAGTCATAATTCAAAAATAAAAACAAAGAAGGCATTTACCTTCACCTATCTGCTAGGAAAGATGTTTAGTCTGATCTCTGCAGATCAGTCTCCCCTCCTTGGCCAGCACAGACCAAGTGCTCTGATGTATCTTTCACCAAACTAGTTGTGTTCCAGTTAATTTATACACTTAGTCTCTATCTCCTCCTTCTGGCTGAATAATCTAGTTTAAAAACATGATTATGGAGAAACTTCTTAGGAACTTTCCTAATTGTTCCTGTGTTCACTTTCATCCCATCTGTATTTCACTTGACAGTCAAGTACCATTCCTCAGAAGAGTACTGTTAAGGCACACAGAAGATATTGCCCGAACTCCTTGTGCTGGAATCATCCAGAAGAAATGCTCAGGAGTTAGTAGTTTAAATTTCTCTTCTGCCTTCCCAGACACACAATAATCACTCCTCAGAGAGAAGCATGACTACTACTGTGCTTTATATACTACTGTAAAACGAAGAAAGATCCCCAAACATCAGTAAAGGAACTGGAATAGAGCAAAACACATTATCCTGAAGACTGTATCAAAGACTCTAGCTAAAGTACTTCCTGGAAAATATATCTAATGTCTCTCACACACATTCAGGTTTATTTTCAAGTACTCACATACTAATCCACACTTTTTAGCTAAGTGCAAGTGTGGTTCAGCATATGAAACAAAACCAGTGCAACAAAGTACTGCAGGAACGCTGAAGTCTCAAAAGCAACTGTATTAACATGTTGGGTAAGTCCCTGTATTTTGGGTTTATCCTATAAAATAATATTAATTACAAGTATTCTCTTAACGTCAATTGATATCGGTGCTTCCTGGTTTATGATTTGATCTAAAATAGCAGCCACTGTCTGCCAGTTGCCTACCATTTTCTTACTTACATAGCTAAGATCTTCAGAATGACCTACAACGGCTCAGATCCTGACACCCACCTTTCAGGATTTAGAACAAAAGCAAGATATGCTGTCCAAAAGCTCAAAAATCCAGGTGAGATATGACATGGTACTCAGCATAAATACTCCTCCCCGTTTGCTTCATGGGGCTGGAGAAATGGCCAAGCACTTCAGAGACCTTGCTAGGCCTGCCACCCATAAGCTCCCTCTCGTTTTTTAATTCAGTGAGCACACCTAAAGTGTGCCAACAGTGGAAAATAGTAGTCTGGTATGATTAATTTATGCAGTGAGTGGTATGAAAAGCTTTATTATAACAAAATGTATTGATCAGAGAAAACTGACTGCCTATAGCTGTGGGTACAATACAGGACTCTTAGCACCAAAGGACTTTGCGACTTGTTAGGCACCTCTGGGATCGTAGGTACTATGACCTAGCCTTCCTTCCCTTGTTGCTTTATTGGTATTAAGCATTCTTAGATGCAAGGGGACCCCAATAATAAGTCACCAGAAGGATCTTAGTTTTACAACCTGGTGTTCACTCACGCTCAGTGTCACCACCAGACTCACCCTCTCAATTTTAAAGGCAGCCATCCAGAAGAGGATTGGACCTATGGCAAACAAAGCTCCCCTAAAGGACGTCTGGCGTGTCGGGCGGAAGGTAGGGTAGACATTCTGCGTCTTCGCATGGACCCAGCGGAGCAGGGCAGGATCTTCCTGTGAGGGAAGGAAAACTCTGAGCCCCTACCCTCACACACCACAGGTCCTAAAGCAGACACCCCATGTCTCACGACCCCATTTGCCCCCGCCACAGCACCACGGCCTACAAATCCCCGTCCTACAGCCAGCAGGGACACCAAGGTCACCGTGAGGAGGGGAAGGCGCCTCACCTCCCACACCACCCAACACCCCAGGGACCGACCCCACTGCCGGGCGGCCATACCCGGCTCCCCCCTACCCCACACTCACGATGACGGTCGGCGGGTTCGGGCTGTTGAGCTGCAGCTGGTACTGCCGCTTCAGCTGGGCGCGGATAGCCAAGCGCTCAGCCTCAGCACGCCGCTTCTCTGGCGAGGCATCGTAATCAGCGGGATCGAGCTCAGCCGGCAGCGAGACGAACTGGTTGGGGCCATACCCTTTAGCCGCGCTCGGGGGCGGCCCGGCCGCCATTTTGTGCAGCCCTCCCTCGGCAGCAGCGCGCAGCCGCGGCGGGCGGGGCCGCCATTAGGGGCAGGCGCTGCCCCCGCCGCCATCAGGGGACTGCGCTCCCTGCTGCCGCCCGCCGGCTCGGCGGGGCTGCGTTGTGGTGTATTGAGGCTTCATGCCTCGGGCTGCCCGAAAATGGGTTGTCTGTGTTATAGTGGAAAGCACAAGGGTTGCTGAAACATCGCCACGCAGGAGTTGGAGGCGTGCAGGGTCGCTGTGCCCTCCTCTCACGGGCTGCTGCCTGCCTGATCCTTTCCTCCTGGGGCAACTCTTGTGGGCTCACATCAAGTTTCATTCTTTATTTTTACCTTTTTAGGTGCTCCCAGCAAAAGGGAGTCGGTCCCTTTCTTGGGAACAGCCTCAGCAGCTGAAATAGGCTGTGGCTCTGAAAAAAAAAAAAAAAAAAAAAAAAAAAAAGGACCTACAGGTGTGGGGAGATTTGTGGAGATGTGCTCCTGAACCTGGGCACCAGATCAGACCACGCTGTTACCACTGCATCTTTCACAGCAGCAGGCTGTGCACCTTTAAGCAAAATACTCAATTTCTTGTTACATCGGTGATGTATCGCAGGCATGCTGGAAGTTGCACAATCCCTCTGTCATTGATTTCAGCTTCAAATCATCTCTTTGATTCTCACACCAAGGCCAGGCTGCTTAGATAAGCTGCCAGATAACCTTCAGAATCATCTGGTGATGACTCACTGCTTTGATCGCCTTTATCGATGCGTTCACAAGTCAACATCTGCTGATTAATACAAGGTGAAGAGAGCAAGCTCTGGCCCGTAGGTTTTGACTTTAGGAAGTTTCTGATTTGTCAAAGTTAAGAGCATTGCTCCTAAGCATACACAAAATAAAACTGCTGACTTTACTTAGGACGCTGTGCTTTGGCAACACAAGAAAAGAGCGGAAGTTTTCCTCACCTCATACGATTTCCCTCTACTTTTACCCAAGCGCTCGGAAAATAGATGATCTCCATTTGGTCTGAGCAGTTAATTAGGAGCTGTAGCTCTGTGGTTTGCTTCCAACAGGAAGAAATATGAGCTGGATATTCCTTCAGTTTGTGTACCTTGCACATACCAGCACAGCAGGAGGCACTTTTCCCTCTCTCAAGTACAAGCCTACAGTCCTCAGAAACTCTCAGTGTTCCTCTGGCTTTTTTTTCCCCCGTTTTCTTCACAAAGACACAACTGCTAATCCAAGTGAAAACTTCAGCTGCTTCATTTGCAGTCATCTACAAAGGCTGTCCTTCTTACATGCCCTGTTGCATTTTTTTCCCAGGTCTTTCAGCATGGCCAGTGCTTGGGATCATGGTTTCTATTATATGGAAAAATTTACTCCCTTTCCTTTCCCCATTCATTACATACCAGGGCCATTGGATTTAAGAGCTCTGTGATTGTCTCTAGCTCCATGATTTTCTCTCTCCATAACTGGCACATATGGAGAGCTACTTCAGCAGCACAGTGTGTATTCCAGCAGCCCTGCCATGTGGCACTCCTGCGACACTTTTATCTCCAAGGGCTTCCAAACACTTAGCAGCCTGTGTTTCCATGTCCATGCATGGCCCTCTTCTTTCTCTGAGATGTAAAAGCTCTTCCTCCCTGCTCTGGGTTATTTCTGAATAGTCGACACACGCAGCCTTGCCAGGTATGGGGGTGCATGTTGCAGCTAGGATTGAAGATTAGCGTACTGGAAGTGATAGCTGCTCTGAAGGAAATGCCGAGTGTGTTTTTTTTTTTTGTTTGTTTGTTTTGTTTTGTTTTGTTTTGTTTTGTTTTTGTTTTTGTTTTTGTTTTTTTTTTTTTGTTTGTTTGTTTGTTTGTTTTTTCCCTCTTTGCTGGATCACAGAGTGGAACAGAAAACTCCTGTCCCTGCAGATATCCCAAAGGACAGCAGAACAACCATATGCTTTTCCCCCAGTCTGTTGGCTTCTGAGGTCTATCTGCAATGGTGCGGGACAGTTGCTGTGGGCAGGAGCAAAGATGGTCTTGTGGTGAAGTCACTTGGCAAAGGCAGTGGGTTCCGTTCCCAGCCTTGTTACAGGCTCTGTGTGATCTTATCTCCACAGGTCCAAGCTGTGCCTTCTCCCTCTCTCCAGAGCTCACAGCTGTGAGTGTGCATGCTTGGCATGCAAACTGTGCTGAAATTAATTCTTCTGGGAGAAAAACAGAAGGTGCAAAGCAACGTTTCCATTAGCAGTGTAATGTACTGTATTAGAAAATTGAACAACCAGCCACTGTGCTGAAAACACCTTTGTATTTCATCTTTAATCACTAACTCATCCTTTCTCCCAGAGGATCAAGTTCCCTACAGGGAGTCTTTTCTGAGTGATGTCACTTATTTTATGGGGTAAGAAAATAACTAAATGGCTTCCAGAGATGCATATTCCCTGACACTCAAGCCTGTGCATTGCAGTTTGGTGCTTTCACTCCTCCAGAGGTGATTTTCTGCATTTTCTTTGTTTAACAAAAGCCATGTCTCTAACTTCAAAATACCATCATTCTTCAGCAAAAGCCCAAGATACCAACAATAAGGGTCTAAAACTTGCATAAAACAATGTAAAGCGAAAAGCAAATACTAGGGCCAAAGTCCTTGACAGAAATCAGTGACTGCATTTTTTCCTGCTGGCAGGAATGGCTGCACACAGTCTGAAATGCTGCAGTGACAAACTGGGCTCCTGTGCAGACCTCCTGCATCATCCACTCGCTCTTAGCCACCGTATGACAGATTCAAAGCACGCTGCAAAACACCTTTGAAACAAACTATTCTGCAAGAATGAACAAATTGTCCCTGTTTTTGCCTGTCAGATCAAGAAGCTCATTTGACTCTCCTCCTGAGCGCACAGTGGCTGGTGTTGACCTGTCAAGTAGCAGGAATGTAAAACAGGCACTGGTGAGAGTGGGGCCACAGGCTTGAACTAGAATGTGCTGGTCTTAAAATCGCGTCCTTGTGCACTCAAACATCAAGGCTTAAAAGGTTAGACCCCAAATGTTTTCTTTCTTTTTAGTCAGGACCACTGGCTATTGAATGTTTGAGGTTGGCAGTATTGAATCAAATCGAGAATTCTCATATGAGTGCCTTTGAAGTTTACATCATCTGTTTTCTTTATGATCAGCAGTAACCGAAATGGAGAGAAGCAGCCAAGAAAATTAATCTTTGTCCGGAACCTTCTGGTGGGTTGACCTTGACTGGCTGCCAGACGCCCACCCAGCTGCCCTCTCTCTCTCCCATTCCTCCACAGAACAAGGGGAGAAAACAAGATGGAAAAGCTCATGGGTTGAGATAGACACAATTTAATAAAAACCAGAAAAAGCTGTGCACAGAAGCAAAGCAAAAAGAGGAATTCATTCACCACTTCCCATCAGCAGACAGATGTCCAGCCGTATCTTGGGAAGCAGGGCCCCAGTGTGTGTAGCAAAAGACAAACACCATACCCATAAATGTCCCTGCATCCTCCACTTTCCCCTCAGCTTTTGTTGATGAGCACGATGCTGTATGGTACAGGACATCCCTTTGGTTTGTTGGTCAGCTGTCCCGGCTGTGTCCCTTCCTAGCTTCTTGGCTTTTGGGGGAGGTGGGAGGATGCTGGATTGAAAGCCTTCAAGCTGTGCAAGCGCTGCTCAGCAGCGGACAAAACACTGGTGTGCCACCAACGCTGCTCTAGACACAGCTGCAAAACACAGCACCATAGGGGCTGATTTTTGTTGGTGACTTTTTGGTTATGTTCCAAAATATATGCACAGACTCCTTGTTCAACACATAACGCAAAGTGGCACCTTTGCAGAGCGGCCCAGCGAAGTGACTCTGCGTTGCAAGTGAATGAAAGGAAAATTAGGCCAAATTACAGACCTGTCTACCTGTCTCCGAGGTGATTTTACATGTGTTTTGGTTCTACCTGCTCTGCAGCTGAACTCCTCGACAACCGCTTTCTCACTCCCCCCTCCTCAAAGGGAAAGGGAGAGAAAATACGATGGGAAGGGCTCAAGATAAGGACAGGGAGATCACCCACCAAGTATGTCCAAGGGCAAAACAGACTCAGCATGGGGAAATTAATATAATTTATTGCCTATTGCCAGCAGATTACAACAGTGAGGATCTAAAAGCCAACAAAAAACACCTTCTCCCCATCCACCCTCTTCCACCTCCTCTCCCTGAGCGGTACAGGGGAATGGGGGCTGCGGTCAGTCCCTGATGCTTCATCTCTGCCGCTCCTTCATGGTCACTCCCTGCCCCTGCTACCCATGGTGTCCCTCCCACGGGCTGCCATCCTTCCCCAGCTGATCTCTGGGGGCTTCCCACAGGCAGCAGCTCTTCAAGAACTGCTCCAATATGGGTCTGTACCACAGAGTCCATCCCCCAGGAGCAAACTGCTCCAGCACGGGTCCCCCACAGGCTGCAGCTGCGGCCCGGGGCCTGCTCATGCGGGGGCTCTCCATGGGCCGCAGCCTCCTCCAGGCCACATCCACCTGCTCCACGGGGGCTCCTCCACCCATGGGGGGGCTGCAGCGTGGAGATCTGCTCCATGTGGGACCCATGGGCTGCAGGGGGACAGCCTGCTCCACCAGGGGCCTCTCCACAGGCTCCAGGGGAACTGCTGCTGCCTGCCTGCAGCACCTCCTGCCCTCCTGCTGCACTCACCTGGGGGCTGCAGGGCTGGATCACACTCCTCTCTCTCAGCTGCTGTGGAGCATCAGGTGTTTTTTTTCCCCCTTCCTTAAATCTGCTCTCATGGAGGCACAAACAACATCTCTTATTAGCTCAGCTCAGACCAGCAGTGAGTCCCTTAGGAGTCGGCTGAAACTGGCCCGTATCTAACATGGGGCATCTCCTGGATTCTCCTCACAGAGGCCACCCCTGCAGCCTCCTGCTACCAAAACCCGGCCACGTAAACCCAGTACAGCATGACACTGTCAGAAGAGACAGGTTAAATATGCTGTCATCTCAAAAAATACTTGTGTCTGTCAAATTTCTGTGGAGTGCTTGTGGTTGCCCTGTTTGTGTTAGTTGTCGGGTTGGGTCAACACGTTGCTGGGCTCTGTTTTGAATTCTCATTGAGTTTAGAAAGAAAGCAAGCTGGAAAGAAGGGCAGAAGCTGACAAGGTCACTCATATCACAAGAGAGCTCCCAAACAGAGGTCTCTTACTTCTAATTTCTACCTGTAATGGGCAGGAAGGGTCATTTGGTTCCTGTTCCCGCTCCATACGAGGGTCTGAATACTGATGTGTATGCTGCCAACCTTCGTCTGTGTGGAATTAATATCAGTCATCCACCTGCATGGATAAACCCACAGTTAAATCCAAGGCTTGAATGAGAAGGGGAGCAGTGTAAAAGGTATTGGGATACAGCACAGTTTATCTAGGCTTAGAAATGAGTGTGTCTAATTGCAGTATACAGCTATGTTAATAAATTGTCCAGGTAAATGTAATTCATTCAGCGCTAAGAACCAAGGTCCCCAGTATCTTTATCTTACAGCCGTTTAAAGGAAACCTGGCACACAAAGGAAGGAGTTAACGTGGTTAGGGGAATTATAGATAGTTCAATCGTTATTACAGCCAACAGGCCACCCATAAATGTACATCAAGTGTTGAGCTCAGCAGGAGTTAGTTACAAAACTAGGACACTTAATGAGTCATAAACTGCCAGGAGTAATGAGAGACAGCATTAAACAAACCATTTCTGCCTCTCCTGGGCATGTCCAGAGACGGTGACAAGAAGCCCTCTGCTGTTTCAGCTGTTCCTGCTGAAATAAAATTTTTGACTCGCGCTGAATTATGGCTGTGGCTGAGCTGCCCAAGCTGGGGAGGAGCTGGAGCTGCCTGGGCAGCTCTGGTGGAGGAAAGAGAACCCGTCAGTGAACAGCTCGTCTCCACTTGCTTGCAGGACATCGATTGTAGCATCTCATCCTATAATTCATGCTCATAGTTCTCTCTCTGCTTCCAGCTCCTCCTAGGGGAGCCTGTTAATAGTCACACAGCGCTGAGGAGAAACTAGAGGGGGTAAGGAAGAGGTCTTAGAATATAAGTATCCTGGCAATTAAAAAGCTGAATGTCTAAGGATGAGTCCTGTTATTGGCTAAGTCTACGTCTGTGGTAGAAGTGCCTGACCAGCCAAGGAAGAATATTATTCCTAGGCTTCCCCTAGCTGTTCTCCACAGCTCTCAAGGAGAGGAAAGCCAAGTGTTGCAGGAAATGTCTCACACACTGTACAGAGAGGAATCTTCTCTGGCCTGCTGCTCCTGACACACAGCACTGCCACCAGCTGACTATTTTTCCCCTCTATTTCCACCCAGCTGTTTTGCTCTGTCCACAAAAGGCTAGATCTGTCCCATTCAATTTGAATTTCACTGTGAACTTCACCTTCTTCTATCCGACATGGTGGAGGAAGCTCAAGACCATGAGTCCTTCTACCATGAGACGTGTCTAGGAGGCTGTGAGCCATCCCCTAGAGGACCTGTCTTTCCTCATGGCCTCTGGAATGAGTCTCATTCAGCCTAGACACATCTACTTTTAAATGGCTAAAATTAGGTGAGGTGAATTCTTTTCCAACCCCCCAGAGAAAATAGTGTGTCGGGGTGACGTGGCTCTTGTAGCCCAGGGCCGAATGTTGCACAGCCTTGATTTTGCCTGAAGGATCCTCCTGTAAGTTCTGCCCAAACACACGGGTGAAAACTGTGGGGAACAACCCCAAAAACCAGCCTGAAATCCGCGCTGGATCAGCCTTGAAGGAGCGGCATTTCCACTGCACAGCTGTACAGAATAGGATACTCACTTTATTTTGCTGTATATATTTTGTTAAGAGTCTGGAGGTTAAATTTTAACGCAAGGCGTTGAGAGCACACTGCGAAGCAGGCCATCAGTATGAATAAAATGTGTTAGCAGGGACACGTTGAATTTAGTGCGACTGTTTGGCAATCTCTGTATCGCAGTGGGGAAGTACTTAGTTGTGGCAATGCAGAGTGGCTTTTTTTCTTTCTTTTTTTTTTTTTTTTTTTCCTCAAGTGAAAGACAGAATACAAATGAGGCTGTTGCTGCGGAATGCCAGCTAGTGGGAAAGATATACACGATGCAGCCTGGCTATTTTATTGCTTAAGAAATGATGGCAACACTCAAAACCTTAAACTTCTGACCTGCAGAGAGAGAATGGCAGAGCAGTGCTTCCTTCGGGCTCTTGTTATCGGTGTATAAATCAGGAATGTAAATGAAGACAGAAGCGTCCCTTAGCATTGCAGAACCCTGCATCCATCAGGTTGCACGTGTCTGGCTGGGGGGAGTGGGGAAGGCAGCTGCCAAGGGGAAAAATTACCTAAAAACTCTCCTATTGCCCCTCACTCCATCCTCTTACATGACACTCTGGCAGCAGAGGCATTCATGTTCTTCCTAACTTGCTTTCATTTACTAGGGGTCCTTGGATCTACCCCAGGACTTCTGAAGGTACCATCAGCGTTTCCTAGCAGTGAGGGGCAGTGCTGAGAGCACAGTGGGTTAATGATGGTGGTGATAAAAACAGTGCCAGAAATAGGCTGGTGGCGTTCCTCCATCACCACCACTTTCACAGGTTTTCTGTTTTGATGCAACATTCCTGTTTTATTTGGCAGAAAACAGAAACACCCTTCCTTCCTTCTATTAAACAAATATTTTTGCTTGTTTATTTTTCACCTCCCTTTCTCCTCCATCTACGAGCTGCTAAGGAAAACAGAGAAAAAAAAAAACAAGAAGGAAGAGAGAGGGATAACGGAGAATAAAACAATACAAGTTTTTGTTATTTTGAAGGTTGTTGGTTTTGTTTTGTTTTGTTTTGTTTTGTTTTTTTTTTAACCAAGGCCAGAAATATCATCGTGATAAAAATACAAGAATGCTCCCTTCAGCAAACACTGCCATTTCTCTACACTTCCTCAAATCAATTCCTGCTGCACTGTGTCTCTCCGAAGGCAGCAAAGGCAGACCGGGATGAGACATCCAGAAAAACGCTGGCGTCTGGCAGCATCCCTGCTTTGGCTTTAGAAGTGCAGAAAAGCAATGTTAAATCAGCAAATTTGCTTTATATTTTTATTTTCTTGTTATCGATCTCCTCAACAATCGCCTGTAACTGGTGCTTCACTTTCTGAAGGAACTTTAAGTTGCTCCTTTCTGCATGAGTGATGAAAGTCTACACAGGCTGGCCTGGTTTGCTGGAGCGTGCTTGGGTCATGCTCAAAGAGGGCTGCTATTGACCTGAAACAACTTCTGCCTCTCCTGAGACAAAATCAGTGAATCTCTGCAGAAAGCAGGAGGTAAATGGCAGCGATGCAGTGAAGCTGCTTCCTGGAGAAGGAGAGCTTTTCTACCAGCCTTCACGCTACCCTGCAGGGACCGAAAGAGAATCAAAACAAGCTCTGTAATCACGTCTGGCAGCAAAAAGATCAGTCTTTAATAAAGTCTGGAATTCTTTGCCATTAGGTAGTCAGCAATATGCATAGCTGAATGGGGAGAGGGTTTGGAGCAATATGGTCTCAAACTAGTGGAAGGGTTCAAAAAGGAAGGGAAGCCCAGTCTCATTCACAACCTCACACATCTTTTCAAGATGCATCTCTGCAGCAACAGTAAAAGTAATAAGGATCAACAGTAATTTGGCCAGTTTTATGTATGCTGGGTTTCAGCCCAAGTAAAAATTCCTAGAGGGAAAAAATAAAAGGTTTATAATAGGAGCACTGAGCAGACCGGAGCTGTGATGGGTAGTGCTTCTTCTGCAGCTTCATTCTTAACCCTGGGCTGCTTTCTGCTGGTAAAAATAGCTGCTGCCAAGACACCAATGGCTTTAAAGAAGCTGCAGTGCTCTTGCTTCCAGAGGAACTTCCTATTGTTCCTATGTAGAGCACTGAAATTAGGATCTGCTTCAGAAAATAACACCGGGGTTGCAATTGAGCTTCCCCAGCTGCTGTTTCACCAAAGAAAACAAAATTAGGGGGGGGGGGGGGGGGGGGATGAAAACTCACGATCCTTTCTTAAACAGAGCCCTTTATTCAGTGTGAGGTTGCTTGTTCAGGTTTGCAAGGAGCCCCAGAGTAAACCTGGAGCATCGTGGTTGCTACATAACCCTCTGGAGGTTTAACCCTGCTGTTGCAGGAGACACTGCCCAGTGTCCAAGAGCTGAAGCAAGAGTTTATCTATGGGAAACTCAGTGAAGAATCCCCTCCAGTCACTGCAAAAGCACCATTAGAGCTGAACCTCCCCATCCAAAGCGCTGTGCAGAAAGAGGATTTGATGCCTGAGTTATCTCGCTGCCTGGTGGACCAGGTCAGGAGGCGGTCCAGCTTTTTTTTGCTGAATTCCTAATTCAGAAGTTTTGCCCAGGGGTGTTTCAAATTGCCCACATGGCCTAATATTTGGACATACACCTGGAACTCTTTTTAGCACCGGACATTTCCTTCGTCTGAGATTAATGCAGTGGGATCTCAGCGCTGCCAGAGCAAAGTCCCTCAGCACCACCTATATCGTGCTGTTGGCAGAGAAAGCTAAGAGCCATTTGGCAACGGAGGGATGTAGGCTTAAAAGGGGACTGAGGGAGTATTTTTAGTCACCTCGTGATGGGCAGGAGCTACCCAAAGAAACCACGGGTCACATCACAGGGTATTTACCTCGATGCTGATGTGCTCTTACTGCTGTTGCTTAACTCCGGCTCCGAGGCCGGAGACCAAGCGTGGAGCAGAAGCAGGGGCTGGATCGAGCTGTGGGCATCTGCCCACGCCATCCTCAGGGCCTTGCAGGGCATTTGCAGCCCAGCCTTAACACCCTGTGTGCCCAGAGACGGCTTCTCAGAGACAGGGGACGAAAACAGATGTGTGAGACACCCATTAAAAACCTGCTGATGCCCTATGGTGAGCATTGACGAAATGCTGATTTATACACATTTCTGCCTGCGTGGAGTGGATCCTTTCGATTTCCTGGTATTTATTTTTAGCAGCCTGATCATTTCCATGGAAATTCATTGCTTGGGAAATCTGTATGCCCTAAGTCACCCATCTGAAGACTCCTCGTCTTTTCCATCGCAGCAGGCTCTGATACCGAGCACTTTGACACGGAAATATTAAAGAATGCCTTTTATTTGTCCTTTTACAACCAAATTCCCATTCGTATCTATCACTGAAAAAAAAAAAAAAAATGGAAATAACGTTTATTGATACACTGATACCATTTCTGTTTCATTTGATTTGTGATGCTTTAAAGCAATTTTTCATTATTCTAATCAACAAGCTCCCAAAAAAATGATGATGCCATCGTTGGAGAGCAGGTGCTTTCTTTTTTTTTTTTCGGACAGGTTTTCAGGTCCGGCCAAAGGAGGCACGGAGGGCAGAGGGAGGTAAAGGGCACCAGGCTTTTCCAGCAGGCAAAACCCCTGCAGTTGACTGGTGCTTCGCCTTGCAGGGAAGCGAGCCGTGCCCTCTGGTGGCAGATCAGGGAAGAAATAAGTTTAAAACCTTGAGGAAAATCTCCACTCCTCGCTGTGCAGCATCCGGACTAGGCCTGCTGACCCTGAAAAGTAAGTCAGAAGAATGAAACAAGAAAGAAGTTTCCAAGAGTCCACACAGTTTCTCACATCCTTGCCTCACTCTCAACATTTCAGCAGCAATAAAGAGCACCAACACTGCGTCAGCCTGATGCTGGAGGTGCAAGGAACACGTCTGTAGACATCCAAAAAGGTTTGCACAGCCCTGTGGCTGCACAGATCTCCAGATCTGTGCTTGGACACATAACTCCCTGATTATGGGGATATTAAGTTGTGGAGTCACACCCAGGAGAGCTTAGGGATGGTTATAGCACTCTTGGAGATAATTAAAGCAGCTCAGGTGAGAAAGCTTTCTGGTCAGTCACACCTGAAATTAATTGCCAGGGAAGGCTGCTGCAATAGCCTCTTAGCTTATAAATGATTTTTTTTTTTTTTTTTTTCTAGCTCCTTGCACAGCGGGCTGCTTGGGCTGCTGAACCCAATGGACCTGTGCAGACTGGTTCCAGATGATAAGGTAACAGATAGAGATTTATTTCTAAAGGTGTCCCACAAACAGGAAGAGACTGCACCGTTCTTCACTTCTTATTTCTTTGCAAAATATATAGAAAATATAAAAATGTTGGCTTGTTGCTTCGGTATTTTTTCTGCCTAAGTTTTCTTTTCAAGCAGAAATGCCAAGCCTGGAAATTGTTGATTTTGTAGTGGTTTTGCTGAAGAGTCAGTGGAGAAATAAGAATTTTGTCAGATCTGAACTAAAGGGCAAGGAAACATATCTATTCCCCTTACTGCTTCTCTGCTGCTTGAGCTAAACTTTTTTTTTTTTTTTTTATCATAAAGCAGACAAAAGTCATTTTAACAGAGTAGCAAGAACAGAAATTGATTCTAAGTTAAATTTTTAACCCACTGCTATATTACTTTTATAGTACTACTGCAAGATTTTCTGTTTCCCACAGAAAGTTCAGGAAAACAAATGCTTGAAATTCAGAATTCATAAGCAAAAAAAAAGCAGGACAAAAAATATTGTTTAGCAGAGGGCATTCAGCTTCTTTTCGCACAAGCAGCTAGCAATGGCTGTCTATTTTTGCAATAGCAAAAGCTGTTCTTGCAACTTGAAAGCAATTTTTAAGGATCCTAAATTACCTGGAGAAATAGAAAGGAGGACTTTCAGCTTCCTTTCTGCCTTTCACTTCTGCGTAGATTTTTCTTGTTTGAGGACTTTATTGTTTGAGGATGCAGGATATCAATCCCTTGAATTATTTATATATTTCATGAGAGGTTTGGAGCCAACCTTTTAGACCCAAATCCACATTTGGCCAACGTGCTTTCAGCTCGCAAAGAGGTTTTTTTATAACGAGCTATTAAAATACTGTCTCAGTGCACTTGTCCCTGCAGAATGATGGCAATGATACAGCACCAAAACATGGGCAGTCCCTGCAGCTATAGGAATCTCCAGGGAAGATTCCTACATTTCCTATAGTGTCCTATAGACTATAGGCTCCTACAGAGCCTCCTTCCTAAGGGAAGGGAAAGGAAGGGAAGGAAACAAGCTTTGGGCTTCCAGGAGAGCCCATGGCCCCCCAGCCAGTGATATTTATTACTTCTTCCCTATGCTAAGAAGTGCTGGTTGGCACACACACAGCCCTACTTTTATCTTCCTAAGATGACTTTTTATTATGTTGCAAGAAAAAAAAAATCTGTTTATTGTTATAGCCTGCTCTCAGCCATGTGTTTTGCCCTTGGCTGAATGCACTGGGCTACCACTCAGCCAAAGCCCCTGTAAAAGTGCGCCGGATTTGGCCCACCGTATTAGCAGAGGCTTTGTCTGCACTAGTAAATCTAAACACAAGCTGAAGCACCAGCCCGTCTGTCATCATCTGTACTGCCTAATTGCTAGCTAGGGTTGTTAATTGGCTAGGAAAATAACGTCCAAGCAGTCCTTTTGCTGCCAAAGGCACCACGGCTGTGATTCATGGTGGGATGGCAGTGGCTTTTGGTCACCAACACAAGGGTGATGCTGGCACCGATGCAGGGGTCTCGTCTGCTTGCTGCACAGCAATTTTCAGCAAGTTTCCCCTCGCCCTAGTGCCAAGCTGACAACTTTTGTGATGATTTTTGGAAGACACACCTTCTACAGTTCCCATTTGGCCTCACGGTGCTCAAGCGAGGCTCCATGGACCGGATTCTGCGTGGCCTGAACTGCGATAGATTTACACAGGTGACATTTCAACATCAACAAATCTGAGGGAGATTATAGGATGAACATCCACCCTGAAGGCAACAGGGGCGGCCAAACCTCTTGATGAGACCATACCTGTGCATTTTATACTTGTGACCAGGAAAATAGGAGATCAGGTTAAGGAAACCAGCTCTGCTATTGAAATGCCCCTGTTGAAGGTGCTCCAGAATGGATTTGGTCCCTGGCTATGACGCTGATTTGAAGCAAACCATGCTCTGTGACTGATCCTAGCTGCTGTTGACATGTAAATTATCTCTGAGGGTGTGGGCTAAAGCCCAGGATTCGCTCCAGGTTCAGCAAAATGCACCCTACGGAGTGCAGCACCGTTCCTGGCAGGAGATGGCATTTCCCAGTTTGCTGCTGTGTAAGGAAGGGGAAGCAGCTCTGGCACCAGCTTGCTCCAGGCCTTGCTACACAGACCATGGCTGTTCTGTGAGAGCAGACTGATCCAGATACCAAAGTTTGCTTTGTCCAAGGAGAAAAAAAATAGGCTGAGCAAGCCCGTGAGGATGGCAGAGGTGTCCTCCACAAGAGCGTGGCACTCTGCCCATCCGCACCTCCAGATGTCTCCTCCATCAAGTTAAGCATCCCTTCGAAACCTGGCAGCCCCCAGACAGCCATTCCCTGCCTGTTATTTCAGCAAGTTCTTGACGAGCCGTTTTGTTTTCCTTTTACAAGGGGACCTAGCAGAGCGACCTGCTCCTGATATGAGCCTGTTGGGACTTCATCACTTGGATTCCTCTCCTTGTGAGTGCCTTTAGAGATGCAACACGTCTCCCTCCTTAGCCATACTTTGACGTGACACTTGTTTTTTATTTTGCAGCTGGGTGTTGGCTCGCTTTCCTTTTGGTTGAAACCCTTCTTACAACGAAGCTGCTTTCTTCTGCTTAATGCCCACACTTCCAACACACCTCCTAAAGCCTCATCATTTCTGTGAGAGTGGGATCTATTGCAGATGATGCTTTTAGACGAGAATCAAACACTTTCTTGTTATTCACTCAGTGCATAATAGATGCAGTGAATTCCACACACGCTCCTGTTCACTTTGCGGAGGCAAGGGCAAAGATAAGAGGACGTCTTGGGGATGAACAGATGCTCCCGGTGTCTGGCACCTACCTGTCCAGGGGCTAGGCTGTGCAGTAATTACGTGGTAAATACACCCAAAGTCGTTCATCAGAGATTTGCTATGTCTCTGCTACAACCTACCACACCCACTCCCCTCTACTTACTATCCCCCCTTGGAGCATCTTTTATAAGGACCCCTCTAGTTCCCAGCTGAGGGCTGGCACGTCATCGCACCATGCAACAGAAAAACATTTTGTTCTTGAGCTGTTCTGGATGTACAGCAAGCCAGCCAGCCTTCACAGCCCATGCTTTTCAGCCAGCTATTTGGCTTCCTTCAGCTATCAAACGGGTGTACTGAAGCAGATGAGATTGCCCCAGATTTACACAGGTAGGAACGAAAACATTGCTGCCTGGGATTTTCAGATGACTAAAGTGCCTTTGTGTTTTCAGATCAATCTGCCGGAGAGTGACAGGTGCAGCGGAGAGAAGGAAAATTTCATACTTGGATGTCACTGCAGAAATAAACCGAACCCAGATTATAAGGGGAAAGTAATTGAACACAGTTTGGGAAGGGGGAAAAAGGGTAAGTCATTCTCTGGTCTGTGCACAGACGTTTATTAATATGGTATTCAAGAGAAATGCTACTCTCCCTTTGCAGTATCTTTTGCACAAAACCCTAAAGCAAAATTGCCTTGGCTCTGTCAGCACCGAGATTGCTGCTTTTATTTAGCACCGGCTCTGGTGACATTGGGCTCGCCGGGTTTCTTGCCCCACATCTGTCCAGTCCCACCTGACACAGTGGCTCTCTGGGGATTCAGCTCCCTCTCCAGGCTCAATGGGAGACTTCCCCAGGTCAGGAGGGCTTTGGCCCGTGTGGGTTGTGCCATTTCCCCAACAAGAGCACAGCTCTGCTGCTGAAAGGATTTTCTGGCCAGCACAATCGCATTTCCACGAGGGCTTTTGCCAGCTTTGCTGTATTGGTCAGGGCAGAGAGCAGGCTGAAGGTAAATGACAGTCTTAGAGATAGGGCTGTGCCAGAAAAACTTTTAGTGTGGCTTCGCCTTACAGGCTGTCATTCAGGTGCTGTGTCGCTGGTTATTTTTAGTCTGCCTTTGCAACACGCAGGCCTGTACCTTTCTCATGAGTAATGTGAAATCTGCCAAGTTCAGAGTGCACATTTTAATTAACTCAGTGTTTGCTCAAAAGAAAATGATACCGCTGCACTTTAATTTGATAGCTGGAGTTATACTTGCTGGGTGTTCACTCCTGACCCGCAAGCCCTCATATTTAAAGCAAGGCTGGGGGGGAGAAAGACATTTTTGGCAAGGAAAGTGCTGCCTTCAGGCTATTAATGCATCTTAATCCCCAACAGAAAATGAAATCACTTTGGGCAGGTGCCAAACAACACAATAACTTCCCTCTGATTTCAGGGAGGAGTACTTCTTGAACAGCCTCTCTTGCATGAAGTAAGATCTAGACTCCCGGGGCTCGGTTCTGCTCTCAGTTTACATACATTTTACACCAGCACAAAGGCGGCGTCTGAGTAGAGTTTCCCCAGCTTAACAAGAGAAATCCAGCCCTCGTTGGTGCTGTTATTTATTGCTTGTATTACAGCTCGGGGCCCGTATTTACTGTTGCTGGCACTGGGCTTTGTGCCTGCAGAGCCAGTGGGCACATTTTTCATCTGATTGGGCTTTTGAGCATGATTACCTCTAAACTCCATCATTTGCCAGTCCCCTGATAGCGTGACTCAGGAAGAAAGATGTCTGAGCCTCTCCCTGCAAGGCAGAAGGTTTGCAACAGCCATCAGGCTGCTGAAAGAAGCCAAACAGCAGCCTCTTTCCCACTGACTTCTCCCAGGGTCCTGCATGGTCCTGTTCAGCTGATCTGCTGCTGCAGCGCTTCTCTTCCTCCTCTGCTGCTCCCTCGGAGGCTTCTGGCCACCTCTGACCTGTCAGATGGAAAGAGGAGACCCCTTTCAGTAAGCCCCACCTTTCCAGAAGTCCAGCAAGAGGACGTATTGGGCTGTTTTGTGTGGCTGTGCTGTTGTGGCTGGATGGGAGCAAAGGGAGGAGTGATTTATGATGGGAGCTGCCTCGCTGGGGTGTGCGCACACGCACTCCTCTTGCTGAGGTCTGTGCAAGGAGCCAGACCCTGACCTTCACAGCCCCCCTCGAGCGCTTCCCCTGCTTCTGCTTTGGGGTGAGCAGAGTCCAGTTTCTGGAAAAACAGCAAAAGAAGTGGGGTGGAGCAAAGCCTTTTGTGATCCGTGGGGACTGGAGAGGCTGCAAGGGCAAACGGGGTGACATAATGCTGTGGAGAGAAACAGAGCACGCATGGAAGCTCTCCAAAGGAAAAAGTTTATGCACAAGCCCAAATTTTCTAGGAAAAAAGCCCCGGGCAGGCTGAGACAGATAGTGAGTGGATAGCTGAGGCAATAACAAAAACTGCCTTGAAGATGTGCTGAAGGATAAGATCTTAACAGGACCCAGCCAGAAAGAGACACAGAGAAAATCAGGAATGAAGAACAATTTAGCATTTGAACAGAGGTTGTTTGGACAACACAGGCATCTAGGAGCCCTTGCTAGTGCTGGACATGGGGCGGTACCTCCTAAAACAGAGAGGCACGGACAGCAGACAGGCATGCACATCGCTGAGAGAAGAAGGAGCGAGCAGAAAGCCTGAGCCACATCCAGGTTTTAAAGGGAAGCATGTAGCAAAGGCACGCCAGCAGGACACTGGTGCAACACATGGCATTGCGCAGAGCCCCAAGCGGGCTTTGCTCTCGGTAGTCTGTCTGCGTGAGGCAGGCTAAAGGAAAAAAACACATCCTGAACCACCCCGAGAACTCCACCGTGAGAGTGGAGCGACGCAGAGATGGCCTGTTTGGCACAGCAGGGAAGTACGGGGTTTCATGCAGATATATATCAAAATGTCGAATATCTCAAGTTCTGTGCTATAGAAATGCCAGCAAAACCAGTCCTGGGACCAAAAGCCTTCCGTTCCTGAAATCTGATAAAACAATCCCGGTCTGCTGGAGGAAATGAAATACTTTACTGGATTTTCAAGGCATGGGGTAAGGTGGAAAACACACTCTGCTGCGAGGGAATTGATTCAGCAGGAATTGCTGAGGATGACATCCCCGGGGTCCCTCGGGATCCCCTTGCCAGCACAGCCCCTCCCTGCAACAGAGCAGCAGCCACCTAGAATTATGAACCCGGTTGCACCCACCACTGGCACGACTGAGAAAGGACTGCAGGAGAGAGCCCATGCTGTAGCTAAAGATGGATGAGAGAGTGGAAGAAGCACTGGGCTGATTTTGCACAATAATCACAGGAAAAAATGGAGAAACCTCATTATTATCCGTAGCTGCATAGACTACTGAGACACAAAGAAAGCCATAAGGAAAAAACGGTGCTATTTACGGCCCAAGATGAGGTCACCTATCTGTTCTCTACAGCAAATGCACGCCGTGTGCTAAACATTCAGTCTGGGCACTGGCAGTCTGGGCTGGACCAAGGAAGCAGGATGCTGGTGACTTTAAGAAGGCAGAACTTCAAGTGCCTGCTTCTTAAAATATCGCCTGTCTTAGAGATATGCCCCAAATTATTCACAAAATAAAGACTGTGAAGAGCTGTAGCCACTCCTGATGATATTCTTATGCATGACAGACCCAGAGAGAAACATGACAGAAAAAAAAAAACACCCTAATAGCATTACCTACGAGAAGCAGGGAATGTATTCTAAAATTAAGCCACAGCAAAATGCAAATCCACCCAGAGGAACTGAATTGTTTTGGCCACACTGCAGAAAGAGAAGGCATCAGGTTTGATTCAAAATGAAAACAGCAGCGAACGAACAGCAGCCTCCCTCTGGAAGTCAGCAACTGCGCGAGGAATATTGACGCAGCCCTCAAGATTTATACCCCGAATAGCATAAATTCACTGCTCATAACTGGGGAGAGGGTACAAATGAGGAAGGGGTAGTACAAGGAAACAGTTGCTTTGAAAGCGGGCTAAATCATGGTGAAAGCAAGGAAAATACCACTTCAGACAGGTAAAGTAATAGGAAGAGCTCTGGTAGCACATGGATGAACTGAAGGCAATGCTGCAAAGCTATTTTCCTAGAAAAGCACTATCTTGCCATTGCCTGGATGTCAGGATTTTATCTGTCACCTACTGGACGACAGGCTAAGACTGTAAGTAAATCACAGGCCCCTAGGAAAAAAGTTCTTCACAAGCCTCATGCTTCTGTACCACCAAGCCACATCATTCTAAAATCAGAAAAAAAAATCAACTTAAAAGTGAACAAAATAATCAAGGAAGTCAAATTCTTCTAGAATGACTTCAAGGAAGAAGCTGTTTCAGGAAAGAAATTTCTTACAGACTAAGGAGAAAAGAGGAGGAAGAGTTTGAGGAGGAAATACGTGTGAAAGTCCAGCACTACAGTGCCTACAAATAAGTTATTAGAAATAGTGAGAGAAGCAGAGTGTGGGATGTGCTGGATTTTAGAAAGAAACAAGGAAAGCAGACTGACCTGCTCAAGACTAACAAGCTCCCTTGGCTCTTGCAGGCTGTTGGAATGAGAAAAAAAAAAAAAATGTCTGCAGAGAAAAGGCTAAGGCTGAAGGGTAAGGACAAACAGTGATTCCTAGGAAAATGGATACAATGAACCGGAAAAAAAAAAAAAAAGGTTGGTAAGAGGCATTTTGCTGTAGTGCCTTGCAAAAAGAAAGTAAATGGTAAACATAATTTTTTGACATGGCTTGAAAGCATGAGTAGAAGGAAATATCAGGCATTGTGGCTCAAATGGAAGCAGTACTGCAAGGAATGAATCGTGTGTTGTGTTATTGGCAGCAACTGACAATTGCTGTATTCAGTACAGGGGTTACCACAGCCTGCTTATTGTGAGTTATTGTCAGGAGGTAGGTTTTGTTTAGCTACGCCATTAGCTAACATATTTTCCATCAGTGTGGCAAATCCCACAAAGACAATATTAACTCGGTCTAGAACAATGTCTGCGGTTCTTCAGACAAAGATAGCGGGGTGGGATGGCTTAGGAGAAGTCCCTGGAACATCAAGTGCTGCCTGTGTGATCGATGTGTCAAGCGCTGGGGTCATGAAGAGCCCGGGAGCCAGCTATTGATGAAGACATGCATTGAATTGTACAGCTAATGCTGGTTATGATTTACAGTTTCTGAGCTGGCCTTAGAAACATTGTCAGCAGCAGGAAGGCCATTTAAGCCAGAAGGGACATGCTCATCAAATGACACAATAGAGTTTATACGCAATAACAAGCTCTTCTTCTTCCATCCACTACCTCCTCCAGCTGCCCCTTATTTGAATCAAATTACAGCATATGTTATCATCTGAGCTTCTTCATTTGTAGAGGGGATGTAGAGATGGGCAGGTAGGTTTTAAGACTGGAAGTGGTACTGGGATCCAGTTTCCTCTTGTATGTGCACACCCATGTATGTGGATCCAAACCATAATTCAGTGGATGGATGTTAAGTACTTTACAGATGAGCAAATTAAGGAAGCATTAGCTACAGGATTCGAGGGAGAGGTGACAGGGGTGCCAGCCAGTGACCACTGAAGTCCTGCGTGTGCTCCCAGTGCTCAGGAGGGTCCCAGGCAGCCACCAGGCAGCTGCAGAAGAGCCAGGAGCTGCCTCCTTCCCTGGATTAATTCCTAAGATGTGGAGCAGGAACTAGAGACTAAGAGGGGGAGACTTAAAGTCAGAGGCACTGCAGATAACACAGGATTATGTTTGCTGGGAACACTCCACATTTACTACTTGCAAGTTGAAGTGCTTTAATCAAGCAGAAGTTGAATGCTCAGGACATTGGGAGACAAGTGAAGTTTTGTGGCTTTGAGCTACAGGTTCTCATCATCTGTGATCTCTTTAAGGTGTTCTCTGCCTCCTTTTCCACACTGTAGATGAGGATGTTCGATGGTACTGGTTCCAGTATTGCCCCCCTGAGGAATATTACTCCTCACTGGCTTCCTGTTAGGCTTTGAAACATGGACCACGACACCTCGAGCCCACCTGTCCAGCCTGCTTTCACCCACTTTGTAGCCCACCCATCTAGTCCATCGTTCCCCATTGTGGCTACAAGGCTGCTATGGGCCTTTGTTCTAGTCATTCAACGAGACCAGCTCCTAGGAGGAATATTAACTCTACCCTAGCCAAAGCCAGGGCACACACTTGGCCACATCTTCTCTGCTGGCAGGAGATCAGCTGGATTAAAGCTCTCTGGAAAGTGGTGGAGTGGAGATGCGGGGCCAGGAGTTGCACATGGCAGTAAAACTGTCAGGGAGTTGTGGCGAGTGGCCAGAACCACAAGCTGCGCTGTGCCAGTCACAGATGGGAAGTGGAAATTTGTGACGTTTTGTACTTCAACCCAAAATCTGAACAGATTTTCAAGAGACCACATTAAAGAAAAAAAAAAAAAAAAAAAGATTGTCTCTCTCACCCTGGCTTAAGGATCCTGCCAAATTTCGTAGTCTTGCTGCAACCCTGCAAGCGTGGAAAGAGAAAAGGAAAGTCGCAAAATGGTAGGGGAGGAGCTTTTTTACTTCATCTTAAGGAATGCGTCAGGCTGCCAAGATTTAGGAGTGTGAACTCCTCTGTAAAATCAAAGGAATGAGAATCCAGAAATTTCATCCAGGCTCCGCTGGCTATTTGTAACAGTTAGCCAAAGCAACCAGGTAGCTGTAGCTCAAAAAGTTCTGGTGTTTGTGCTGATAAATCCAAACAGGGAGCAGGGATCAAAAGGAAAAAAAGGGATCCAAAGGAAAAAAAAAATAAATGGAGATGCCTCCTCTCTCTAATCTAAAGTTCTTGCTTCAGCTATCTGCATTTCTACCCCGTTCTGGAATGGCTGGAAAAACAAGTCTGTGCTGTTAAAACTATTCTTTTCCCAAGCCTTCTTTCAGAAAGCAAGGATGCTATTTCTGTAAGAACTTAAAAGGAAATACATGTCTGAGACGGGGAGCAAGAATGGAAAATTTCAGTACAAACGGTGAATGTTTGGCAGTTGGGAGCCGGCGGGGTTTTGTAACACGCTGTAAGAGAGGGGTTGTCTCCTTGGCTCTACCAACAGGCACGTTTCTAAGGAATAAAACTGTACCTGTTGTAATGGGTTTTTCTTTTGCAGAAAATGCTCCAAAAGAGCATATAGTGGAGAAGCAGCAGTTATTTTTCAGGCAGAGTGAAGTGTGTTCCCCTAAATATCTGTCCCTACCTCCTCTTTGTTTCCCTTGTTCCAGCCCTGGCTGAACTCTCTCAGCACAACTTTTTCTTCCTCTTGCTGCACTCAGCCTTCCCAGCTCCAGCCCACTTCCTTCTGCCTTTATTTTACCAAGATCACTCTTGCCAGCCGTGTGGAAAGGGAAACAAATATCCTCAGCTTGAGTTTTCTGTGCTCTAGGGGGCTTGGAAATGATGGGAAGCTTTGGTTACCTGTCCACGAGGAAGGTCTGCTGATGGTGAGCACTGTCATTAGAAACACAGGGTATGACCCAAAAAGTGTCAATTTCTCTGCAGATAATCCATTGTTTTCCCCAAGGATGGGTAGCTGATTTTCTCAAGAGGGCTTTGCTTTATTATGTTATGAAGCTTATGGTATATATACAAATGCTGAAAGGAGGCCTTACCACTACAAAGCAGCGTTTTTATTTGAAAGGTAATCAACAACGTGAACGTAAAAGGGAGCTGATGGCATATCTCCAAGCCATCACATCAGTTGGAGGCCACTGAGATGTCCCGCACACTTTCTGCATGCTGGGTGGGCACATGGGTATCACCTCTGTTCTTCGCAGGTCAGCTGAAAGCAACAGCAAGAGTTTCTTCAGAGGGTGGACAAGTTTGCCCGTTTGATTCACAGCTGGAGACAGGAAGCCTGTCTCCTTTCCGTGCTCCTATGGTGCTTTGTCAGTCGCCCAGGCAGCTCGGAGAAGGAAGGGCATTTTCCTGCAGTGAAGAACTGAAAGGCAAGGACAAGATGGGAATTAAACGGTTTATATTGGGACAAGCCTCCTGGGGCTGAAACAGGGAGACTTTGGGACTTTTGGGATTCTGACTGAGAAAACAGGACTGGGTCACACCATCACTTGGACCTACTGGGCTCTGTGCCCACATGGCACTGCTCCTCCTGCCCACAGGCATCCGTGGGACACCCAGGCAGCATCCTCTCCTCATGTCAGGCCCTTTCACAGAGGCTGTCGTGGTAAAGGCTCCAGCTCCATTGTTGTTCCTGGTGGGTGTCCATCGGATATCACAGCATGGGGTTTTGTTATTGCTGCTGTTGTTTTAATTTTTTGTTTAACTTTCTTGTTCTGAAAGACTCAGAAAGGACAGATGAGAGCCTTGCCAAGTTGAAATGCTTCAAACCATCAGGACATGGAAGGCTATTTCAGATTGTCCCATGCTCTGCAACAAAACCCCAGGTGACTCCCCCTCATCTGTTGTTCTTCAGGAGCTCTGTACATTGCCCTTGACGTATATTGTCAGCGTGCTGTCACCTCAGCTGTGACAATCCTGCTCTCCACTTTCCTTTCTCTTCCCTCCCCTTTCTTGTGGGCTGATGTCTGTCTCCTTCTGGGTGACACATTTACCTCCTTCACTGAACAGTCCCTCGGGCGACATGTGTGTGCACTTACCGTGTGGTCTGATCACGGGCTGCAGCGGAGACAACCTGTACCTGCGGCGACTGCAGTGTGCCCTCTGCTGTCTTGCTATCTGCGCAGTCCAGCGTTTCTGAGATCTACAGGAGCTGAGCCTCTGTCCACAAGCAAAATCAATTCTGACCCCCCTGTCCTTGTACTCCATTTGCAACGGGTTGTCAGAGGTGTCCTCCCGAAATGAGGACGAAATGTGGAAGGTCCTCTGCAAATGGGTTTTGCATAGCTCTCAAAATGGGTTTTGCCTTGCTCTCTTGGATGTGCACTATGCAACCTGAAACACTATTGAGACCCCAACCCTAAACTTTTGTACCTGGAGGAGTGTTTAAAGGCATTAAAATGTAAATAAATGCAGGTTTTTGAAAAGAAAAACATCCCATGCAGGGGATCGTGTGTAACCTACACAACAGAAACTTCACTCTTTTATCACTCGGTATCACCCTCCCACTGAAGGACAGATAACATTTTTTAAATTCTTCCCTTTCTGTGGCTTTTATCACCTGTCCTGTCTTTACACTCTTTGAAGTCTCCCTCCAGATCTGAATTCTAAGTTTATCTGCCTCAGTTCTGTCATGTTTCCTCAAACATCAGTGTTTATTTTTTTTTATATATATTTTTTTTCCTGTCCCCTGTTCTTGCTTCTTGGTTGCAAAAGCTGCTATCTCTCCTTGAGCATCCCGTATCTCTCCTTATACATGTGTGAGCTGACAGCTGATCTATTGCCTTCTTACCAGAGTGTCTCATCTGTTCAGAACAGATTTCACTCCAGCAGCATATCTTGGCAGCCACAGAAAAATCACCATTGCTTTGGGGAAAATGCCTGATCTTTGCTCTGACTGAACGACGGAACTAAGTTGTTTGTAATTTTGTTTACCATTGCGGCATAATGTTTGCAAGAAAAGGCAGAACAAGATATAACCCCCAAAGGGGAGAGTGAATCAACTAGGTAAAGCAGTGCACCATTATTCTTAGCTAAATTTGCCAGCTTTTCCTTCTGTTGCTGTATCTGCGCTCAAAAATAAAGAAAAGAGGTCTTTAAATAACTTTATGCCTGATCAGAACAGGAGAGCAGGAGCAGGAGCTGGCTCTGTGCAGCTGAATGCATGTTTATTCCCAATGATGGGAGAAATGCAAGTGGAGGAACTTGTAGGAAAGGATTAATGTAGTTATTTACGTGTTTTCAGTGAGCATTTTAGGTTATTTTTAGAGCTGTAGCGAGTTTACACTACTAAGGCCAGAACACAAAATTGAATGATGACCATAACTGCTAATTTGGAGCCATAGCCTAAATTCTAGCTAATTCACAACGCTGAGTAGACTGTAGTGCCAGTCTCAGACAATGATTCAGACTATTTACACCCAAGATCTGTCCAATCCCAGGAAATTTCTCATTTTGGTCAACAGCTCTATTTCAGATCAGCAGTCAACTGCACAGAGAGATCCCTAGAGATATTGAGGGATCCCATGTCAGGGGACATAGATCAGTTGTGCTCAGATCTCATTCCCTTCACTTTGGTAGTTCAATTCTGCAAACAGCTGTCAAAGAAGTACTTGCTGTCCGTCTTTCACCGGCTAACGAGTTGTTTAGAGAATTAATCTGGAGGTAGTGAGATGTGTTACTGGATTTTCCTCAGGCTTAGTGGGTGAAAAGGGCAAGATACACTTGTCAGTATTTGTTTTATATCTTTGCTGTAGCTTTGTTTTGATTCATAGAGTTGAGTTGGCTGAAAGGAGCCCCATGAACCTGCTGTCAGGAACCTAAACTTCAATTCTGGGTGGTTTTGGCCCTTTTTTAAAAAAATCTTCTCACCCAGTGTCTCCTTAACTTCCTTGCAAACGCAAAATAAGGCAGTTACCCTGTTCAGATAACTGAGAGTGTCTCCCAAAATCCCCATGGGGTATGAGCAAGTCCCTGTCATTCTAGGCTAGGTAGAAACAACATCTGGTTTGAACGAAAAGCATAGGCACCAGGGTCTGCATTGAGGTTTGACAACCAATTTAAGGTGCCACACCTCTGATTAATTGATTAACCTCTGATTAACTACCACTGTAACTTTTCAGGGAGCAGGCGGGCCTGGGATACACAGAGAGAGGGCTCGTGCAAACACAGCAGCACCACGGAGGCTGTGGGGGCCCACCCAGCTTAGCGGCCCCCTCTGCAGCTGATTTCGACAGGAGAGGGATCCGTAGCACAGAGCCCGATGCTATTTCAGTAGCTGGTTTCGTTTGCTGGAAGGGATTTGCCTGGGTCTGTGCAGTAAGTGGGTGGCCCAGCTCCAAGGCCTGTACATGGAGCTCCCCTCAGCAGAGGACGATGCTTTGAGGGGGGAGAGAGGAACCCAAAGAGAAAGCCCTGCGTGAATCTTCCTCACATGAATCTTCTTTTCCCCCTCAGGAGCTTCCCACAGTAGGGGCAACATGGACCCCAGATCCAGGGGTCTCCCAAAGCATGAGTAGGCCTCAGGGATGCGACACAAGGCCCCTTTGTGCAGAGTTAATCATCAGCCCCCGTTGTCTACCACCAGTCTCTAACTAGTTCCACACGGCGTGATTATACCTCATCAAAGCTAATTTGCCCAGCTGTTTAAGTGGCTGTACAGCGTACAGGGAGCCTCCTCCCACCGCCAGCATCTTTTTCAGCTGCTGCCCTGCTGAGGATGCTTCAGTCTGGGTGGTCCCAGCAACACCCTGCAGCATTTTTCAGTGTTTTCAGCAGTCTGGAATAGGGTCCTTTCCTCAGAGCTCTTGGCTTCGTTTCCCAGCCGAAGTTACAGGAGTCTTGTGGAAAATGATTTGGAGGACAAGAGGCAGCTCTGATAATGGGAAACGTCTGTGAAGGATTGGAACATTGGCCTGTAATCCCTGGACAAAACTGCCTCATTCAGAAAAAGGGGGGAAAAAAAGCACGCAGAACAAAGATCTTATTTCACTTCATGAAACGAGCACGTGATGTTTTCTCTGGAATGTCTCGCTGACAAACAGGCCCAAATTTTCCAGGGACCAGGGCTTTTATTTAGGCTCAGACGAGACCATAAATGGCTGAAAAGGATGTAAATTCACAGCTTATGTTAATTTGTCATTTCCAGGCTCGACACTAACTCAGCCTTGCCATTGCCAGGTTTGGATTTCCTGAGGAGTGGGACAGTGTGAGAGGCCTCTAACGCCCTAGTCCCAGAGCAAATGGACAGATCTTGTGTGCACCACGTACAGTTTTGCTTGGGGATGGAGTTACGAAGCATGGATCCGTCCAGCTCTGCCCCTGTCACTTACCTGTCGAGGTAACTGGGGACCAGGAGAGGTACGGATAGGTACCAACACCTTTCAGACCAGGTGTTTTGTCTTGAGCAGATGCTGAATGGAGATACGTGCTAGTTCATGAAAGGTACTGCATGGCTGGTCCAGTGGAGAGCTTTTATTCAGCATTTCTGGGCCCTATTGCTAAAAAGCTGCACGTCTTACTATGGGAGCTCATGGGCATAGATATTTAAACAGAGTCAAAGGTTCAGATGCAGCGAACAGACTCCCCTTCTAAGCGTGGGAGTGCTCTAGTGTTAAAGTCAATGAACTTGTTGGCCAGCTGGGATTTGAAAAGGAGATGCCACACTTCCACTGTGAACCTGCTCTCTCTTCCAGTGCTAGGCAGGCAACTCCAAATCGGTGCCATTCAGCTGGAACCTGCTTGTCCTCCTTCCCAAGCCCTCTGATGGTGCTTCCATCCTTTCCTTTTGCTCATGGCTTTCCTGCTCATCTCTTCCAGTCTGTTGTGCTGCCAGAAGGGGATCTGTCATCTCCTTTGCCCCGTCATCAAACGCAGCTCACTGGTCTCTCTGCAGCACTGCCGTGGCCCAGAGAAGGGAGAGCTCCCCCCCAACCCCTCTCTTTCAGTCTCTACTCCCCTCAGACAACTTGTCCAGCTTGCAATAACAACTTCTTATCCATTTTGTCTCCTGTCAGTCATGTTTCCAGTCCCAGAGCTTTTTCTCACACAGGTTGAAAGCAATGACCTTTTCCTTTGGATGGGCTTTGTTTCCAGCTTTGTGTACAGCTATTTATCCTGTCCTTGCACGTCAAGGGCCTGGCATAAATCCTGACCCACAGGGGCAGCTTGGCTGCAGCAATTAAAGGCCAACACGTTCAAATGTGGATGCCTGAAGTCGAGCACTTTCTCCATACTTAGAACATGATTCAAGAGCCTGATTTGCAGGTGCTCAGCACCTGGTGCAGCTGAGGGTGCTTAGCATCTCCTGGGGACTGAGAGCTTGGGCTGGAGACAGGCATTGTACCTCCGTGTGGGGGAAAACCAAAACCCCTCGGTTTCCACTGCTGAGCCCAGTGCTGGGAGGGGGGAACATATGATTTCATAGCATTGCTGAGCCATGACAAGGAGGTAGTCTCTAGGGTGAGCTGTGTTTACTAACACATTGTACATTTTCTTGCTTAACAGAGCAGTTTCTCAGTTTATAGAGTCCCTGAGCTAAAGCTCGTGTCCTAGATCAGTCGCCCAGGCTCACCTTGCCAACTCTCATGCTTTCTCATGAATCACAGAAGAGCCACCCCAAACCTGTGTACTGAATGCTGCAGCAGGCTGTAGTTAAGTAAGGTTGTGTGGACCTCTCCTCCTGGTCTCAGAGATGCCTGGTGACTCACGGAGCTGTTCCACACCCAGTCCCAATGAACCCAGGCACGACTCACACAACTCCAATACATTTCAGGCAGAAAAATTCCTAAATGCCTTCTAGCAGGCATCCCAGATCTCCTGAGGACTGGGACAAAGAGCTAAGTGTGTTTGAGCATGTCCTTTCATGCTCAGGTTGCCCGTCCTTGGAGGAAGAGAAATAGCTAGCAGAGTGTGGGTAGGAAAACCCAGGAACGTTTGTCCTCTGAGCCATAGCCCTGACCCACAAGCAGTCTGTGAGAGGTTTTTGTATAGTCAGAATGTCAGGGGTTGAATTGAATGGGTTGGGGGTATCTGGAGGTACACTCATTTTTCATCACGTAGCTGTGTGCAGGTTGTGCAGGTCAGGAGACATCCCCAGCCAGAGCTGTTCTGCACAGGGTCACGCCCGAGGTCTCTGGGCTCCATCCATCATAGCTGGATGGCATGGTGCTGAGGCACACAAATGCCTCCACGCAAAATCATCCCAGATCTCACTGGGCTTGTTAACTTCGTTTCCATGCACTCCCTTCCCAAAAAAGGCTGCTCATGCTAACCCAGATGCAACCCAGCCCTGTTGCCTCAGCTGGCAGACCTTCATCACCAGCATCTTTGTTTTGGAGATGTCGATTTCCCCTGAGCAATCTGCCCTCATCAGCAGATGCACGAAGCAGCATCCTCCAATGGCTCTTCTACAGCACCTCCTCTGCAAGCAGTGCTGGAGTGGGTTTTTAACATTGCAGGGTGGCAGGGTGACATAAAGCAATTGCTTTATGGCAGGATGGCAGGTGTTAGCACCCCTCTGAGGAATTCTGCAGGACATTTCAGGCAAATATTTAGCTTGTCCCTGTGTGGCAGCAGCGATTGAGAGGTGAGACGAGTGAGTGGCACGCCAAACACTTGGGTTTTGTTGCACGTTGCATTGACGGATTGAAATGGTCTGCGCCCGAGCTCGAGATATTCTGGGTTGATTTCCTGCTACATTCACGAGCACAAACACCCTGCTGTTTCGGCTAATGGTGAAAATGCTCTTAATTGTGTGAATCAGGATTTGCCGGTGGTAGACGACTGCTTGCTCCACGGCAAGAGCTTGTTTGAGACGGGGTGCCTGGGCTTATTGCACAGAAAATGGCAGAGCCGAGTACATCATCGTGGCTCAATGGTGTGGAAAAACAAAATAGCTGAAATTTCATGCTGCCACAGAAATGTCCCGGGTCTGACTGAAAGCTCTGCCAGAAGTGACCTGAGCAACTTCTTGGTGAACATGTCTGCAAAATAAGGTAGATAATGGGGAAGAAGCGGAATGATGTGCTGACTGTTTCCTCGGCTGCAGAGGAGAATGATACCATATTTAACAGCATGTGCTCCACCTTCAAGTGTATTTCCATGGCATTTTTGCAGTTTACTTCAGCAACAGCAGAGTCAAAAGCAGGAGGATTTCACTTCCTCGTGCTACCTCATGGCCTGGCAGCAGCTGGACAGAGCTGGCACGAGGAGCATGCTGAGACAGAGGGCTGTCAGGCTATTCAGGACAGAGGGGCGGCTTCCATGCAGAGGTTTTGAGACAGATTCTCCTTTCGTGCACCATGATTTGTCCAGCTGCTAAGGCCTGGATAAAGGATGTGAGAAAATGACCCCTTGGGAGCCTCCTTTAGGTAAGAAAACCTAAAAATCTCCCCTTGAATAAAGGATACAAAGGCTAATGTTTAAGGGCCAGGTTGCCAAAGGTATTTAGGCGTTTTACTGCTCTAGCTAATGGAATATCTAAAAGCCCAACGAATGCATCAACCATTAGAGACCTAGCATTGGGCTGCTAGTGCCAGACTTGTGCACCCTTTGGTTAGCAATGTCCCCAGTAAAACCTGCAAAATGAAGACCATCTGCTGAGGGGGAGAGGAGAAAACTCCAGCACTTAGCTCCATCAGGTCTGCGCTGAAATAGAGCTTTCAGCAATCACAAGTAGAAATGCTGCAGTCCTGGTAAGCCTCCTCGGGGGAGTCACGACAGGCACAGCTCTCCTCTGGGCTTTCCCTTCCTCGCCTCTCGTGTTCCTGGCCTATGTCTGATGTTTTTCTGGGAAAGCCCCCATGCCTTTTGGCCCTTCCTCGGGCTCTGTTGCAGAGCTACATGTCTGAGTCGCTCACACAGCTCAAGATAACCTGGATGCCTCCAGTCCCACCCCAGCTGAGCCTTCTCCACTACAACCTCAAGCATCATGTACTCAAAAATAACATCCAAAAAATAAATTCCATCAAATAACGCCGCTGCAAATGTCTTGCTCCTCAGCAGGCCAGATTATCGCTCTGCCACTAAGCCCAGCTAGCAAACAGCTCCGGTTTCTCCAATTGCCACCTGAAACACAGCTCGGGCAGGGCGGTCGCTGGCTCGAGCACAGCACCACCAGCCCCTTAGGGCCGCTGTTGATGGCCGTGTGCTTCGTGTGGCAGGGCAGAAAGGAGGGGACGGGGGTGATGTGGGTGGTGGACAGCAGTGAGGTAATGTGGAGAGGGTGATATCATGGTACAGACACAAGGGCTGGGTGAGGGCTTAAGAAGTAATTTACTGGCACGCGTTGTGCCTGGTTTCCCTAGGAAATGAGGCTTACACAGTCACGCTGGGTGTATGTATGTGCACATGCTGTAATCAGGGAGAGGCTGCAGCTTCTGAGTAACCCTTACGAGACACCAGAGAGTCCAGAGGAGTGATATTTACAGTGCCCCGAGAACAGAGAAAGCTTCAGTTGGAGCGTGCACTTTATTAAAAACAGGAGAATACATCCACCCATGAGACATACACTTGTATGAGCCCAGGATTCATTGCTCTGCTTCTCAGGCAACAGCTTGTTACCGAATTTTAGTTGCATGGCCACTTGGGCATCCATGTGTGCATCCCAAAGTTTTCCATCCTGTATGTATAACAAAATGCTTGGCATCGAAGTGGTGGTGCCTGGAAAGGTAAGTGTCACCAGGAATGAAATATTAATGTATGTAATAGAATAATATCTTTCCCGCAGAGGAACGGTTCCCAATTTTTTGGCCTACCAGAGCATTGCAACCTTCAAAATCACAGGCAAGCATCCTTCACCCTTATAAAGAAGCTTTTAGCTGAAAGTATTTCATGATACAACTTCAGTCGTGTAGCCAGCGATGATGAAACACCATCTCCAATATGTGACAACAGCTTGAAACCAGAACAGCGAGTGCTTTTGCTGTCCCCTTAGTCTGGTGCTTCTGATTCAAACTCCTGGTTACAGGTCCATCAGGAAAGAGCAAAGATTCCTGATGGATTTATTTCTTATTTGATTAGCTGATGCACACTGCTCCTTCGCAGTTCACGTTTTCAAATAGTGAAAGCAAGTTCAGTATAAAAGTTAACTTTTCATCAGATACTGTGTATTATAGAGTATGGAGTCTCCTGTGACAGCTGAGATCATTTTGTGCTGCCTGTGATGGGAGAGAAAACGCCCTTCTGCTAACTTGATAAGCCTCCCGATGTGATAGACCTGCTGCTCTACCTGTGGACGGATACTTTTGTAGCTGGAAGGCCATAGCTGGTCGCAGTTTTCACATCCATGCTCCCACAAATCCCTGTGACTCTTTCACTGTTGTCACCTTTCCATGCAGAGCTAAGGACTGGTCACTCACAGTCTGCCAGGATTACTCAGGCCTCGTCTTTACACACAACTTTTATCTGATTTAAGCTGTAAAAATGTCTCTCTTCCCTCATGCTCCTGTGGCAACATTCTCTCCTTCTAGACTAAGAGATGCTTTTTGTTTTTCGCCCTTACCCATCTCCATCTATAAGGATTAACTTGAAGAAATATGCTTTTATAGACCAAATGCCAACTTGCAATGGAAGATTAATCCTTTAACTGTGCTTCCTGTTCAGTTCTTGGATTACACAGGGGAAAAAAAAAAAAAAATTGCTCATGGTGACCTACATAATCCAGCACAATGGCTAATCACGCTTCCATGAGGTGACTGCCCATGTTAGCAGGGAGAGAGCACAGCAGCTAGGAGATGCCTTCTGGCAGCGTGTTCCCAAGCGTGGTGGAGTCACTTGTACCTCTGGAAACAGAGAGCCTCCTTGCGTAGCACTGCTTGAGCAGATCAGGCACCAAGAGGCCAGAAATTAATTAATCTTTTAAAACGTATTTATCATTCGCCACTCGCTTTTTTCTTATTGTGGTGGTTTTATCCGTGTGACTGAGGATGAGCCTGATCTTAAGATGCTTCTGCAAACTAGAGGCTGGCTGAGTTAGCCATAACTCTGCCAGAGCTGGGTCAAGGCAATCAATTCACTCCCAAACAAAGAGGCATGTTGTGAAGGTGAGTTTCAACAAGGAAAAATACGGGACAATGGGAACCATACTGCTCAGCTTCAGCGGTGAAATAATTAGACATCTCTTCAGGCTAGATTTATAGGCCAGAACTGCACTCAGACAGAACTTGCTGGGGAGGGTGCTTTATAAAAGCAGAATTAGTAGCAGTAGTCCTAAAAAGAAAACAGAGCGAGGCAGCAGAGCCAGAGTGAGCACAGTAAAAGTGCACAGCTCTGACCTGATCCAGGATAACTCTCTTCCAAGTTTGTCCCTTCCAGCAGGATGCTTGGTCCCAGTGAAGGACGAGGGAACACACCAGCATCTCCCACAGCACCCGCCTGTGTTCAGGGCCCAGCAGAAAGCAGGGCAAGTTACAGAGCAAGATGGGATTTTTACAGCCAGCAGCATCACTTCTGGTCACAAACAACCTCAAAACTCGAGGAGAAGCCCTTGACAGCTGGTGTCGCTTGCTGTACGAGAGGAGATTTCTGTATTTGAGGCACGGGCACAGCGCACACCCGGCTCTGACAGACTCTGCCTTGCGAGGTCCTGCCTTCCAGCCCCATCACACCCAGAGGCCTCCGAAATTCAGACCTGAGGAGAGGAAAGAAGAGGATCACAGTTAGTTACACGCAAACCAGCACCGCCAGCCACCTCAGGTGGGATCCCACACACTGCGGGCCCTTCAGACACCCAGTTAACCCATTTAACAACCCAGTTAACTTTGTCCAGCTAACACCACAAGGCCAGGGGTTCACACTCAGGGCTTTCCACCTCCCTTCACCCCACGTAAGCCCATCGGGCAGCATCACACACACTATTTTGGGACAAAACCCCATTTCCACCGATTCTTGTGGAAGAAACCCCGCTGCGCCCCGCTTTCCCGTGCTGCCAGAGGGGTCCCCACACACGGCCCCCCTCTGGTCCCCGAAGAGGGGGCCGTGCCCGTGACCCGAGGAGGGGGTCTCCGAGCAGCAGGACCCCCTCCTGGCGCCCCAAAACCCCGCTGAGGGGCCCGGGGGCAGGGAAGGGGGCGGCTGTGGGGCCGGGCGGGCCGGGGAGGAGCCGGGCCCGGGGCGGGGGGATGGCGGCGGGGGTCGGGCCGGGGGTGGAGCTGCGGGCTGGCGGGTCGGGGTGAGGGGAGCCCTCCCCTTCCCTTCTTCCCTTCCCTTTTTCCTTCCCTTCCCTGCTGAGCCGAGCCGAGCCGAGCCGGGGAAGGCGCCCGTCCTGTGCCGCCCTCAGCATGGTGAGCGGGGCCGGGGGAAGTTTGGCGGCTGCCCCACCACCATCACCACAGCCCCCCGGTTCCCCCCCTCTCCCCCTTTTTTTATCCCCCGTTGCTTTCTCTTGCAGGTCTGGAAAACTCTGCCGCTGCTCTGTGCCCTGCTGGCCGCCGCCCGGCTGCGAGCGGAGGTAGGCGGGGGGCTGCGGGGGGCGCCTACAGCACGGGGGGGGGGGGGCGGCCGGGATGGGCTTCGTTAGGCACCCCCTGCCCTTCTCCTCCCCCTTTTCATCTCTTCTTTCTTTCCTCTGAGCGTTTTTATATTTGTTTTACCCCCCCTTTTCCCGCCCTGACCTCCTTTCCCGCACCGTCAGCCCCACAAACTCCCCGACCCCCTTTGTGGGGGCTGCGTTGAAAGCGGTGCCTGAATCCCCCCCCCAAAATCCCCGGCGCTGCAGCCTCCGTAAAAGTGAGGTCAGGGACGAAATATTTGATAATTGTGGCCGGGAAATGTGGAAGTGATTTGAGGCAAATGAACTCAAGCTGGGCTGGGGAGGGCGGCCGAGCGCGCTTTCCGCAGGGTAAAAGCGGTCCCGGCTGGGGGACGGGGTTGGGTCGGCCTCCCGCGCACATTTTTTCGCCCTACATATTTCTCCCAGATGGCCGGCCCCACCCTAGAGCATCACAGTTTGGCTCTGCGCAAAAAAAAATAATAATAATAAAAAAAATGTATAAACACTTCTGCTTCCCTACAGAGAGTTTTCCCCTTTCTCCGCCTTCCCGCCGTGGCAAAGATGGGGGTCGTAGGGGAAAGCTGCGCTTCCTCTGTCCCCATCTCTTCGGCTGAGTCCCTGCAGAGGTGAACAGTGCCAAAACATTGCCAGAATTGCCAAAACATTGCCAGAATTGCCAAAGCATAGCACAAGAGGTGAGGCAGGGCGGCCACCGCCAGCAGACCCCGTCCGGGGAGCTCTGGTGGCAGCTGTGGAGAAAGCCGAGGGGAGCGGGACCGAGCAGCGGTGTGGGCTGGTGTTTGGCAGCTGCAAACGCGTGATAATATTGTAATAGACTTTCTTCTGGAGGCATGACATACTTATGTAGTCAGCATTTCCGTGCGTCCCCCTCCAACGCTGTCCTGAAAGAGCCGGATCGGTTCTATCCGTTTTTCGTAGGAATCGTAAAATAAACTTTAACCATTTCTGGGCAACGTGCAGCAAAACCTCTGTCAGAAGGAAGGGCTCGGCAGCGCATCCGTAAGATGAGTGGTAATAACAGCTAAGTAATAGGGGCAGTGGTCTGAGTAAAGCATCGTGGAGCCAGCGACCAGCAGAAACGCATCAAAGATGTGTTTGGAACTTTGATTTCTGATTTCTCTGGCGCCACTAACATTGTGTCGACTCCTGCTTTTCACCTCGTGTGCTCTACTTAGGAGGACCTGGATGGCTGCCCAAGTACGAGCACTCTTAACGTTTCCGTGCCTCAGTGTCCTCATCTACAAATCGGAAGTAAGAAAAATGTGCAGCCATCATGCTCAAAACTTGCTCTTAAAGGCCAGTTCGTGCTCGAGTGGATAAACGAATGGTTTGACTGCTTTCAGGGGTAATGGTCTGGGTGTCAAACCGGCAAATGTTTTGGTTCAATTCCAGCCCAAGTTCGGCAAAACTTGGGAGTGACAGCTGTGGTTGGTTCCGGTTTCAGGGAAAACTGACACCTCGAACAACTTTTCTATTGGGGCTGAGTCCGATTCCTTGCTGCTGAGTGGTGAGCATCAGTCCGCCCGCAGGAATCACCATCAGGGATATCAGGAGCTCCTCATTTTCTGGGGCGTAGGCTGCACTTGAAAGTGAGCTGCTTGCAATTCAGAGATGACTTTGATGGTCGCTCCCTTCTAGATGTTCTTCGCTACCACTCCCTGGCATCTCTGGCATTTCGTAAGATTAGCGTGGCATTTTCCCATGTGGTTTTCCCTCTCTAGATTGTGGAAGTGATGACTCTCCGTTTCTTGTTTCCGCTGCAGTCTGCAGTTAGTGCCTTTCAGTATGTTCGGCATATTAAGGCTGAGCCTTAAGCTTCTAATCCACTTGTAGGCAAAACTGTACCCGAGCGGTGCTGGGTTTTTGCAGAACACTCATTTCTACGACATTGTTAGGTGCGTAATTAGAGTCTTGAAAGAAAGAAAGAAAGAAATTGCTTCAGTAAATGTTCCTGGCGTGATTTTGTGCAGACTGGAAAATCTGAGACGTGCCAGAACTTGGGAGCTTTTCTTGGCCCGGTTCAGTAATAGTCACAAGAGCAATAGACGGTGAACTGTACTCCTGGGATGGAGGCCAGCCACCAGCTTCAGACAGTGCTTTTTGTCTCTCTTTTCCTGGGTCAGCCTTGCAAGGAGGAGGCCGTTTGCTGGCATTAGCAGGGATGCTGAGGAGGTGAATCTGCTTGTGTTCTCGGCTGGGGCTTTCCTGAGCAGATGCGGGGGGATTTTGGGAAGCATCCATCATGACAGAGGAAAAGGGCGAGGCTCAAAAAGTCTGATGAATGTCTTAGAAGTTAAACGGCAGGCCTGTAACTCGATCAGTCGTTCGTTTCTTGCTGGAGCAGTTACCTAGTTAGCGCTGGAAAGGAGTCCAGTCGCTGTTTGACCGTGTCCGTGAGGTCCAGGAGCACTTCTGGTGGTACCAGCAGTGTGGTGACACGTCCCGTCTGGATACTTCCTTCAAAATAACAACGAGAGTTTTACTTCTTTCACCGTGCCTTCAGCCTGATCCCAAATCTGCAGGAAAGTTACTTTTCGTTGTGGGTTTTAAATGCTAACAAAGATTTATGCCAGCATGAGCATGCTGGTGCAGGCTGTGGATGGATGACCGTGTGCATTCAGATTGATCCCCGAGACCTGTAGCTGTTGCCTTCCACTACCCTTAACCCATTTCTGGCCAAACGAGCCTGCCCTTGGGAAGTGTTGTGTAAACAGTTTAAGCTGGCTTAGCTCATTTTGGCCAGAAAGAGCTAGAGGAGGCAGTCTAGAGGATCTCCTCCCATGAGGACATCTCCTGACAGATCTGAGGGGGTTATAACCCCCAAGCAGCGCAGCGATGACAAGCATCGGGGAGCAGATTTACAACCTTTTCTAATAGCACAGTGTTTGCAGTGCATGCATCTGCTGTAGCCCTGGGATTCGTTTTTTCACCCACCTCCTTTTCCCTTTGTATAATTTTTCCACGTGAAAAGCTGCGAGGGGGTGTGAGAGTTCAGCTGGTCTGCATAAAGCCTCGTGTGCTTCCTCCTGTCTGGCTGTTCGCAAGAGTAAGCCTCCTTTGGTTAATCTTCTCCCACATTTTTGCAGTGGTGAAGACTAAAAGCTGCTGCCTTGATAAATTAAGCTTAATGAATTACAGTTGAGCTCCTGAAGCTCTAGGACAAGGCCATAATTTGGACCTCGAGCCATTGTTTTAAGAAGTATCTATTTGCCTTTGAAATTCAGTGGTAGTCTTGGTGCTTATTTCTGTCCTCCCGGCATTGATATTTGGTCCAGGCAGTGGAAGGGAAGGAGGCTGTGGTGCCTGTCAGATGGGTAGCGCAGGCTGTTTCTAATCTGCTCTGTGCATTAAAACCCAGCAGTTACATGCAACCCGCTAATGTAATAAAAATACAGCTTCCCATGTCTTCTTTCGCAGACTCATCTTCAGTGGGAGGAAAGAATCGCGTTTATTTTTCTCCAGGAGCTGATTTTGGAGTGATAGACATCTTCCTCCTTGGGATTCCGCCCTCGAGCTCCAGACCAAGCCCTGCTGGCGCTGCACCTCGAGGCAATAAGTGTGTTTTAAATGGGGAGGTAGGGCAAAGTGGTTCTGCCCTGTGCAAAGCCTGTTTTTTGTGGTATTTTTTTATTTTAATGTGCATGGTCAAAGAGCTCGGGCAGGCAGGCGAGCCAGGAAGTTTTGTCTGGGGCACCTCGTGCCATGCTGAAGTCACTGACCAAATACCCCACATGCAAGTGCTTCTGTCTTCGGATGGAGCTGCGATTTGCCTTCAGGTCAGAGCTGCTTTGTGCAAATTCACCATCGCTGAGTGAATGACTATCTGCCAGGGTGCAAATTCCTTGCGGGTAATTAACAGGGGGCTGCTGAGGAGGAAGGGACTGACTGAAAGACTTCTGGTGCCTGTTGTGTTTTCCAGCTGCTGTTATTGGTACAGCTGCTTACCCATCAGGAGGCACTGGGGCTCCTTTCATCTTTCTTGTGTGGTGTTACCCGAGCTGGGGAATGTTTTTCTTTGGACAGAAGAGAGTTTGTCACAAATCTCAGCCAGGTGTGCCTTGCCAGGCTCACCAGACTCCTATTACCACGCTGGTTTTACCACATACCCTGAGCGAGATTTATCCCTCATGGCATTGTCTCTAGCTTGGAGGAAGGGAAGTCTGGAGTGCTGTAACGCTGTGGAGCTCCTTCCAGAGCTGGCTCAGGGTGGCAGGCGCTGGGATACACACATCAGCTTTCCCCGGGGCTGCAGACTTTGCCACAGCTCGTGTGTTATCTCTGCCTGGTTTGGGTAGGAAGGGACCCTAAAGCTTGATAGATGTGAACTGGTTGGAGCAGGGGCTCATTTGCTCTTGCACGATGGGGCTCTGCTTGCAATTCCTAGGCATCCTAGTACTAAATAAACAAGCGTCAGATAAACAGCCCCGGAGGCTACAGAAAGAACAGATAAATACTGCACGAGCAGCGACTGCCTAGCGTTTCCTTGCTGTTTGCTCTCAAATGTGCTCCAGCTCGGAACAAAAGGAGCTGCTCACCAGCAGGCACTGGGCTGAAGACACCAGCCAGCAGTAACTTGAGATTACATCTGTTCTCTGCCATGCAAGCCTAATCTTATTGCCTGCTCTATCCTGAAATCTCTGAATTATTACACCATACCTCTGAATTTTAACACGGGACCTGTAGCTGCCTGGGACAATGGACAAGATCTAGGGTTATCCACGAGAGGTGATGGAGGAAAGCAAGCTTGTCCTCCAGCCTGTCTACATGGAATTCCTTGAGACACTGCACCTGATGTGGAGCGTGTCAAGGGGTCCATAGCCTGGAAAAAATTTGGAGGCTCCTTTTGGATAAACAGGCTTGGAAAGAACAAAAGAGATTCAGGATGGATGACTGGGGAGGGATTTGATATCTTATTAGCTCAGCTGCAGGTGGATCCCACGTTTCCACTGTTTGACAGCTAAGCAAATATTTTGGCAGAAGAAACTAAACACTGCTTGAAGATTGGAATGTATTTTGTCTCACTGGGGTGAGGGTACTCGTCTTCCTGTGCTGCTGAGGAAAACACTGAATGCGCCAGGAAAACCAGGAGATTGAGAGGAGGGACTTGTCGGAGCCCTTCTCCGCATGGCCATCGCAGGGTGGTTCCCTGTCTAGAGTTTTTTGGCTGTACCGTGTCAACTCCTGTCCCAGAGATGGACCTCTAAGCACTTCATCTAAATACTGTCACACCACATAGTGGACCCCACAGCAGACAGCTTATTTTGTTGGTCCTTCGCCTTTATCCTTCCCAAATTTCATTCAGCCACCCTTTTAAACAGCAGTGAAGCCGTAAGCATGTGAACTTGTTTATTTTTTTTCTCCTGATTATATGTCTGTAGAGGGCCTTGTGATGCCAGGAGCAACAAACCAGGCTGAGGGAACAACGGAGATGAACAGAATAAAACAGCATGGCAGAGCAGCTGGGTGCCAGTGGTAGGTGCATAGGATTTGCACATCTTATGCTTCAAATCAGGATAGCATGGGCTTGGAAGAGCAGAAGGAGCAGGTTGGAGAGCTCTTTGTCACCCGCTGCTGGTTGGCATAGTACGTGTTCCTCCTGATCCCATCCCTGCTCCTACTTCAGGGTCTGAGATGGGATCAAGGGATCAGAACAAGGAGCAGAACAAGGGGTTTCTGCCCGCCTCCTGGGCGTTCAGCAGGCGCTGGGAAGTTTTAGGGTCAGCCCCCAGCAGCAGCAGCATGCCCTCCCTCTCCAGGGCTGGGTTTGGTTGTGGAGCCTGTTGCTGTTTTCCCGACAACAAATCGATCTGGAGCGCGGTGCCTGTGGGGCCCCTGCGTGCTATAGCAGCCCCTGCCATTTCAGCGCTGGTAATTGTAGCCCGGAGCCAAGAGCTTTCCTTGAGCATGACGTAACGCCTTGCATATGTACTCTGTGCTGCTCTGGGACTTTCTTCTCCTCCCGCGTTTTGGCCACTTTTTCATGTTTACGTTTGAGGAAGCTGGAGTTATGAGGGCTTGGAATTACTGTCTCGTTTCCTATATGTAGGAGGAAGAGATTTCCTCAGGGGATTTTTACTATGTCTGGATCGTTTAGTTTGTCTGGGTGAGTAAAAATTCCTCAGGGATAACCGGAAAGGTTGTGACCCAGCTCCGGTCTGCAGCATGCTCATTCAAGCCCAGGAGGCTGGAAGATTAAGGTGGCAGGAGACCAAGCTCTCACGTCGAAGGCATGGGCTTGAACTTGGCAGAAAAGCCCTGGCGTTGCCGTCTAAGGACAGCGTGTTTGCTCTGCGTCATGCAAGCCCTGGGGTGTTCCAGCCCCTGGGCGAGGAGTTCCTCGGGAGTGATATCGGCCTCATCTTCCTCGGGGCCTCATCTTGCAGATATTATTCCCTGCAGCCCAAGCTAGAGGGGCTAGTGACAAACACAATAGTGCTTTCAGGGGTGCTCCTTTCGGGATCCTTCAAAGCATCCCTCATTAAAGACTGATTCTTCTGTGAGGATTTGCTGCATTGCATGCCCTGGGATTAGAAGCTGCTTGTACAAACTGCAGGCCATTAGTGTCTTGTCAAATCCGGTTTTGCACATCCCTGCTAAGTGATGTCCCCTTCCCGTTCTGTGAAAAATGATACCACGCTCTGGAGTGTCTCAGAGCCAGTAAGTTTATCTTGATGGCCCTCTCCTATGAACAAGGGGACCATCAATCTTGTTATTCTGTCCCAACAGTCCTAATTATGCGCCTGTGCTCCGTGATAATTGGTGTCTCCCCCATGCAGTTGCACACACATCACAGGTTTATGGGGCCCCTCAGCTCCACGCATAGCCCACCTCTTTTCATCTCCTTCCATCTCCCTTCCTTCTGTCAAATCAGAACATTTTTTTCCCCTGGCTGCCTGAAGAAACAGAGCTTTATGTGATCATCTCCGCTTGTTGGTACCTTTGAACTTCCTCAAATAACTTTTAAACCCATCAGCCAGTTTCAGCCATGTTTAGCAAAGGGTATTAGGTTCCTACAAGATACCGTGTGCCTCTAAGGTTGGTAAAAATAAAAGCTGTGCTGCAGTAGAAAGGCTCTTTTACAGCCCTTCCTGAGGGAAAAGCTCCAGTGTGAGATCAGCTTTTACTACAGACCAGAGAGGCATTTCGTGAGTATTCCCCTTTGATCGCAGTTTGTACTTTCTTAGTCACCAAATGCACTCAGCCTCAAGACAGGAATCTGTAGGAGACAGCTTGTAGAACAGCTTGTTGTTGCTCCTCTTTGCACTTTATGGTTTATCCTTCCCTCTTTGATACCTTGGTGCTCAGAGGTGCGTGCAGCCTCCCAGGAGTGTGTCGTGGAGGAAAAAGGGCCAAAGCACTATTAATCATGGGGTGCAAGGCATGGTTTGTTACCCCTCGCACAGAGCCAGCCCTTTCACAGAGGACCTTGCTGGTAACTCCAGCAAACCAGAGCTGGCAGTGGGGAGCAGAGCAAAATTTGCAATCGATGCGCATTATTTGGGGTTGCTGATCTTCACGGGCAAATGTTGAGTCGTATGTGAATAACCCTAGTCTGCATGGTGTCAGTGTAGTGCCTGAACCACTCCTAACTTTATGCACGTGGGAAGCTAAGGAGACAGGCGAACAGCTGGGTGTGAATATGGCCTCACAAATCACTGCCAAGCTGCTCTGCAGTGCAGCAGCGTGCATCCACACGATGGGGTGAGTTAGGCTGTCCTGGCCGCAGATGCAAGGCCAGCAGTACACCAGCATTAAACAGAGACAATGCTGGCTTTTTATGTGTTGGGTTTTATGCTTATTAGCTGTGGGGTTTTGGTGGGGGGCAGATTAAAGGGGTCTCTGAGCAGATGTGGTTCAGGCATCTTCAGAGCCTGCCTGGAGGCATGAAGAGAATGCAGGCAGAGCCTTCTCTCCAGACCTGTTTGCTCCAGCGCTTAGCATCCCACCATGATTTGTGTGTAGGCTTTGGGCAAGGCACTTAAATCCTCTGAGCTGTGGTGTTCACGTCTGCGAAACAGGAACAACAACTGTGCTGTGCCTCCCAGGAAGGTTTATGAAGCTGAGTGCTTTCTTGTTAAGGGAAGTTTAAAAGCTCTGGCTTGGAAGGCGCAGCAGGCATTGCGAAGAGCTGTTATCCTTAACATCAGTGGCAGAAAGAGTGAAGAGGGTGGGGGTGACGTTTGGACCAGAACTGGATGGAGAAATTTATTGACAGGCAGTAAAGGATGGAGCCCACCGATGAGAAGGAGGAGGTGCTTGGATGTCTCGGTGGAGGCAGAAGAAAGGCATAAGTGGGGAGAGCTGGGGTGCGTGGCATCTGTGATCATGCCTCTAGGGCATGTTTGCTCTCAGCAAGCATCTCCTGCCCCTTGTCGCTCAGAGGGAGCAGCCCGGAGGTGTGCACTTGACACGGGGGTGACACGGAGCTCCCCGAGAGCTGCAGGCCGAGGGTAAGTAGAGCTTGTGGCACGGGGCATACCCGCTTGCTTCCCCTGACAGCTCTTATCGAGGGTTGGCAAGGGAGAGAAGATGGGTTAGCGATTGCCATTGGTTGTCATGGTAACTAATGGAAACTACTTTTTTTTTTTTTTTGGTCTGTCATATATGAAGATGTTTGTTAAAACAACTAGGAAACATTTCTCTCGCCTTAACATTTTCACTGCTGCCTTCTGGACTTGAAAAGCACATCGCTATCAGTAGATTTTTAAGGAGGTTGTACAGAGGTTTTGGGTGCCGTGAAGTGTGCACTGGGGATGAGCACTCAGAGCAGGCCACTGATCAGCCTCTTTTTACCCCAAAACCTTCTGCAAGGCTCTCCCGTGAACATTTTCTCACCAAGAGGCCAAAAAGTAGGTGCCCAAAATCACAGGTCGGCCGAGTACTGCTTCCCATGTAAGCAGACGATTAGCTACTTGGAAAAGAAATGAGGCTGGCTGAACGGGAAATAATAATGCCAATTTATCAGGCAGCGAGCTGTCAGGCTTACTGACACAGCGACGGTAAAGAGCTTTGAGGATTTCAGATTAAAGGTGTGGGTGCAACACAACGTGTTATTATCACTATTTCATGTAAATAACAGCATGTCTTGTCACTAAAAATATGGCCATCTACCAACTCTGCTGACACTAAAAGGAGCAATTTTCTCTATAGATTAGTCGATGACGAGGCCATAAGGAGCTGTTGTGCTTTATGTCTTATGCCCCCTTGCCTCCTAGAGACCATATATCCAGCTTTGTGATGAGTTCCATTTGCTCCGGACTCTAAAGCGTGTCCTAAAAAACATCTCGTCTTGATTAAGTAATTACCACAAATGGCAAATACCACTGCGCTTGGTATGTTGCTGCGGCGCTTAATTATCCTCGCGCTGTTACACCTCATTTCTGGCTCGCATTTGCCTGGTTTTCATCCATGGAGGTTGAATCTCCTGCCTGATGGCGGAACAGAAGAGGCCTTCAGTACCTTGCGCCTGTTCCCCACCAGTACAACCGTGGTCTGTGACAAGGATTGCGGCCAGTCTTATATTTGGCAGGTTGAACGGTGTGAAACCCCTCAAGTAATCCCCGTGGATGGGATATTTCCTAGCTGGGCCTCTACACGTTGTGGTGCCCTGTCCCAGCTCTGCCTGTGAGGGGCTTGCTCCTTGCCTCATGGTGACGGGGCGTCTCCACACGCTGCTGGTGGGAATCCGTACAGCCTGAATTGTGTGAAGAAGAAAGGCAAAGCCAGCAGGGCAGCCTGATTTAGTGTCGGAGAGATGGTACAGATGATGTTGGAGGCTGGGTCTGTTCACAGGTGTAACTTGGTTTGGTTTATGTGCAGGTAATCAGGCGCTGAGGCCTGCACATAAACTGAGGGGGCACCAAGAGCAAGCCGGCTGCCTCCCCTCCAGCAAACTCAAGCAAGCCTGCCCCAAATTGGATGCAGTCAGAGGTGGAGACGGCCAGCTTTCTTGCTGTTTGCTCCACCCTTCTCAAAAGATGAATTTCTAACCAAATAACAATACGGGAATTGGTTCCAAGAGCAAATCTTGCTTGCATGCTGTCCCAAGGGCATGGGCTCAGCTCTGAGATGTGCTTGTGTAGGGCTTGGCACGATCTGGCTGCGTCTTGACTTGGACCTTGGGAGACTTCTGCGCTTAAAGTGCACCATAAAGACTCAGATGCTATTAAAAAACCCTTTTTTTGTTGCTTCCTTTCCAGCTTTGTCTTCAAATATGGATGTTTGGGGCTTTTGTCTGCTCTGAAAGCAAGTAGGAAGCTCAGTGCCTTCATTGTTCTCGGGTCCTCTCCAGCTCTCGCCTCAGGAAGGCTGAGTGGGTTAGGGTGAAGGTCTGTGCTTTCATAGCTTGAAGGCATCTTTCCGCAAGGCAGCCTTAACCAGGTTGCACAGTCATGCAGATAAAAAAAAAAAAGGCTTAGGCACTTTTCCTGTGGGCAAGCTGGTTGGAAGTCTCTTTTTTATGTGGTCATTTAGGGGAGGTGAGGGGAGATGGTTTGCTTGTCCAAAGCAGTGTTTTCATCCTACGTGCTGCCGCGAGCTCAAAGCTCATTCTTTAATCAGAGTCTGGCAAAAGGCAACCAACTCCTGTGTGCCTCAGGGCTGTGATTTTGAAACTCAGAGCCAAATGTTCTTGCAACGTGTGTCTGTCTGAAGGAGCAGTTTTGCAGTGGGTGCTGTGCGAAAAGGTGAGTGCCTCCCATGTGGCTCTGTCTCCCTCCTCCTCCTCTGTGCTGGCCCTGGCTCCTGTGCTGCCAGGCAGCTGAAAAGTGAACCCTACCCAAAAAAACCCACAACACTCCAGTTGATGCAGATCTTTTAGCTTTTCATTCTTTGTCCCTGCACAGGCGTGAGAGAGCTGATGTGGGAAAACCCAGCGCAGGGAGGGAAAAGGGCAGGACCGCCTCCGCAGCCGTGGCTGAAGACCGTCTCGGGTCACGAAGCCCAGCAGTAAGGCAGGATCCTTTGCCCCTTTGCTGGCTGCTCCTTCCCAGGCTCATAGCCCTGCTGTAAGCTTGCTGCCAACCCCCTGTACCCAGGCACTGCTGTCCCATAGTGGGGCTGAGCTCACCAGAGTCACAACAAGGGGCTTGGAGGCCACCAGCGGGAACGTCTCTGCTGGGATGCGGTGGCAGCTATGTGAGAGGAGGAAGAGGAGGTGCCTCCCTCCCTGCCCTGGCCCGTCCCCTGCTACTGACCACAGCCCCCACGAGAGAGGCCCCTTTGCTGGCTGCTGCTTCCCACTGAAACACAAGAGCATTAACTCTTTCTCAGATAGTTGATAATTCGGTGCAGTTCCTTCCTGTCCTCAGGAAGTGTTCATCTTACGCTGTCTGAAGAACAAATTTACAGCTATCTTGACTGTAACACCTCGGACTTTTAAGTTTAGCCAGCAGGTGTTCACGCAGTAAGTACCAGAAGTCCCAAGTTTGTTCCTTTCAGCCTCAGTCCCATCCAGCAGCATTATGTGTTTCTAAGAGTTTGTTGAAAGCATTAGGTCGTCTCAGGGAGAAGTGCCTGTATTTGCATCATTATTTTTGATGGGATTTAGCTGTTAAAAGTCAGGCACACCGCGTACTGCTGGCTGCTGTCCCAGCGTTAGTGGAGTCTGATCCTGCTGCAGTTGCACGGTTCCTAACAGGGAAGGGGGGAGGGGGGAAATTACAAATTACAATGTCTTGGCTGAGATGAAGGTACAAGACCCAGGCAAGATGAAGAAATGCAGTAAACTCCATGTGTGGAGCATGTAGAAGTTGAGCACGTGTCTCACAGAGTGTTGCTTTGTGTGTTTGATGGCATATGTGGAGGGGAAGAAGCAACAAGGTTTAATGGGATGTTGATGTGACCGAAGGAGCAGGGTCGATTTGGCAGAACGTTGCTGACATCTTGGTGTTTCGGAGGATGTGAGGCTCCTGAAAGTCTTGTGTTTGCTGTAACAAAAGACTTGGATTTTTTTTGGAGGATTAAAGTCAGGCAGCTGAGGTGCTGAGTGACCGTGGATGCCTGCTCCACCCTTCGGCTGAAATCGCCACCATGCAGCAGGGGTGACTGGGCAGGCCACAAAGCACATCCTGAATATGTGGATTGACAACGTGAATTTGGGTTGGGTTTAGTGTGGTGGAGGAAGCAGTAAGCACTGACATGCCAGTAGCTGCTTCACCACCTCTTGACTCTGTTTGCTGTTCAGCGAGCGTTTGCTTTTAGAGAGAAGGCAAAAGCAGTGTCTCTTATGGGTACTTGATTTAAAGCTGTTTCTGCACCCTGGACTTGATGCTGCTGGCTGTGATGTGAAAGGCTTCCCACATTCAAGTCCCTTCTCAGAGGCTGGAAATAATCTGTCTTTATGCACACGTTTCACGGAGTCAAGGGTGCCAAGTGTTACTTGCTCTCGCACTTGGTACGGGCAAGGATTTGATGGTTCGTATGGAAAGTGCGAATCAGTGTCAAGTCCCCATAAAGAAAAGCTGTTGCAGATCACACACGTGATTCCCACTCATGTTCACTGCATGGCACTTGGTCCCTCTTTGGTCAGGGCTGTTTTCTTCTGGGTTAGCACACTGAAATGACTCAAGTCTTGTAAGTGCTAAAGCACTCAGAAGGAAAGGAAGGACTTGCAGCCAACAGCTAGATTGGCGTAGGCTGTCATAAAAATGTGAAGATGTTGTGAATTCCAGTAAGTCGTTCATTGCAGGCTAAAATTATTTACAGTACATTGCTTTTGCCATAGGATAAAGGAGCACATGCGTGCCATTCTTTTAGTTCAGTGGAATAACTTTTTAGAGCTGGTATCTTACAGGTACATCTCAGCATTCTAGATGTACCTTAAAGCCTCTACAGCTTCACTGGGGCATTTGGCAAGGAAAGACTATGGCACGGTTGGCAACTTTTATCCTGGGAGATCTGTAAGACCTACAACAAGGAGGTTTTTGTGCTTCTTTGGGTGTTTTTGTTTACTTTTTTTTTCATTTTTATTTCAAGCTAAGCTAGCCCAGGTTATTGGAGATCCAAAAAGTAAGGTTTATTTTCTTGGAAAAACAAAGCAAGATGATCCAAAACCGAAACGCAGTGTTGTGCTACCAAACCTTTTGTTGCACAGCATTAGACTTCTGATAATTACAAAACCTCAAGGTGGCTTGTAGAACCCTACATCTGTTTAGCATGGCTTGGTACGTGATTATAATATCACAAGCTACTTCTAAAATCATCATGGGGGAAACAGATTGCATTAAATTTATTTCCTGCAACCTATACGTTTTGTACAAGTAGCATCTAGCGTGGCTGTTCAGCGTGGCAAACATAACATCAAGTGCATAAGAATAATGTCTGCACATACTTAAGCAATTTGTTCTCAGTATTCAAAGGCTACCATTGATTTCCTGATGTGCTTGAGTCAAAGCCAGCTCTAGGAACACATTTTAATAAATGCTTCGGGTGTGTGAGTTTCCTGGCTTTTCTTAAATCTTTGTTGGAAAAGAAAAGCCATTGTCCCTTCTGAGTTTGCTATCATAATTTCTTCGGACTCAGTAGGCAGCAGGCAGCCAAAGCAGCCTCTCAAACAGCAAAGGATTCAGAAGTACGGCAGTGCCTTCTGGAGAAGAAGCATCTTTCATAAGTTTTTTAGCCTTTTCGTGTACCTGTTTTTGTCTAAGTCTCTCCTAAGCTGCTAGGGAGACATTTTGTTCTGTTCTTCCCCTCCTTGGATGTGTGGCTGCGAGCCTGCAATCGTGCTGAAAACCGGCGGTCGTCAGCAGCTCAGTCTGATACCTTGGGCTGTGAACTGTAGTGGCTGAGGCACAAGCGTGTATTTCTTTCTGCTGACTTTATTAGGGGAGCAATAAATTCTGGCTGGCCGGCCAGGTGGACAGCCAGGGCTGGCAGACAGCTGTGAAAGCTAATGTCTTCAGCTGCTGCGCTTGGATGTGCCAGAGGCTGCCTTCTGAAGCCCTTAGTCTGCTTCACTTTTATGGCTACGGGAGTTCATTTTTCCTCTCTGGAAGTCATGGCAGGAATCCACTTGATCTCCTGCGGCGTCCAGGGACGACGTGTGGTCTCACGGGGGCTTCTCCTCCCAGCCCCGGCCATGGAGGTGCACAGACAGGGCTGCCCTTGCTGCACCAGCTGGGGCTGTCCTGCTCTTAATGGGAAAAGCCAAAATTGCCTGGCCTTCTTGCCCACTTACTCCTCGTGTTCATTAACCAGCAAACTTTCTCCGCCGAATACCAACGTTGTTTATACTGCATTAAGCAAGGGAAGCGCGCCAAGTATTTCATGCTTGTTTAACTTACAAAAAAGTCCACAGTCGGTGCGCTCCCCCTGTCTTTGATTTGGTTTTGACACAAAGCGTTTACGATGCCAGGTTTCCAGCCTGCCTGGTGTCTGTGCGGATCCCCAAACGGGGGGATTCGTGGGGAAACATCGCCTCAGCCATTTCTGCAGCGCCCGTGTGGAGGAGGAGCGGGCCGCCGCCATCTTGTCATGGAGCCGCGTGCCCCAGTGTGGGGAGGGTTCGTGAGGCGGTGTTAGGCTGGGTCTCTGGGTTTCCAGCAAGGCTGAAGACTTTCGTTTCCCATCCATGTTTTCTAAGCCTTTTCAGCACCTCGAAATGCCAGGCTGTCTGTGGGGAAATTCAGCCCTGGCAGAAGAACCAGAGCAGCTCCGATAATTTTCTCTTTGAGGACAGAGGTTGGAGGGAGGTGTGTGGGCATGGATACGAGAGGCAAATAGGAGAACATAAATCTTCTACAGCGTGGTGCCAGGGAGGCCAGGAAGCCAATCTCAGGTGCTCAAGGTCACCTCAGATTTAAGGCAGTGCACAGGGAACCCCAATGGCTGGAAGCATCAGGAGAGCTACAAGTGCCACATCTCAGATGCTCCCTCTGATGAGAGGGGCCTAACAAAGCTCCCTGACATCTGGCTTCTTGATAGTTGGGAAAACATACCCCCCAAAAAATAAATTAAATGAACAAGCAAAAAACCCTATGGAAGTAACCTGTCCCCAAGCCAACTTAGTTGGCTTTGGCAACTGGAAATCTGTTGTCTGTGCAGAGATTTTGGCTCCTGCTGCTGCTATAAACTTCCAAGTTTCTGGGACATTTCCCAAGCTCTAGCACAATCACCTTTGCTGCTCAGGAAGGAATGGCTGCTGTGCAGGTACCGCTTCCTTCTGTGTGAGACACTGCCTTGTCATTTTGTCTTGCTCCGTTGCCTTTCTGTTGCCTTGGCTGCCCCCCATCCCACGTTGTAGAGCTCCAGGGCATAAATCCCCTGAGCTGCAGCTCCAGCTGCCATGAAAAATTCGTTTCTGCTGGGAGATACATGCTGCTTGGGCGGCTGCTGCTGGGGTGACCAGGGCAAATGGCACTTGGAGGCTGCCCAGGATGGCCTCAGACCCTTCAGGAGCAAGTGCTGCAGGGGGTGCCGTGCTGCCAAGGCAGCCATGGGGACAGAGAAGACTTGGGACCAGAGGTGCTGAGCTCTGGCTGAAGCTGGCTCTACATTTCTCAGCCCTGCTTGCCTTTGTGGTGCCGGGTATTTGTAATTACATTTTGCCTTCTGCTGCATCATCTGTCTCAGCCCATTAGAGCACTCGCTGGTTAATTACTTAAGCTGCCATCAAGCCTTACATTAAGAGTTATTACATCTCTCTTACTGTGGACAGGAACAAGCAAATGGAGCCATCACCTCCAATAGTCTTCATGCTCCCTGTAGAGATGTGGCTGCAACCGCTGAGTCCCTGCCCCTAACAAGAGCACAGTGCTATGCTTCTCTTCCAGAACAAAATAAAAAACAACAGAGGAAGGTCAGCAGCGAGGCAGGAGCTACCCTCACTCTTGGCTTGTAGATCCAGGCACTTAGAGCAGTTTCTCCAGTGGAGCAGCAGTAGTAAGGGAAGAGATAGTAATTTCCACACGCACATGCAAAAAAGCTATCCACATCTCTCAAAGTTTGTGGCAAGCAAGAGGTAGCAGGGTGACTCCCCTGCCAGTTGCAGGCTCTTGCAGTGGCAGAGGGTTGCTCTGCCTTCTTAGCAAAACAACTTTAACAATTCCTCGAGCACGGACAAAATAACTTAATCATGTTCTCGGAAACCACTGACCTTTTTCTGTTGACACTTGAAAAAAAGGAAAAGTCAGCCTGAGGCAAACACCTGGGATGGAAAATTTCAACCTGAGCAGTTCAGTGCCGGCAAAGTTACCAGCAGAGGAAAAAGTGGTTTTGTAAGGGGAAGTGTCAGGCTGCTTTTCAGCGTTGGGTGCTACCCCTTCCACCCGTAACGTGGCAGGGGGACACTTGACAGCACAGTTGAGTCCCAGAATGGCCGAGTTTCCCCCAATTTTCCCTTTCTGCATGGTGTTCAGGGTGCTTTCAGTCAGACATTTCGTGGCTTTGCCATCCGCCTGGGGGTATTGCTGTCACCGGCTGAACTTCAGACAGCTTTGCTGGGATTAGCCTAGACATGGGGGATTATTGAAATACCTGTCGAATCTTGGCGATCTGCTTCAAACTCGTTCCCTTTAGTACTCCCAACTCAACTCTTGCTCCTTACTCCCTGATTAGCAGCTTAAGTCATTGCTGATGAATTTATTATGAACACCAGCACTGAGATGAACTGACGCTGAGGTTGTCTCATGCGTGCCATCGAGGAGATGGGTACAACTTCTAGTTACCAGGGACACTGGGGCACAACTGCAAGTAGTGCAGGAACAAAAGCTTGCATAACCCAGTTATCCAGGGTACAGGTTTTGTCCCGGGTTCAAAATCTCCTCTCTGTTTCTGAGCAGTGGAGATCCGTGCAGCAAAATATCTCTCTTGTGAAAGCTCCTCGTGTCTTCCTATCTCCCCATGTAAAATTCCTGCACCACCAGCTTCAAAGACGCTGCTGCATTGCTCAGACATTTAATACTGTGGAATTCGTCTTGGGAAATAATATAATTGTGTTTTCTTCATAACTAGAGCCATTACACTGTCGAAAGCAGAACTTTCTGTTGCATTAGCCAACAGCGAGCGGAGATTGCTGGGAAAAGAAAGCGCTTAGCTTAACCTAAATTTTTCACTAGCAAGAAAAATGGAGTGAAAACAAAATGAATTTATTATGAAATGGATTTATTTCTGGGCTTTCTTATTGTGCTGTTTGCTTTCTTTGAGGGCATTTAGAGCCGATTAGCAACCCTGGAGACAGAAGTCCATTATTTATCCAGCGAGCAGATAGCAGTGGAGAGGCAGCGATGCAGGCGCCCTCCTTCCCGCTCCGGTCCATCCTCTGCATTCCTGGACGGGAACTCAACTTTGTCCTGAAGGGATCATTTCCAGTGGGGAATTTGGCAGATGTGACTTATCTCCCTGGTTATTGTCTTAGCGTTTTGAAACTTTTCTTTGCCCTCTTCTGGGTGTAAAATGGGGGTAAGCGGGGCCTGGATTGGCTGTCCCAAAGATTTCCATCGCAAAGGAGGCATTTTCTGTCCCCTGCTTCTTTAAAAATGTTATTGATAACAGTCAAAACACAAAATATTTTATAAAAGACCCTGTGTGATCCTGATGGGAGCTTTGCAATGACTGTGTCACCCAAAGGCAAATGTTTGTGGTGGCGAGCATTGCTGGAGGGCAGTAAAACCAGCCTCTTGGGAAAGAGAGGGTAAGGAAAATGCTTTTATTCCTGACCCCTTTGAGAGAACACGTCCAAGAGATCATCACTAAGAAGCAGTGGAAATCCTGTTAAGTTTTTCCTTTTGACCCAAAGAGCCAAAACCCAAATTCTTACCTAAAACATTAAAAGCATTCGAAGACCACGACTGCCAAACACCATTAAGAAAACCGAAAACTAATCAAGGGGGGAAAAACAGTTTTCAGCTCAACACCTTGGAGCAAGGAGAGCTGCCAGCAGCTGGAGGCAGTTCAGCGCTTAATGACCAAGATCTGACACTGGAGAAGAGAAATGAAGCAGCCAGCAGGACAGGTGGTGTAGCAGAGATGCATCAGAGAGAAAAGTTTATTGCCAGGAGCACCTTTGCTGGGAACAACTTGCGGCAGAGCGGGGTGAAGAAGGGTGTTTCCCCGGTAAAATTCTGGCTGAGAGCTGCCTCGTAAAATCAGCGCTGTTTGCTCTGCTGGAGTGACTCAGAGGAAAGGCTGCTTTCCCCGAAGCAACATCTCTTTGGGTTATCGTAACCACCAAAGGGAGCTGGGGCTTTTGTCTTTCTGTTTGTTTGTTGGTTTTGGTTTTTTGTTTTTTTTCCAGAGTCGAGCCATGGGAGTCAGCACCAGCAATCTTCCCAGCTAGACAGGAACAAATTCCATGATGGCAGGGAGCGGGGAGAGGGGTGTCTGCGGCAGTTCTGCCTTATTCCCAGACACTGTCACCAAGGGCCAGATGGAAGGAGATGAAAGAGCGAGAATAGGTTGGTTTAGACACCAAGCAGTGATGTTTTAGGAAAAAAGCCATAGGAATAATCGTCTCCTCTGTTTAATCCCTTAGCTGAATTGAAGAGTCGAAACAAAAATTTCATTTCATCAGCTGAAATTCCTCTTTTATTCTCAACAAAAAACAGAACCGGCCAAACAAAAAGTTGTTAAATCACACCAAAAAGTATTTTTATCTTGTTTTCTTTAAGCTTGCATAAAATACTTCATGAAATACACTTCAAAACTTAAAAAAAAAAAAAAGGGAAAATAGTTCACTTTGAAAACGATTTGGGGATCAAATCTGTTGCCAGAACTAGGTATAAATTTGCAAATAGTTTTGGCCAGCCTCAAATTGCATCTTCCCGTGGATCAGCCCCCTGCCTGAAGAACATTGCCCAGCCTTATTTCGGAGCTAAAGGAAATCAATAATCGCTTCTCTTGCTGCTTAATCAGAGTTGCCTTGGGGCTGCCAATGCTGGCGAGGCTGCCTTTCAGCACGGCAGCCTCAGGATGATGAGGGGAGCTCTGCTTTGGGGCAAGAAGGGTGTTGTGGCTCACCCATCCTCAGGGCAGGCCTCACACTGTGGAGCTGAGCAAGGCTCAGTGCTTCCTCCCAGCTGCACAGCATTTCCACTGCTTTTTGCAACGTGCTGCGGTGGAAGGAGGGGAAAGAAGGACCAAGGCACAGAGCTGGTTAGGGGGGAATCATCGGGTCCATTGCATTAGTGATGGGAACAAGAAAAAAAATGAGGTTTCTTGTGCAAGAAGCCGGAGGCTGCTAGTAAATCTCAGTGTTTCCAGCTCTCCGTGCTCCTCCTGAGCTTGCAGTTACGGGAAGAGGTGAGGAGATGCCGTAGGGCTGTAAATCCCAGCTTGCCTCCAACTGCTCAGCCCTCTTGGCCAGGCGGTGGCCAGGAAACGTGGCAGGTTTGGGTCCCGTTCAGAAATGAATCGCCCCGGGGAGATCATCCCAGCTGGCCAGAGGAATGGGCGACAGATCTTGCTGGCAGGACCAGGAGGATCTGCAGAGCTTCTGAGAGTGGGAAATTGGCACCCCAAAATGGTGTCCTCACCCTGGGCTGGCGTGCACGGAGCAGCCCCTGGTCTCCTGCAGGCGGAGGGCTGGGAGACAGTGTGGATTTATTTGGCTGTGATGTTTTCAGGGCTGTGACTGCGATGGGGTTTTTAGGGCGAGCAGCAGAGCAAGGGAGCAGCAGCAGCCATTTTCCAGGCTCGTTTGCGACCGGGATTTCCTCTCCCACAGATTCCCGTGTCGTTGTTCCCCTTCTGGGGCCTCACCGGTCACTGCCTTGTGATGGAAAATATGAGGTTGCAGGGGCCAGAGCACAGGCATTCCTTCGATCTTGAAAGGCAAAACAGAGCCCTAGCATGGAGCAGCCCCTGCCAGAGGTGTGCCTGGCTCCCCCGCCACCAGCAGCATCTTGTTGTAAGAGAGATCAGCTCTTGGGCAGATTTGCTTCTCCTCATTTAGGTTACGGGGAGAAAAGCCTCCTTCCCCTTGTCGCCGTGTCCCATTTCTGCCTGAGCTGGTCGAGGCCTCCAGGATGATGGGATCCAGCTGGTTTCGTGACCCCGGGTGACAGGCTTAATGAGAGGGGCCTGCAGATAACCCCTCAGAGGAGGGAGGCCACGAGCTGCCCTCTAGCCAGCTGACAAGCCCTGCAGAGAGCTGGGCCTCGGCTGCTCACAGAAGGGCTTCGGGACCGGGAGGAGGATGGTAAGAAATCTTGGTGCATCAGAAAAAGTCACAACAGATGGGATCGACCTCTCCCAGAAATTGTTTTACACTCTTCAGGCTTCTGATTCAGACACCAAGCTGTTGAGGGAAGCCTGAGCCGGGTACTTCACTTCGAGGTGGAAAGTGTCAGAGTAAACAAGGGTCACAACAAAAATTAATGGCAAGCCAAGGAATTAAACCGGGGTCTCCAAGTCAGAAGACCTTTGAAGAGTCTAAGGAAAAAAAAAGAGACTTTAAACTGATGAAAACAAATGGTGGTTTTGTTCTTTTTTTTTAAAAACATGATTAACCTGTGGAAATCGTCCCTGATGGCTGTCAACTGTTTGGGAATGCAATGGGACTTTAAAAAAAAATTAAAATAAAATAAAAAGGAAAAAGGGTTTGACAATGACATGAACAACAGGAATATTTGCGATGACTTTGGCTAAGAGAAAATGGTAAAGCGTAAAAATTGTGCTGCAGGGCATAGGTCGGCAGCTAGCTGTCAGGGAGCAGGACGAAATTTCCTCTGTGAGAAGGTTACTGGGTAATTATCCGTGACAGCGCTTCTTCCTTTGAAGCATTTAGTCCTGACCAGCAGAGGCAAGATAATGGGTCCTGCAGGTTTGTGAAGTTTTTTTGTGACGGGGGCATTATCTGCTGCCTGAGGGCGATTTCTGCCTTCTGTTTGGTGCCGTATCTTTCTGCGGGGTTGTATTCACCTTCTTAAACGTACGAAGCAAAGGCGTTTCTGCTGCCTGCCCTCCGTGAAATAAATTTGAAGGCAGCAGTCCTTGACTTGGGGGAATTACTCTCACCACTTAACTCTAGATCTTATTTTGCTTGTGTTTGCTCCGGCTCTCCGAGGTGATTTTCGGGGAATGACCTCGAGGAAACCTTCTATCGCTGGGGCTGTAACCCTGGCTCCTTTGTCTGCTTCTGGTTATTGTCTGAGCTGTCCATCTACCGCAGTCACGTCTGTCTTGCTCTGTCATTTACGCCTTGCCAGCCTGCTGCTCCGTGCTCCGGCCTAGAAGCTACATGGATGATTTTTGAAAGCTGCCTCGAGGGCGACTTGATGTATTTTGTGTCTCTTCCTTCGTGTCTTTCAGGAAGAGCCCAGGAGCAAATCGAAAATCTGCGCCAACGTCTTCTGCGGAGCCGGGCGGGAATGCGCAGTGACGGAGAAGGGAGACCCGACCTGCCTCTGCATCGAGGTAGGGGGGCACAGCAGCTCCTGCGTCGCCACCTGCCCCCCGGGGGAGTGATACGGAGTGGGCTGCGAGCTGCAGGGCAGCCCTCCCTCCCTGGGGGCGTGTTTGAGGGGGTTACAAGCACCCTAGTAAAACTCCCTCCTCTCCGTCTCCCTTGCAGCAATGTAAACCCCACAAGAGGCCCGTGTGTGGCAGCAATGGCAAGACGTACCTGAACCACTGTGAGCTGCACCGCGACGCCTGCCTCACTGGCTCCAAGATCCAGGTGGATTACGACGGACACTGTAAAGGTAACCCTGCGCGAGGGGCCGTGAGGGGTGGCTGGTGACAAAAAACAGCCCGGTGACAAAAAACAGAGGTCTCAAGAGCCAGGGAAGAGGTTCGTGTTGCTTCACGTTGCATCAGAAATGTCACCGTCTGTCTTTCCTTTAACAGAGAAGAAGTCTGAGAACCCAGCTGCAAGTCCAGGTGAGAAGAGAGGTGGGGGAGGAAGGGGTGCTGGGGGAGTTGCACAGCCCTGAGTGCAAGAGGTGCCTCTGCGCTGGCTGTAGCAGAGCCTGGGTTGATAAATCAGCTGAATTGCTCAGCTCCTCGCTCCCGGGGAACCTTTCAGATCTCATACATCTCCTGGGCTCCTAGCTGTGCTGGGAAATCGTAGGGATTCTGGGCATGCACACGGTGAAGCGGAGCACTTTGCCCCTAGGGACGCAAGGGTCTGTGTGTTCGTCACCCAGACTGAGGGGAGAGACTTAGTTCCTCAGGGACCACCAGCACAGGAGCTCTGGGGCTGTCCCCCCCAGCTCCTGTGCAGCTGGAGAGCGCTGACAACGTGCTCGGCGTCACCCCCTCTAAGCTTTACAAGCTTTAGGGGACTGCGAGGCAGTGTTTTGGCAGCGCTGTCGTTTTCTGGCCTTGCCACACGGTGTCACCCACAGCCCGCTCGGCACAGGGCACCTCTGCTTGGATCCGGCCGTGGATCACCTCCAAGGGGCGTCGGGGCTGTCTGCTCGGCTTTTATTCCCTGTCCCCTCTCTGTGGCCTCCCTGCCAACATTATTTCTCTCGCCCTTGCTTTCTCTCCCCCCGCTACCCCGTCTCCTGTGACAGTTGTCTGCTACCAGGCGGACAGGGACGAGCTTCGTCGCCGCGTCATCCAGTGGCTGGAAGCTGAGATCATCCCGGACGGCTGGTTTTCCAAGGGCAGCAACTACAGCGAAGTCCTGGACAAGTACTTCAAGGCAAGTAGGGCCTGCCTCAGGGGCCGGACAACATTTCTTGGCCAGCCGTGGCCCCGTGGAAGAGGCTGCACGGCGTGGAGATGCTGCGATGGGGGCCAGGAGGGGCTGGTGTGCCCCGCAGCGTGGTGTGGGATGGATGAGTGACCTGGAGCATTGCTGCCTCCTGGTATCTCACCTGCCCTGGGGAAAAGGAGACAGGTAGGGGGGAAAAAAAACTGATCTTAGAGTTAAAAGCTAGCCAGAGGATAAAAGGTGGGTGAAAAGTGCTGGGAATGCAGCAAGCCAGGGCGGAGGCTGCTGATCCTTTGTTCCTTGCAGTCCCAAGGCCACCCTGAGATGGAGACAGGGGACGTTTAGGGGCTGAGAGGGGAATATGTGCCTGCAAGGAGCATGGCAGAGAGCTGGCAGCTCCCTGGTGCTCTGCGGAGAGAGGGAACCCCCACAACCCCTCGGTGTTAACGCCAGGCCTCTTCCCTCCTCCCCGGCAGCCTGTCTGGCATGCCATCCCCACCCCCTTTTATAACCCCGCGGATCGCACGCTTCTCCCATGCTCCTGCCACATGCGCTGCTGCCTCCCTCCCCCTCGCGCCCGGCTCCTGATAAAGACTTCAAAGCATTCGGGGACGGAGCTGGAGGAGCAGGTGGGGAAGTGGGGGGGGAGCACTTAAATCAGGAGCTGTCGACAGCCAGAGATTAATGGTGCCTGACAGGAGTTAGTGCTGCGAGCAAATTTGCCATGGCAATGGCACCCCCTGGTGAGGCAGAGGAGCCGGTCCCTCTGCTCCAGAGAGCATCTTCCCTTTCCTAGCCATAAATCCTGCCTCTCCCTTTTTGTAGAGCACTGATCCCCGGCACGAGCAGGCAAAAGTTTCCCTGACAAAGCCCTACCCTTTCTTGGACCAAGCTTCCTGCTCTGCCAGGTGGTAATCCACCGTGTCAACAGCCCAAAGAGCTTGGAAATACTTTCAAAGCACAGCGCAGGGCTTGGAGCAGCTCAGACAAATCCAAGCAAGGCGAGCTAAATGGCTCCACGTGTGCACAATTTGTTTCACCACGGAGCCTGAGAGCTTTGCCTCACCCCGCTCGTGCTGCCCTGGAATGGCCTGACTCCTGCCCTGCAGGCAATAAACGCTGGAAGCAAGGAGGAGGTGAACGTTTCCCCTTTTCTCCTTGACGAGAGGAGTTTGCAGATGTGGCACTAAGCTGGAAGCCTGCCTTGTGCAAGTTCCTGGGGTGTGGGTTCATTTTCCCCTTCCTGCAATGTGGCTGTCCCTGAGGGGGACTGGAGCCCTGTCAGGACCCTGTGAAGTCGGCGGCAAGGCGTTTAGCTGTTGCGTTAAATTGTTCCTTCTCTGGGATCAGCAGAAAATTACTTCCTGTGATTTTCCCTTTTGTCACTGTCACAGTTCAAGCACAGCTTCGGGTTTTCGCATCTGGGAAAGCCGACACCTTCCTGAGCACAACTGGTCCGCTTGAAGGCGGGAGGTATATCAGAGGGCTAAGAGCTGGCTGGAACAAAGAGAAGAAGTGGGGTTAGAGCCATAAATCAAGCAGCAGGAGGGGAATGAGAAGCAGTGTAGCTTATCAGCGAGCAGGAGGCCACAGCCATCTTATTTCTGATGCTGGTGTGGAGATTGTGCTGCTGCTCTCTGAGTTCTTTGTGCAAAACAGGGATGACGCAACCAGCACTTCAAAAATACTAAGTACCTGTGGAAGAAGGGTAAGGAAAGGGGTACCTTGGACCCATAAATAAGATCCTCTCCCATCTCGCCGTCTCTCTCTCCCTGCAGAGCTTTGATGACGGCGATTCCCGCCTGGACTCGGCCGAATTCCTGAAGTTTGTGGAGCAGAACGAGACTGCCGTCAACATCACCACCTATGTGGACCAGGAGACCAACAAGCTGCTCAGGTGGGCACTGTGTGGGGAGCGGGTGTGGTAGGAAGGTGGAAAGCATCTCAGAGCCTTCCGAGGTGTTACTGGTTTGACTCTGAAGCCAGCAGAGGAGGGACCAGCTTGGTGCAGCCCTGTGCTGAACGCGCCTCTGTGTTGCCTTTCAGAGGACTCTGCGTAGATGCCCTCATTGAGCTGTCAGATGAAAACGCCGACTGGAAGCTCAGCTTCAATGAATTTCTCAAGTGCCTCAGCCCATCCTTCAACCCACCAGAGAAAAGTAGGAATTCTTGGCTTGTGCTGGGGAACCAGTGGGGTACCGATAAGGGGGGAAAGGAGAGGGATCAGCTTTCAGTCAGACTTAGATGCTGTAACTCCCAGAGTTCATGTTGATGGTCTGCTCATCCACCTCCCGTCTTACAGCACCCCTTGCTCTTCTATCCCTGCATTGTCAACAGCTCTGCTGCTTCTATCCTGCAGCTCATGTGATGGAAAAGGTTTGCATTTTCCAAGCAGGGACGTAGGTCAAGTGGATAAGGCACGCTGGGAACGTCAGCGCGTGTATTTAACAGCGCGGAGATAAATGGTGCGAGGAGTTCGTGTCTGGGTACCTTAGAAAAATCAGGCCAGACCAAAGTCCTGCTACGCTCTGCCTTTCACACAGACAAATGTCTCAAAGTTCGCTGTCCTCCCAAATCCTGCTTACTGCCACAGCTCACGTGGAGGCCGCTTAGTGTTCTGCTGACCAGGCACGCGGAGCCGCTCATCTGATCGGCTCCTCGGGGGGTACTTTTGCCTGCCGGTCCGAAGGTGCTGGGTTTGCATCCCTCTGTGGTGGCTCTGAGAAGCAGACAGAGCCTGTGCTTCGTAGGGAATGTTGAGTTGACCTCTGTTGTTGCCTGCTTCAGTGGGAAGCTGGAGATGATCAGCTGGTTCGCGCTGAACCACCACGCTTAAGTGCTGTGAGGGCCTTGACTTAATCATGTAACAGAGCTCTGAGAAGAAATGTGAGGTAAAATGAGAAAGATTTTTTTCATTCCTCTCAGCAAATGCACTCAGCATTTCCCCAACTTCTCCCTCCGGGAACACGGCGTTGGTTCAGGGTGACCAAAACTTTCACTTTGGGGGTTCTCTTCTATGCATAAGGAGTGTCCGATCAGGACATTCAAACAAATCCCACATCAAGATCTCGTTTGGAATTGAGAAATTGCAATGTGTGCTTTTGAGGAAGCAAAACAAAGTGGTTGACTTCCCCTAATAATTATTTTTTGGCTAATTTCACACACCAAATTCAGTGTGAATACTTCAGTCACTGCGGTCCACACTTGGGTTGGTGGCTAGAGGGAGGAAGGCCTCCTCCAAAGGCATCTCTCCTGAGTCTGTTTTCTTTGTCCCACCGCGTATCTCACAACCACTGCCCTTCTTTTGTGCCTCTCCAGAGTGTGCCCTGGAAGACGAAACCTACGAGGATGGAGCAGAGACCCAGGTGGAGTGCAACCGCTGCGTCTGTGCCTGTGGGAACTGGGTGTGCACTGCCATGACGTGTGAAGGTCTGTGCGCTCCCCAGGGGATGGTTTTATTCGGTTTTGTACAAAAGGGATTTTTCCTTTCTAGCTTTTCCAGACCCAAGCTGGTTCTGTTCTAGAGCTCAGAAAGCGCGTAGCTGAGCTGGGGGCAGTGCTGCTGGGCTTCGCAGGTTGGGTTTGGCGTGACGAAAACGCAGCACCAAATCTTCCAGACCAGAGCTTATTTGCATCCTGCTGCTTCAGGACATGCATGGAAAATAGGAAACTGCCTGCTACGATGTGTGGAGGTGTGAGCAATTCAGCTTTCCTACTTGTGTGTTGGCATCCTAGCCTTGAAAGAAGCTGTGCAACATCAAGTGTTGCTGCCTGCTTTGCTCCCGACATCCATGGCTGGACAACACTTTCTTTCACTTTCTGCCTGTGTCAGAGCAGCAGAGGGATTAGATGCTGCTGTTAGGGGGATGATGAAACCAAAGAATCAGACAGATCAGATACATCAGCAAGATGCATCCCCATCAGGCAAAATTACCCTTTATTGCATGTCAGTTATTGAGCTGGCATAGCACTGAGCTTCCACTTGTTCCCTACAAGAGGCCAAGATGTTTGAACTTATTGTAGGTGCTTTTTTCTAAATAATAGGGGAGGAAAGCAGAGTGAAGTCTCTCCTTTACAGTTTTATTACTTACCATGGTGTAAGCAGAGACAGGGACAGGCTGGAAACCCAGGTTCTGGAGTCCCAGGCAGCCACAAGGGCTCTTTTCTTTCAGAGAAGGTGTGGCCAGACAATGCAAAGCCTCCTTCAGCTCAAGGTGTGCTGTGATTAGCTCAGGCTGATCTGCCTCTTTTTGTTCTGCCCCTGAAATCTGCATTCCCTGGTTGTGATAACACTGAACTCTTTTCCCATTTACAGGGAAGAACGAGAAGATGCCTGCTCGGAGACAGCACCCTGATCAAGACTTGACTGAGGAGGAGCTAGCTAGATACGTTCAGGAGCTGCAGAAGCATCAGGTTGGTGTGAGGCTAGGAAAAAGTCCTCTCGGTGGAGGAGTTCCCTCTGCTTCTGGCACTTGGAGGCTTCTGGTAGACAGGGGAGGACAGCAAAAAGATCTCTGCTGCCTGGAGGGACAAATACAAGTGTTGGGCTGTGAGATGTAAACCAGTGTTGGCACTGCTCGTGGGTGGACCAACGTCTTCAGGGCGCTGCCAGCTCCTGTGTCAGTTTTGTGCTCTCTTTTTCTAGGAGACGGCCGAGAAGACCAAGAGAATGAGCACCAAGGAGATGTGAGGGGCCTCCACACCGGAGGAGCCCGGGAGGATGGGCCCAACCTGCTTGCCCCGTCCTCCAGTGCTGAGCTCAGTATGCACAAGTGTCTGCTACAGTTGCCCAGTCACAGATATTTACATTGTATAGCGATGGGTTATTTGTTTTGTAATACACAGAGAATGGGGCCAGGAAAGGGGAGCAGAGCCCACCTGTTCAGGGAGCTTCCTTGCTGGGGCTTGGGAAGGCTGGGAGGCAATCGCAGCAGCCCCTGGGACCCTTTCCCAGAGCAGGCAGCCGCTCCTCCCGGGAGCTAACAGGGATTTCTCGTTCCCCTGGAGCTGGGGAAAGGACGGAGGTCAGTGCTGGATAGAAAAGGGGATCCTCCATCGATAAAACTTGTCAGCGCCGGCCTTGGCTGCAGAAATACGGGCCCGACGGTTTCGTGGCTGGGTTCTGCGTGCTGCAGGGCATCATTAGCCAAGGACCTTGCCCTGCTTCCCCTCCCCTTTGGTTCGAGCTCCTCCAAGCTGCTCAGCCTCGCGTGCCACCTGGGAGTCGTGGTGCCACGCCGCAGGCACAAATCCAGCACGTTCCTCCTTGCTTTCCACCAGCCTGTCCCCAGCAGCTCCTCCAGGACATTGTGGGCTCCCACACACGGTTCCTTGCGACCTCATCTCACTCGTAACTCTCCCTGCCCTCTCTTTAAAGGTGCTATCATATTTTTTATTTTTTTTTTCTTATCACGTTCACGTGCTGACTCCCCCTTTTGTTTTGTTTTGTTTTGCTTACTTTATTTCCTATGGTAGTAACGCAGCGTTTGTATGTCTCGTAGCTCTAGATCTTTCAAGAAAAACCCAGCCTGTGGGGTTTTTGTTATTGACAGTGCTGTAATGCCCGTGCACAGCTTGCATCACACTGCACTCAGCCACCACAAACACCACGAGCGACTTGTGAGCCCTCTCCTACAGGGTATTTCTCAGTCGGGGACTGCAGTGTCCCTGATGGGACAAAGAGACAGGGCTGGATGTAACGAGTTCCACCAGACGCAGGCTGACACTGCAGCTCTCTCTGTCTTTTGCTCCCTTGGCTAGCACTGACTGTGCTCAGAGTCCATGCTCAGGCTTCCCTAAATTGCCCAGGGGGATCTGCTAGGTAGTCTAGAGAGAGATCACCTCCCTAGCCTCAAGCCCAGCTGATTCTCTCCTGTTCCATACAGTTTCACGCCTGAACATGCTGTGTCCACATTCCCTTCATGCCCCTGCTGTGCATCCCAAGTGGTTGCACGTATCCGTATGACTGCCTGTGATTTCTGTCTTCCCGTTCGTGGGCACCTTCAGCAATTGTTGCCAAGTGTCTCGTTGTCCCTAATGCTTACTCGAGCGAAACTCCACTCACATCAGAAGTGTGTTCTGCTTGAGAGAAGATCAGCAGGGCTTGTGTCCCAGCCTTCCCCTTCTGGCACCATGTTTGCCTTGGAGAGGAAGAATGAGCTAGCAGTAGGAGAAGAAGAAAGCTTGGTCCCTGCTGCAGTCTCAACCTGAGAGCTGTATTTGTTCCAAGCTGCCTGGTCTTTGAGCTGTTTCCCTGGGGTGCATGTAGAGGACTTCCACTGACTGACACAGCGCCACGTTTGCAGTGGGAGTCGTAACCTACCCTGCCACGCTTGGAGGCTTTGGTGTAATAAATACAAAAGGGCTTGCTCTTAGGGGGTTCTTCTCCCATGAAGGTCCAGATGTGAGATGCTAGCAGCTGTGATGGTGAGGGGAATGAGCCCCTGGGAGCCGCAGGGCATGCAGGACAGCACTACTGCTTGTGTCCTGGTGCTTGGTGGAACAGGAGCACCTTTTAGACACCTCCTTCCCACCAGTATGAGCGAAGCAGCTTCACGTGCTGGGTCTGGAGTCACAGGAACGTGGTTTTAGGAAATGTTTTGCTTTATTCTGACCCTGCTCTGAAAGGTAGCTCGTGCCTCCCAGCTCGCTTCCTTCCAGTCTGGATCATTCAAGTGCCTTAGAGAAAACACAACAGCTTGCCTTAAAGGCTCTCCCTGGATGGGAAGAAGATCTCATTGTCCGGTCAGGAAAATCTCCAGCTGGGAGAAGCAAAGCGTGTGCAGGAAGGGGAGGCTGGTGATGGCAGAAGGTCTGTAGGCTGCAGTACACATGCTCGTCTCCTTCCTGTCCCCTGTGGGCATGCACTCTGTGAGGATGGCTCCCGGGGCCAGCTGGAGAGTTGTGTGCTGGAAATTGAGGTTACAGAGCTTGCACTCGGGCTGAAGGCTGAGGGATGCGCTGCTCTTTCAGGAAAAATAAGCTCTCTGACAAGCCATATAACATAGCCTCGGGTAGGGGCACAGGGAACGTGCCCCTACAGAAAGAGCCGCCTCCAGTGGAGCTTCTCCCTCCTTGTGCCCTCAAAAAAGCAAACGTACCTGTGGCAAACAGTGCCAGTTCGAAGGGCTGCGGTAACCAAAAGAGAGCAAAACCTCTTGCCTCCCTGCTCCGAGGGGAAGGGCACCCACTCGGTGAGCGATGCCCCACATCAGGCCTGTGGGTTGCTCGCGTTTGCAGGGTGACTCGGCTGCTGAGGAGGGAAGTGCTGAATTCCAGGTGTTGCCTTCTAGGACAAAGAGATTGCAAAGGGCAGGGAAGGTGTTTTGTTTTGTTTTGTTTTGTTTCAAAAAGCCAAATTTAAGCAAGAAAACAAAGAACTCCTCCCTCTGTGCTCCCTCCTGTACGTGTGTGAAATTTATCAGTATTCCGTAGGTTTCCTTAGTGCACTTATTTTACTTGATTTTGTAATTTTTTTTTGAAGCAGGGGGGGTTGGATATTACTGCCAAATAAAACAAAATTAAAAAAAAAACAAACACCGGTGTTGTATTTCTGACAACCCTCATCTTCCTCTTCAATTAGTCCTTGGGTGGACTAATTGGGAAGAACCCAGAGGCAACCACAACCTGTAGCCAGAGGGCTCGTAAATTTGGCTTACAGGGAGCCATCAGCAGCCTTGGGCTAGCTGGGAAGAAAAGCCCTGGATGTTTGTCTGGGAGAAAAGCTGGGTTACCTTGTTCTGCTTGCATGCTCTTTTCAAGGCGGTCTAAAATAATTAGCATTGCCTCTCAGTGTTACTTTTAACGCTGGAGCAAATAATGCTACCTGGCCCCTGTAGCACCTCCCAGCCTCCCTGTACACAGTCTGAACACTTCTCATTCCCTGGGCATCCAGCGCTCCTCTGTAAAATAGGGCTGTTTTATTACTTTTATCTCTACTGCTACAATTTCCCAGGATTTTAAAATGGAGTGAAAGGAAGTACCAGGTACAAATTTAGCTAGATGGCACTATAAATACCGCAGTTCTGCAGCGCTGTTGAGCTCCAATCTGAGAAATGTGTTATTTAAGTGGCTGGTCTAGACTCTGGATGGCATTTTTCAGGTATTTATTACCTTTAATTCTGAAGATGGGATCAAACTGGTCTGTCATAAGACAATTATGTTGAAAAGACATAACTATCCTGATACAGTTTCTGCTTTTAGGGGTTTGTATCAGGGATTGCAGGGGTGAATCCACCAAGGGGACTGCTGCTCCCTTTCAGGTTCCTCTATGCACCACGAAGAAGCAAAAGCAGTTTGCTCCCTAAGCCCAGACATCGTCAGGGCAAAAGTTCCCCGGAGCTGTGAATCTTCTTGTCACAGGCTGCTGCTGCTTCTCCCAGCACACGATTACTGATTGCACAGCTTTTAACCCGTGGCCAAAGGGCAACAAACCGAGGTCGTGAATCTCCAGTTGCCTCTGCGCCTAATGTACGCTACCACCACAGTCTGTTCGGTGCCAGCCTGTGACCTGCATCAGGCCTCTTCGCCTGCCAGACTTCCAGAGGGAAGATCTGTGGGTTAAATCAGGACTAAAGCTGTGTTTTAATGTCCAGGAAATGATATCCATGGAGATTAGGAAGAACTTCTTTACCAAGAGGGTTGTGAGGCATTGGAATGGGCTGCCCAGGGAAGTGGTGGGGTCACCATCCCTGGAGGTCTTTACAAGATGTTTAGATGTTGAACTTAGGGATATGGGCTTGTTAGTGTTAGGTCAGAGGTTGGACTCGATGATCTTGAGGTCTCTTCCAACCTAGAAATTCTGTGATTCTGTGATATTCCAGTATCATCTGGATGTGTATGGCCCGGGTGAGGTGCTCCAGGTGGCCCTGCTGGAGCTGCTGGTTGGACCGGGTGGCCTCCAGAGGTCCCTGCCAACCTTGGCCACGCAATGTACACCGAGATCCTTCTGAGCCTTTGTTTTTGGGAAGTGTTTTGAGAGACAACACCCGCTCCACACAGCCAAAGGGCTCCTGCGGGAAGCTGGGGGCTCCCTGGTGGTGCCTCAGGAACCAGCACCGCGCTGCGGTGGGAGCACTGAGTGTGGAAAGTTACACTTAATTTTACGGTTAGGAGCAATTTTATTTTTACACATCACTCCACCGAGTGCGGTGAAGGAGCCTACACAGAGGCTAGCGGCGTGCACCGACCCCCACCCCCCGCCAGCCCCAAACCCCTCGCTGGCCGCCATCTCAGCCCCGCTTCCCCACCCCGCCATGCTCGTTCCGGGGCGGCGGGCACCGCGCAGGCAGCGCGGCGGCGGCTCCGAGGAACCCCGCGCCCTGCATTTCGCCTCCCTCCTTCCCTCCCTCCCTGCGGGGCCGGCCATGGCCGGAGGGGGCCGGCGGAGCCCCGCGGGTTCCGGGGCGGAGCGGAGCGGAGGGGCCGAGCGGGATGGCGGCGGCCGAGCCGGAGGAGCCGGCGGTGCCCGAGGAGGAGTCGGAGCCGGAGCCAGACCCAGAGGCAGAACCGGAGCTGGAGCTGTCGGCTGAGCTCCGCTCTCGGCGCAGCGCCGAGGCTCGGCGGCTGGTGCTGTCCCCCCGGCGGCTGTCGGGGCCGCTGCCCGCGGGGCTGTCTCAGTGGTTCCCGGCGCTGGAGCTGCTGGATGTGAGCGGCACGGGGCTGGCGGAGCTGGGCGGGGGGCTGCTGGCCCTGCCTCGCCTCCACACGCTGCTGGCTAAAAACAACCGGCTGGGGGGGCCCGGCTCGCTGCCCAAGGGGCTGGGGCAGGCGCCGCTGGGGCGCTCCCTCCGCGTCCTCAACCTCAGCGGCAACCGCTTCGCCGAGCTGCCCCCCGCCCTGCTGGGGCTGAAGGGGCTGCAGAGCCTCAGCCTGGGCGGCAACCGCCTGCACGGCATCCCGCCCGACATCCAGGAGCTCCGCAGGTGAGATCGCGGGGTCCCTGAGGTGGTTGCGGGGTCCCTGAGGTGGTTGCGGGGTCCCTGAGGTGGTTGCGGGGTCCCTGAGGTGGTTACGGGGGCCCTGAGGTGGTTATGGGGTACCTGAGGTGGTTACGGGGGCCCTGTGGTGATTACGGGGTCCCTGAGGTAGTTTTGGGGTCCCTGAGGTGATTGCGGGGTCCCTGAGGTGGTTACGGGGTCCCTGAGGTGGTTACGGGGTCCCTGAGGTGGTTACGGGGTCCCTGAGGTGATTGCGGGGTCCCTGAGGTAGTTTTGGGGTCCCTGAGGTGATTGCGGGGTCCCTGAGGTGATTGCGGGGGTCTAGAGGGGGAGTCTCGGCTTTTTCTCTCTTCAGGAGGAGTCGCTTCGAGGACAACAAGGAAAACGAGGTACCAGCTTCATAAGAGAGGAGGACAGTGCCAGTTGTGCACAGGAGATGAGCCCTGTTGCCTCCACAGCACCCGTGGTAGCTGCCCAGCTCGTAGTTGGGATCCTGTTGTTGCCTCCACCTCGTAGGCAGAGGATCCCTGCTGCTGCTGGTTTGAGTTCTCTCAGCCTCTCTTTTTCCCTCTTAATTTTACTTTTCTTCCAAGAAAACAAGCCCCAAGCCCAGTCTTTTCACACTGCTGACCCCAGGAAGGCACCAGGCTGTGCCAGTTGGCATGCAGTACCCCAACGGGCCAAGCTCAGTGCTCCATGCCACACCGCTGTCAAGCTACCACCCTGTGGTTACTCTGCCCTGAAGCACAGATCCTGCCTGTGGCTTTCTGTGGACTGCTCATGCTTGAGCCCCAGGATGATTTTGAGAGGGCAGCTGCAGGCAAAGCGATCGAACTTTGGGTTTATCGTTACACAATGATGTGTCAGGTAGAAAAACTGAACCAGACCCAGCTTGTGTCTGCCTCCTGTGTAATCACTGCTAACTTACTGAACTTCTGCTAGCGTGCCACCACGATAAAATTGAACTTTAGCTCAAGGTAGTGGATTCACGCTCCACCAGGATTGTCAGTTTGTTCACCACTGTGCCATCAGTGACCCTCCTGTGTCAAGGACTGCTTAAATAGCAAAGGGGAGGAGCACGCTGTATCGCCAGATCTGGGAGAAAGCAGCACTTCATAATTTAATATTCTTCCACAGGAAATCTGGAATCTGCTCGTTGGAGCCAGATAGCCAGCGACCTCGCACCCTTGCCAAAAGGTTAGGAAATAGAGAAATGTGGAGGGGAGCTGCTGCCAGACCGCATTCCCACCTGCCAACAAGAGAGGTGGCGGCACAGTGAGCGTGCCTAGTGTTGAAGTGGGTAAAATGAGCCTGAGCAGGAGCAGAGCAGGGCCAGCTGCTGTGGCAGGGCAGCACAGAGGCTTCTCTTGGACTCTGAGCTCAAGCAGGAGCGAGCTGGGACCTGGTGCAGTTTTTGTCTTCTGTTAACCTCACAGCTTGAGCTGCAAGGTGTCCATCTCGCAAGCCAAGACTTTGAGCTTTTTTCCATATACCACTTCCCATAAAAGACATTTTTCTCATTTCTTCTGGTCTCCGAGACCACAGAGGAATGCAGGCAGCACTTTGACCAGGCACGTTCCTCCTGCTGGTGCTACAGTTCCTGAGGCTAACAGTTCTCTTCTTGTGACCCTGGCAGCTTCGTGTTTGCTCCAGCTGCTGGCTGTGGAGCTGAGCAGAGTTGCAGAGATCTAGAAACATTTCCTGTTTCAAGAGAACGCCTGAGCTCTGATGAGGATTTTCTTAAAAGTTCTTAATAGTTAAACCCCGCGTCTTTCCTCTGCTCCCCGTACAGCTTTTCTGTTGTAGTTTTTGAAAGGATAACTCTGCTCTTTCCTCCCGGTTCCACCATAAACTAGTTCATGGTGATTTGGAACAGCCTCATAAGCTTCTGAGAAATAAGGTAAATGTGGGCCCTGCTGAGGGCTTTTTTATTTGTCTTATGGCTGTGCCAGCTCCCGTGTGCCTGCCACCCACCACTGTCAGCGAGCAGTGTCACTGCAGTGGAAGGCCTGGGTTGCAGCTGTTGCTGTGAATTTAGGGTAGAAAATGCACCAGGTGGGTGAGAGCAGCTCCCTTAAATTGCATCTGTTGCCAAATAAAAGGTGAGCTTATTGTGAGTACTCATGAGTATCATCTCTTCTGCACTTCCTCCAGCACAGACCTTGCTGTGTTTTCAGCAAGGTGAGGTGTGTGCTGCTGCTCTGGGCTTGTGTTGCCTTCCTCTGCTGGCCCCGCTGGGGATGTGTGAAGGAGCCTCGTGTCGTACAGGGCCAGAAGTGCAGTCAGCTGCTTTCTGATGGGCTTGGACAGTGTTTGGCAAAGCACAGCTCTGATCTTTGCCGTCCGAAGTGTGGCTTTAGGTTTATGGGTGCACAGATCACCCTCATCGCTGCGTGCTTTGGGAGACTTTTTTTGCCACGTAAAGGGAAGAAACCTTCACAGCTCAGTGAAATGCCTCGAATCTTGAATACCTTGAACCTTCTGGTGTGAATTTGGAGTTCAGTCTTACTCTTCCAGTTACCACTCACGTACAGCAGAGCACCAGAAGCAAGCAGAAAGAGCAAAGAAAAGGAGCGGGCTCTTTCCAGGCATCTGCCACGTGTTCCTTTCCTTCTTGCTTGGATGCCTCCAGTAAGGCCCTGTTATTCAAGGGCTGAGATCAAAGGCCTCAAGCTCATAACTGGATTCATCCAAGTTTTGTGTGAAGGCTTAGGTGCAATGAAAACCAGAGAATTTGCTTTTATTCAGCATGTGAGACAAGCACGCACTTCAGGGTGGCTGTTACAGTGTGGGAAAAACAGCAAACGGGGCTTTGATAAAGGCACGGCATTAGGAAATCTGCTCGCTGCCTCCCTTTTTCTTCCCCTCTTCAAACGTTTTGCAAATAGTTTTCAGACAGCTGTTTGATCTGAAATTTGCATGTCAGCAAAGGCTGTGCCGTGCTCTCAGGAATTAGCAAATCGTGGAACAGGGCTGGCAGGAGCGCAGCGTGGGCTGCTTTTAAAGTCCTCCCTTGCATGAGCCTCAAAACTGCCGTGGAAACTTCTCGCTGAAAAAAAGTTTACCCTAAAAAGACCTGGAGCTATTTCAGGGTCATTGTTTCTTCTTTTTTTTTTTAAGATTACCTATTAAGATGCATCTGTTTGATGCCAGCTGTTAAATTTTATCCGAGGGAGCATCTGTCGGGAAACCGGATGGGTTGAGATTTTGAGTATCTTCTACGCCAGAAGATATTCTCCTCCTCGAGCATGACTATGGAAGAGTTATGGTAATTGGTAGGCGTTAAAAATAGCTCCTGTGCTCGGAGCGGGCTCTTATTTACCGAGTGTTTGGGGGCTTTTTGCTTTGTTTGTGGTACAGGATGACCTGGAAACACCACGGACATATTCCAGCAAGAACGTACGGTCTCTTGGCATGTTGTAAGTACGCTTTGCTGCCACCACCTGCATCATTTCCTAGCTGTGGGAGCATTTCCCTGAGGGAAGAGTCTGCGGTCCTCGTACTGAGAGGAGGCAGGAACGGCGGTGGGACAAGCCTGGCTTCTGGAAGTACAGAAAAATTCCAGCTCTCCTCCCTCTGTGTACACAGTGCTACACGAGACCTTAGCTGGCTGGTTCAGTGACCACGCGGATTAATGATTGTCAGGAAAACGGGGCCCGAGCTGGACGTGAAGGGTTACTTAAAGCAGCCACTGAGCTCGGTGCTCTCTCCCTGCTGTTCCCCGACCTGCTCTCGTTCAGAAAGGGACGGCTCCCATCCTGTGACCCTCACCGTGCAGTCAGCACCGATTGCAACGTGGCTGTGTCTCCTTGGAGTCCTCGTCCCGATTAGCTGTGCTCAACAAGTCTTGGTGCTTCAGTTTGGTTGAGGAATGGCTGCTAGGAATTCCTCTGCTTTGCTCAGCCCAGGCAAAGCTGGGTCCTTCTTCCTAGCAAATTATATTTCAGGGCACAGGGACAGAGGGGTCACAGGTTTCTTCTTCCTACTCAGCTGTGTTTCAGTGGAAGCTGTGAGGATATCTTTTCTGCATATAAAATGAGTTTATTGTCTCAAAATTCCCTCCCTGTGCCTTTTATTTACTTATTTTTATACATCAACCACCTAATTCATCTCTTAAATTGATGTTGGAAATCCTGAGTCCTACGTGCCAGGCTGGGCCCAGGGAGTTACTGATCTGCAGACCTCTGAGCAGTGATACAGAAGGCAGGTAAAAAGAAAACAATTTTTAGGAACCCTTTGTAGCCATAAAGGAATTACATTATTTAGTGGATTTGCAGTTCAGGACAGTTTGTAGCCTGATGCTGGGGCTTTACATCTTAGCTAGTAATGAGTGCTCTCATTACACAGGCTAAAAAGAGTGGATTTGAAAGCTGTGAGCAGTTGGCAGCGGTTTTGCACGCTGAGTTTGTGCTGTAAGCTGATCTGGAAAGTTATGTATTTTGTGGCTTGAAGGGGATTTTGAAAACATTCGCCGCATATTTTGCTGCCCTTGTTCCCTTCCCTGCTAATGTGTGTTTTTAGATGTATTGTCTTCAAACGCAGAGGACAAGGAGTTAATTATTCACTTTTCCTAGGAAATGGAGACTTGTACACATCTAAAGCTTATTTAAACATTGAAATCCACATTACTGAAATTCCCTTGCCCAACACTTTTCAGCGCGAGCGCCAGCAATGGCACGGAGTTAAAATATGCAAAGGAATTGTATTGTCAGCAGTAAATTCCTGATGGGAGCCAAGCAGCCGAAATCCAACTTTGGGAAACAATGGAGGTCGAAGGAGGAATTTTGGTTAAAATTCTGGGCTTTGTTCTGGGATCAAAATTTAATTAAAAAATAATCTTCTCTTGACGTGCTCCCAGCACAGCAGCCTTACTCCAACCCCCACTCCTCACCTACAGTTTTTTTATGTAGAAAAAAGGCTACTTTTGAGTGGTGGTTTTATTATTTTATTTTTTTCCCCATGTACTTTCTTGCATGGTTAGAATAACCTCCAAATGTGCTGTCCCATATCAGTCGAAGCAAGCTTCTTAGGGTCAAATTAAGCCATTTCAGAGCCTTAGGTTTCAAACTTAATTTTGTACCCACTTTGTCATATCCAAGTACGTACCAGAGAGCTTGAGGCAGCCTGAGCTGATTAAAGATCTGAGTCATAATACTCAGGTGTCCAGTGCCTCTCTACAGATGTAACGGTGACTGCAGGAGACCAGAGGTAAATCTCAACTTTATATGTTACAAAACAGCAGCTTTATTGTAGTTACAATGTGTAACAGCTTTTTCTTTTCCCACAGCAAATTATCTCATCCATAGTCAGCCGTGAGTTCGCTTTAAGAAATGCAGGAGATGAGGAGATCTACCATTAAATGAAACTAAGGCAATGACCTTAATGAGGTGACGCAGTGTCTTCTCTTCTCTTTTTCAGTTTGGAATTTCTGTACCTTGGAGGGAATTTCATTACTTCAATTCCACCTGAATTAGCAAACCTGCCTTCTCTAAGCTATCTCGTCCTGTGTGACAACAAGATCCAGAGCATTCCACCTCAGCTGGCACAGTGAGTATCTACTGTCATCAGCCACCAGCTGTAATTAACTCTTTGAGCTCCTCCTTCTGCTTTGTGTGGATAAAAGCAAGTGGGAGGACCTAGGCTTCAACAGGAAGACCCTTAGTAGTGATCCTCGGCACCATTCTTGTGTGGCCACAAATGTGCAATATGGAGATCTCGAAGTATTATGGAAAAAAACATCACCAAGTGCACACTGTGAAGTGAACCCATAGATTTGTACAGGGAGCCCTGAAAAGCACCTGGGCAACTCAGAAAAAAATAGCTGCTGTGTTCACAGTGATGAACGCTTGGTTTGTTTCCTTTTACCCAAAGCCTTCTTGTGTGTGTGCTTGTGCTTTTATGCTGTGCCATAATCTGTATTCCCTTGGCATTTCTTATTCTAGGATCTCAGAAAGTTTTAGCATTCCCTAAGTCCTGCGGCACAGCTCTAGAGGATGAGCTACTGCTTTCTCTCTTCACTGCTTTATTCTTGAGGTGCGATGTTTAATGACTCCAGGTGTCTCGTACTGGCTTCAGAGCATCCTTGGGCACTGTGCTGGCACATTGCTGCGTGCTCTCAGAGAGAACACCGCCTCTGAGAGCCAAATTACTGCTTGTCACCCATGCAGATGCTAGCCTGGCCTGACCTTGCTAAGCTTTTGGGATCTGGTAGTATCACTGCACAGGGGATGCAGCCGCGAGCGATGAAAGCACGGGGCTTTGCAGAGCTGGCTGCCTACCAGCATTTGTCTTTAATGCATGAGTGAGAGCAGGTGACTTATTCAAAGCGTTACTTTAAACCAGTTTTGATGCTCACACTGGGTAGAAGGAGGCATTATCTGCCACTGAAAGCACTCAGTTTGTACGCTTTTGTTCTGTTCTACTGTTTTGAGGGTGTGTGTGGAGATTGTGGGGTGTGTAGCGAGAGGCACAGCAGCACGTTTAGGGCTGTTTTTTTAACAGGCATACAAGAGCCAAGCCAAGTTTTGTATGGCATTGTGTGTGCTGGAGTAACAGAGCCTCTTTTAGTGTGGATTTGTGCTTTAGAAAGAAGCAAAAACAGGATGGAGTTTGGCAGGAGCGGGGCGAGTTTTCAGGTCTGTGTGTGATGCAACTGCGGAATGATTTTGCTTGCATGTCCTGATGGGTTTTCCATTTCCATCCTCAGGCTGCATTCCCTGCGTTCCCTTAGCCTGCACAACAACCTCCTGACTTACCTCCCTCGAGAGATCCTTAATCTGGTCCACCTGGAAGAGCTGAGCTTGCGTGGCAACCCGCTGGTGGTTCGCTTCGTGCGTGACCTGACCTACAATCCCCCGAGCCTTCAGGAGCTGGCCGGGCGCACGATTAAAACCCGCAACGTGCCCTACGCTCCCAGCGATCTCCCGGAGAATCTTGTCCGCTATCTGAGCTTGGCCAGCAACTGTCCCAACCCTAAATGTGGCGGTAAGTTCACCCTCACTGCTCTGCTGCCTGCTTTCTGCCTGATGGGTCTGCTTTTCCCTCTGGTTTGCTGTGTTTTTAGTAGCTCAGCCAGGTTGGGTGTGTCGTGGCACCCAAATTATGGCTGTATTTCTTTGGCTCCAGCTCTCCCAAAATGTGTCCTTAAGGAACCTGTTATACTCTCTCTTCTTAACTTAGGAGCAGCATTTAAAGTTGCAGTGCTGACTGAATACCTTTATTTACATGGGAATCTGACATTCTGGGTGCATTTATCAGAAATCTTTACAGCACATCCCAACCCTCCACGGTGCTTTTACATTCAGAAGTGTTTTACCCACCTGCCCTGACATAACACAGGCTGAGTAAGGAACAGGAGAACAAGCAAGAGTTTGTAATTGGGCTGCTGAGCAGCAAGCTGCATTTCCAGGTGGAAAAAGAGTTGGGAGGCTGTAGGGATTGGCCGTTACCAAGAGCAACTTATTCAGCTCTTGCTTGGGGTAACTAATGTGTAGTACCTGTGTGGAGAGGACTTTGTAGATAAGCCTGGAATCCTTGAGCTTAATTTGGCTTAATGCTTAATCTTTATCCAGAGTAAATGATCTGTGCATTTGGCCTTGAGGAGATTAAGGAAAATCATTAATTAATATCCACCTTGCAGCCATAACGCAGTCCGTTATCTTATCTCCTTATAGGACAGTATCAAAGCAAGCTTCGTAAGCAAAGGTGGAAGGGCTGGAACTTGTGTTGGAAAAGCAATAAAAGCTCCCTTTTTTTAGAGCTTTGCACAGCTTGGAATAATAGTGGATTGTTTTTTTTTTTGCTCTTTTCTCACTCATCCTTATAAACCAGCACAGTACTGCAGCGTTGCTCTGGCACTGCAGGAGAAAAGATTGCTCCAAAGCAGCCAGGACTTAAAACACTGCTGGAAACTTCTGAAAATGTCAGTGTCTAAAATCACTCCCTGTGACAGGAGGAGAAGGTAATTGTGCGTTACAGCAACACCGTTGCCATGGAAAACCGCATCCAAACTCAGCATGGTGACTTCACTCAAGCAGAAGAGAAGTGGAGCCATGAAAGGGAGAGGGGCTATTTGTGGGCACGACGTTGCTAGCTGGTAGAGGAGGCTTTACAAATTTTGAAAACAGGGCGAGCGAATTAAACCAACATTTGAGGAGAAGCTTGCGAATTCCCAGCCTGGGATTGCTCCTTAATGGTTAGAAGGGACTGTCTCATTCTTTGCAAGTAGATGCCCTACGTCTTTTCACATAGGATTTGCCTTTCTTAAGCACCTGGTAAATGCATTTTTACAGGATTGCTGTTATTTATTTTACCAAGAAAAGAAATTTCACGTTTTGCATTTCCATAGGTGCTCTATTCCCTTCTGTCTCCCGTATCCCTTCTGCTTCCCCATCCGGTGCTGTGCCAAATCCTCACTGGAGGCGTTTGCAGCAGACACAGCCGCCTCGCAGAGCTTAGATATTTCTCCTCCCGCCTTCTGATGTGTCGTTGCTGTGCCCTCTGCCCTTCCAGGTGTCTACTTTGACAGCTGCGTCAGGCAGATCAAGTTTGTTGACTTCTGTGGCAAGTACCGCATCCCGCTGATGCACTACCTGTGCTCCCCGGAGTGCTCCTCGCCCTGCAGCTCGGCCTCCCAGAGCTCCACTTCCCAGAGCGAGTCTGACTCTGAGGATGAAGCCAGCGTGGCGGCGCGCAGGATGCAGAAAGTCCTCCTGGGATAGCGGAACGGGAAGGCTGGAAGGAAAACGGCTTTGAAAAGCAATAATGGGGTGGCGAAGCGTGAGCCTCTGGCCTCAAGGGGCTCACGAGGAACTGCCCTCGAGTCCTCGTAGGGGACAGAGCACCTTAGCAAGCCTCCGCGTGCTGGGTGCAGTGCTACTTAGAACTAACTGGGTGGCGTGCTGCCTGTGGGGTGCCTGGGGTTGTGAGAAACGTCTGCTGGCTGGGGAGCCCACCTCGTGCAGGCTGGGGAGGGGGATTTGTTCCGACTGGCAGGTCGAGGAGCGCTCGGTACCCGACACTTTGCTGGACTTGAGTCATCCTGCAGGGCAGAGGAGGCTGTCCAGATCTCTTGACACTGTGGTAAATCAGAAACAGGCGAATCACGCCGCGTGAGTGTGCGCGGACCCCAATGTTTTGTGTAACTTTTTGATTCTTCGTTGTCTCGTCCGATTTCAGTTACAGGTTTTTGTGCCCATCCACCGAAAACGGGACTTGCTTTTCTGTTGTTGTTGTTGAGGAGAAGATTTCCTCGACTCTGGTCACTGTTCCTTTGCCTAGAGGCATGGGGTCTCTGTGCTTTTGTAGACGTTACAGACGTAGAACTGAGCCACCCTTTTTTCTCCCTTGTTACACCAAGCTGCCCGTAGCATTTCCTTCTCACTGCATTCCGCCTTCCCCTCCCTCTGCCTCTTCCCATTACACCTGGAGCGTTGCTGTCTTTTTGGTGCCTTCAGAAGACAGATGAGTTCTTCTGGTGAGACCTGGTATTAGTTTGGACCTGCGGCCCTATGTGCCTGTGCATGGGACCACGTGTGATGCTCTGTAGCGTGTTCTTGAGTCTCAGCTTACTGGAGCAAGTCTGCTTTTATATCTGAATTGCAGGAAAGGTCTTGATTGGTGTTTCCTGTGCCTAAAGAGCCACATTCCCCCTGCTGAAGGTAGCTCTGCTTGGTACTGGGCTACTTTCTGTCCCTAAATTCAGCTGTTTAAAGCAGACAGAAGTTTACTAACTGGAAGTACCAACAGACGTGCTGTGGAGAATGCTTTTTTTTTTTTTTTCTTACTTAAAACATGAGAGGAAAAGCCAGTAGGAAGGATATAAGGCACGTTGTCTGAGCATCTTGCTGGAGGTGGTTTTGAAGCCTCTTCCTTATTTATTTGTTTGCATTTGCTCTTGTTGTAATAGATCTGGCAGTCTGTTGGATTGTTCAAGTAGCACATTCAGTTGTCTTATACTATGTTTATAGGAGAGCTGCAGAAAATTGTTCAGAAATTTTAAGTACAAAGAAATACCTGTTCAAAATGTAACTATGAAATCGACAGGTATTTATAGATCTACTTACGGGGCTGTTGTGGTTTTTGCTCACTGAGAGCTGCCCCTTTTATTAACATTTTACAGCAGACAGTCCTTCTGTTGCAGTTTCAGTACAGCAAATCCAACTATGCCTTTGAGCAGAGCAAGTATTTTGCGTTGAGAAACTAAATGAACAAGCACAACTTTATTTGGCCCACTTTGGTCCCAAGGGGGAAACTGGAAAACCTGTGCTTCTCTCTTGCATTTGGAAAACACGTGCCTGTTTGGGTATCTTATGGCAGCTCTGTGTTAATGGTCCTGTTTAATTATGCTTGACACTTTATTAAAGCACTTTGATAATTCTAATCCTCATAACTAGCTTTAGTGATTTTTTTTTTAATTAATTATTATTAAGCCAGAATTTTTCTTTTAGTGTGACCTGAAGAACAAGGTCTGTGAAACTCTGTACTTTCCAGTCTGACTCGGTGTGCAGGTTTAACTTCTTGCCTTGCATTTCCTTAGCAGTACTGTTCATTTCCTGGGTTTCCTTTGCAGAGAACTAGAATTTGAAGGAAATTATCTGGTTGTAAAATAGCACCTCTTCAGTTATTAATTACTGTAACTTGCTCTAATGATTCCCGTAACACACAAATGCAGAAGAAATTAAATGACACATGCTCGGTGCCTTTCCAAATCACTTTTTAAAGCATATTTTAAGACCTAAAAAGGTGTCAGTACAAAGCAACTGGATATCACTTTAGCAAATTCTGTGAGGTTCGCTTGGAAAGAACCTCCAGTTTTTGAGAGAAACTGACTGCGTGCTGTTAGCTAAATTGGGATCAGTGAGCGAGTGGCCTATGCTTTTTTCTTTATCTCTTCTTTCAGATGCTTCTCCCTGTCCAGAGTGAATCTTGTTGTACAAATGCTAGACAGTAAACTGATTGCAGAGCCATAACTTCACATTTACTGCTCGTGTAACAGTAGTGAGCAACTACTGTGTGATCTGGAGCTTGTCCCTTGCCAGTGAAAGTGAACCATACCGGTTGAGATCTCAAGATCTCTTGAGCTCAGGGCCATGCCGTGCTGCCTGCCTCTCTCGAGCGGGAGCTGTCTCGAAGTGATGTATTTTTCATTTCACAAAGACAGATTTCACAACCGCTTTGCTACCACAGCTCCTGTTCACGCAGCAATACCTGTGAGTGTGTGTGGCTCTGATTCAGCTCCTTAATTAGCTATATTTTCTTGCCTAAAAAAAAAGCTACCTGTCTCTGCCCCAATTCTAATAACACTAATAGTCTAATCGTTTTTCGTAGCTGCTTTACTGTAGCCAGGTCGAAACTTGACAGCTGATGCAGTGGATATCTATGCAATCTGGACTTGATATAAGATGTCTCTTAAAAATTTATATATATTCGTAAATATAGCTAATGATTTTTCTTCGTGCTGCTGGGCTTTAAAGTGCAATTCAAGTAAGTCAGAATTCACAACAATCAGGGACCCGTAAGAAATACAAATGGTTGGTTGGTTTCTTTTCCCCTTAGAAGTGGGTATGAGAGGACTAGAGGCACAGGTTGGTACTATAGGGGCTAACATACCGAGCTGCCCCCAGGAGTCAAGATTTTCAGCAATTTTAGCCCCCAAGGCCTGGAAGATGTACTGGACAAGACAAAACTTGAAAATATGCTGATGGGTGGTAAGTTCCTATCGTCCCCTTCTTGGACACCCCGAGAAGTTAGGCAGTGGTTTTGCCAGCAGCCTGGCTCGTAGCTCCTTTTGTCAGTTTTAAACTTCAGCTCCTTCAGATGCGCCTCCAGCTGAAATCTTCGGTCGGTGTTTTGGTATCGCTCCCCGTGTTGCCACAGCAGCCCAGCATGTCTGGCTTTTGAAAATGTCCTTAAACTGAGACACGAGTGTGTGAAGCGAAGTTGCTCATTCCCTCTTCCCTGCAGGGTCCCGGGCCCTGCTGGCAATGTGCCCCTGTCCCGCTGCCTCCTTGCCAAGAGGAGCTGGTGGTGTGTGCCTGAATGCAGGTCCTTCACACGAACAGTGGGATCACGCTCAAAAAGAAGCAAAATATCAATTTGACTGGGAGCAGTTTATACAGTTGCCAATTCTTTTATGTTTGTTATTCTTTAATAAGAGGTGAGACTTGAGGAAGTCAGTAATGAATATTTAAACAGACTCTGAAGTGGCCAGATGCAGTTTTTCATGGGCTGCTGTCCTGGTCATTTTGAGTCTTTGAAATCTTGTGTTGAATTATAATGGGAGTAGGGGGGAGGGAAGGGAGAACCAGCTCCTTTTTGTTCCGTACTCTTGTTGGCGATAATGAATGGAAGGAATTTAATCCAATGAAAGTAATGAAACTTAATCCCTGCGCTGTGTCTTTGTTAACCAGTTCAAAGAACTATTTTTAATGCATCTTATTCACACCAGGCAGATGAATTTCTGCCGCCACCACCACCCCCAGCTGAAGATACTCCAAATAGACTACTTCAGAATGCACACTAATACAGCAGTAACTCTATCTTGGAAGCCTCTCTATTGATTATTTCATTTGCCTGCCTTACTAGAGGATTGATCTTTTACTGACCTGAATATTAAGGCTAGAAAGGTTCTCATCTAGCCCTCTCATTGAATTTTTATCACGAGCAGTTGTTTTAGGAAGTCTTAAAGTGCCTTATGTTTTTAGAAGTGTACTTTGCTAGGAATGTCTGAATGTAGAATATCTCTAACAGTGTTTCATTATGAGCTGTAAAACAAACTGTAAACACTAAACCAAAAATGTTATTTCTACAGTTGTGTGTGTCCTTTATTTGCTGACATCTCGATGCCTGGTATTGCTGCGAGCAGAACACTTCCAGAATCATAAACATTAAAAATGGGGCTAAACGCTGTCTGAGAACAGGTTAAATTTGTCCCATGCTGTGTAAAACCAAGAATTGGTGAGACTTCCAAAGGCATTGCCGAAACTCTTGGCATTTGGGGCCTGTTTTTTACAGAACAGGGAATGTTACGGGCAGGACCCTGTTTTACTTCTGGTGTAGCATTGCCAAAGCTTGCTCCAGAGCTTAAAGGTAGCAGTAATTCATGGGCAAGATAACTGTAAGAACAAGAGAAGGCAGTGTGTGGTTCCAACAATTTGAACCATCAGTTCTGAAGTTCCCAAACTGTTTCACTCTTCTTAACTCAAACCTATAAATGATTATTTTGAATGTTAATTTTCTGATTGCGTTAACTGTCTTCCCGTTTCTTGCATAATCCCGTGTTTCCCTCTACATCCTTAATAGATTTTTTTTTTTGTGTGATCTATTGCCAAAAAGTCTCAGATCGTGCAGTGCAATTACCAGAGGTCAGTGCAGAAACATGGCACATTGGAAAATCAGACTGTAAAAACAAGAATTATTTAATAGTAACTTCATCAGAGACTACCTCAGAGACTACCTTAGACCTGGGTCAACTTCATATTTAATGAAAACCTCTTAAATGGTGCAGCAGCTCCATATAAAATAGCTTAAACCCTTGGGGAATCCAGTGACCTTACCTGTCACAACCAAGGTGGGAATATTTTTGCATCTTTTTGTAACTAATATGAAGATACCTCGAGATTGGTTGCCCCTCTTCTAATCTCAAGAAGTAGTGAATCATGGCTCTCAAACTTCGTTTGCTTTTAGCAGGAACGCAATGAGAAGTAAGAGATGAGGTAAGTAGATGCCTGAAGCATGTGCTCAGGTCAGATTGGTATTTCAGGATCACGTTGATCTAAAGGGGAATGTTATGTTGATGCTGTGGACATGCACCTGAAGAAGTAGAGCTCTACATTTCCTGGTGGTCACCTAGAGCTGGATTTATGCAACTTTTACTCATCAGTGAGCTAGTGGGTTGCAGTTGCCAAATACTTAAAGCAATTATTGGAAGTTAGTTAATCTTAGCACTCCCCACAGGTGGCAGTGGAGAAGGCCAATGCCATCTTCAGTCTTTAGTCACAGTCCGGAGATGCTGTGCTGAGTGTCCCTTCCCTTTCCGATAGCCACTGCTCTCTGGTGACTTTCAGAGAAGATTTAAGTGTACACACTTGTGTGCAACACCTTGCTGCTGCAGTCTCCTCTCCCCCTGGTCAGAGAAGTGGAGAGTTTAGATGGGGAGGTCAAACAGCAACCAACATCCCTTTAGGAAGGAGGGAAGGGCAGAGCCCCCAAGGCCTTCCAACCCATATTTTGTGTCAGGAGTGCGAGGACACCTCTGGTTTCAGTTCAGGGAACACTGTGTGCAGGTCCCTTTGCCCTTCTCTTTGTCCTGGCCTGGGGGTACACTGGTGGCAGCTCAGGGCTTGCTGTCAGACTGCCACAGGATTAATGGATGGTCAGCGTGGCCCAAATGCCCTGTTTGTAGCCCCTTCTTTGGCTGTGTGGATAAAGCAGGACCTGAAGTCAGTACTGACAAACAAGTCGTGTATTTATCCTAAATACTACGCTTGGATCAAAGAGCAGCAAAGCCCAGCAAGGCTGGCTGCCATTTGCTTTGGTTCTCCTCACGTTCCCCAGCTCTTCGAGAAGGGCCTGGGGGGGCTCTGCCAGCTCAGCCCTCCGCTCCTAAAACCTACCCAAAGGCTTCGGCGAGCTGATGAAAGCACTTTGTTTTCTGCTAGGTGCAAGGCCGCCGAAAGGGGCTGTCTGGAGGATTTTGCAGCGTGCATCGCATGCGTGCGCTCAGACAGGCCCCGTAACCACAGGCGGGAGAGGCAGCGAGGGGCGGCCTGCGAGAGCCGGGCGGCTCGCCTCAGCCTTTTTATCTTCAAACAAACAGGGCAGCGTGCTTTCCAAAGCCACGTTCCCTGGTTGTTCCCTTCAGATATCTGGGGTTAAACCGTGTTCTTTTCTGTTTGTTTGTTTCTTTTTTTTCCTTCCTTTAAAGCAGCAGCGAGTCTCCTACCCCCAGATCCAATCATGAAAGGCCTTGCAAGAACACCATGTGACCGGGCCGGTTGAAACACGTTTTGAAACAGTCCAGGAAAGGTTGAAACTATTTCGGGTTTTCACAGCTTCCAACCCCATCTGGCTGCTGTGCGGCTTCAGAAACCTGTCCGAAGATAACCCTCCGTGGTGGTTTGGAGGGAAAGGGCAGCCCAAAAAGCCTGGCCGGGGCTGGTGCCGCTGCCCGGTCCCGAGGGCAGCTCGTCGAGCATCCCGCCGCAGACGTTTCGTCGTGCTTCTAGGAAAGCAAGCCTTGTTTGGAGGGGAGAGGTATGGCCTTAGGAGGTGAAAACCTTCCACAATCAGCTGCTGCTGGGCTTGTAACAGCAGCGGGTGTTTTCATCCCTGAGCTCTGAGGTCTTTATGGCTGGCCACAAGGGGAAAATCTGCTGCGGAACAGATCCAGGAGTGCCTTCATCTCCTGATAAAGGGCTGGGGGCATTTCACCCTGTTTGTGTGGAGCACTGAAGTCTGCTTCTGCTCTGATTTATTGCTCTAAACTCGGGCTGCGTTAATAGCTGTCTGGCAAAGCCCGGGTGAGGTGCATTCCCCCCTCCTGGGCTCCCCGTTTCATGCAGCCAGCTGCAGCTGGTGAGCTCCCCCAGGGAAGAGGGCAGAGGGAAGGACAAGCCGGGCTCCTCCTTGTTTACCTGCACCAGCTGCATGCAAATGCCCCCTGTGCAATGCCATTCGCACAGCAGAGGATTAGCTGGGCTTGCCCTCCCTCGGCATGGAAAAACGAATGTGCAATGTCTGAGGGCAGGGGCAGTTGCTGTAATTCCTGCTGGTGGTGTGGCTGTCCCAAAAACAACCTCTCCTGGGAGCTGGCCACACTGCTAGCGAGGACGTGGAAGCAGAGCCCTGGCTGTGAGCAGCGTGCCCACAGACAAGAGGCATGTAGGCTATACCAGGTGCCTCCTAGGCTCACTAAGTGCCAGGTGGCTTTGCTATTATGCCTTTATTGCATCCGAAAGCTCATTTCTTGAAGAAAGAGGTTGCCCAGCTGCTGGGGACAAAGGTGAAGCCTGATGACACTTTGCCGTGACAAAAAATGAGGCATAGCTGCTCTGGTCTGGCATTATTTAAATGCCACGGTGTTGCCTATGGATAGAGGTGAGGAGATGGTGATAGGTGATAGGAGATTCATAGGTGTCCTGACCCAGCAAATCTTGAAGCTAATGGCTGGTTCGTCACCCATGGAAAACCTTCCCCGTCTTCCAGAGGCTCTTCAGACAACTGTAATACTTGTAGTCCTGGTCAAGGCAACCACAGGAGGTGGACATGGGTCTGTGGTGGCTTTGTTCAAGCAGCACATTAATTCCTGAAGTCCAGAATAATAGCCTGGCAACAAGGAGGCTCACATGACATTGAAAATAAGGCTGTTCAGGTCATCTTTTGCTACCACTCCAGGTGCCAGGGCAGTGTATTTTCCCAAGCCTACTTGTCAGAAACCTGGGGCACCCTTGGGACTAACCAACCACTGCAGAGCTGAGCTGGTGAATTTTATGAGAAACTGTTGACACTGGCATTATTGTCTAGGGTGATAAAGAAAAAAAAAAAATTATTCTCTATTGCCCAGGTATTCTCCTTGCAGTAATGTGCCTGAGGATCCCAGAGGTTTCCACCTGACTTGCATTTTACATGGCAGCCCAACCATGTCAGCAAGAACTTTCTCTTCTCCCCTTTCCCTTTACAGAAACAGCATTTTCAAGCCTGAAAGTCACGTTGCTTTTTCCATTAACATTTATTTATTTATTTGTAATTCTCCAGGGTGAAAAAAAGCTGACAAATGTCTTTGTGATCTTTTATCCTGTCATAATTTTCTCCTCTATGCAAATTTCATTGGTAAACATCTATTCATGAACTTTTTCAAAGGCTCCTTTTCTTAAGGGAGAAAAAAAATAAATAAAAAAGGGTGTGTTTCTTTTAGTTTTAAAGCCACGATGAATGGCTTTCAAAAGCTTCAGAGAGACTGAGGAGTTTACAACATCAGGGCCGGTGCGTGCAGCTCTATGAAGTCAGTGATTATAATGCTCTTAAATAACAGCAACCTCTCGCAGCCAGAGCTGCTGTGGGTTTTTAAAACATTTTCCCATCTCCGTTTCTAAAGTTTGGGTAAAGCAATCTGCTGTAGCTGCTTCAAATTTCTTGGTAGTAACAAAGTGGCCAGTGCATTTATCTCATACCAATCCTGCACTGGCAATCCTTGAATTTCGAGGCTTGCAGCCCTGGCTTGAAATAACTTTAAGGGACGTGGAAAATCTGCCACATGACTTATATTTTAGGTGTAAAATGCAGATGTATTTAGACCAATGCCCATCGCTGTCAAGGTGTACTGAAGCAGTTGTTAAATTGGGTGTTGTGCACCCACAGAAAGCTGCAGCAAAGCCACATTTCAAACAATAGTTTTACTTCATGTATTTTTTGTTGTTGTTGTTGTCCTGGCTCTTGCAAAGAACAAGAGATAATTGGCAACTTGCAAATGCCAGGGTTGCATTTGCCTTTTTGTGTCACGGTCATCTCTCCTCTGGTTCCTGCTCCACTTTCTCTTCTACTTTCAGCTACAACCTCTGGGCTTGCAGCAGAGCTGTGGCCTGGCTTACAGCACGCTCCTTACAGCCCGCAGCCTTTAACGTCGTTCAGTGGCTGGTGCTCAGGCCCTGGAGTTCAACCTCTTCTTCCTCCAGGATATGTTTGTCTTCCCCACCCCCCCAGATAATGTCATCACCCCAGATCTCGTGTTGATGCCATAAAGGAATAAACTGCAAAGCGTGGGCCTGAGGCTGGGCATGGAGGACCTGCACCGCAACCCTCCCTTCAGCTGCCTTTCCCTCTCCGTGCTGCTCACCCTCTCTGCACTTGCTGCTCTTCAGACATAGCAATCTGCTCCTGACTTGGCAGATTTCTTACAAATACTGGCTCCCAGGTGCAGGGCTCCAGGTATCAATCCCTTCAGAGATAACCAGTCCACTTTTTTCACCTTCCCACCTGTGCCGGTTCCTTCCCTGAAGCCAAGTTTATTAAATTTTGACATTTGTATCCACTCAAAATGTGGGCAGCGGTAATTTCCCGGCCCTGTTTCTCATACCCATTCTGCCTTTGTCCCTGAGGCCTGTGGAAGCTGAGGCATGGATTGAGCAGACTGAGGCAGCCCTACTAGCCTAGCATTGCTCCCACCTGCCCTTTCTTCTCTCCTTGTTCCCCCTTACACAAAAGGATAATTTCTGTGACCCCATTGTGCTCCTTTTCCCATTCAGTCCTCGTGTTGCCATCCCTTTTTAGCAGCCAGGGAGTGTCCCAGCCCCACTGCTGTGGCAAAGGACCACCTGAAAAGGCCCCTAATAAGCAAAACCTAATAAGCAAAAGCGCTTCAGATGTGGCAGCTAGAGCCAGAAACACGGGATGCCTCTGTGGTGCACTGGCTGCTTGTTTAGATCTGCGTTAATAGAAAGGGGTTTGTTTTTGTTTTTGTTTTTATTCTCTATTGTTAGAAAGAAAAACACCTTCACAGCGCCAGGTAGAAGAAAGAACACGGTGAATAACCGAGGTGAGATCATTGTGTGACTCCACGAGCAGTCATGAGCTGCCACAATTGAAGGAAACTATCATTTACCACCTGTTATTTAGCAGGCGGGCACAGCTGAGACGCAGCGCCACTGCGAGAGACTTTCTTGTTTCCCCGTCACATCCTAGGAGGCTGAGATACCTCCCAGGAGACCACTAATCGCCGCTGGGCTTGGGTGTTGCTGGCAGCAGGGAGCGAGCCTTGAAAGCTTTGGTGGTTCAGATTAGCATCAAAGCAGCTGAACGCTTCCCCTGGGTGCCAGGCCGTGCTAAACCTTTAATAAAAATAATACGCCGAGACTGCATGAAAGGAAGGAGCGGGCAGGTTTATTGGATACATCTGGCATGACCGGTCGCCTACCTAAAATTAGCCAAACTCCCGGTATCCTGTGTCAGCACGCACCGGGCTTGTGCAAACCCCGGCCGGATTCCTCAGCAGCTCTGTCCTCCAAAGTGTCCGTGTGGGACACAAATCCCGCCTGGTCCTTTGCTGAAGCACCACCAAACTTTGGAGGACGTTAGCCCAAAAATTAACATGCAAAAAAATTGACATTCATGTCAAAATGAGGCAATTGTTTGCCTCACGTTCCTGGGGCTGTATCCACGTGGAGATCCTCACTGGTGCCTCCTCCACCACACCACTACGCAGCTGCGTGGCGTTGGCCTGCTGTTTTCTTAGAAACCCTGCCCTGCCTCTCTTTCACCTGACCCGGCACCTAATTCTTAATCTCGTGTGTTCCTCCTGGTGCCTTCCTCAAAAAAATAATAATTAGGAAAGGGTGTGGGAAACCAACAGGCCTCCGTCCCACATCCCATGGAGCTTCCAGCCAGCTGCCCTACGTTTGCGGCAGGCCCTGCCCCATCTGCAGATGGGTGATCCCCGGCCACCGGCAGAGTACAGAAAGTCTTCAGAGAGTTTTTAACACCCTCATCGTCCTGATTTTGCAGGAGGAGTGGAAGAGATGGGGGCAGCTAAAGCACTCCAGCTGCCCACTGCAAGCACCAGCTCATTTCTGGTGGGGACATAGCCAAACCGTGGCTGCAAGGCCCAAGCCTCCTGTACCTTTCTGACCTCCTGTTGGGTGAATCCTGGATTATTTTGCATAGGAAACAGGCAGGGTGAGCAGGGTGTTGCTAGCAAACCAGTTCCCAGCGGTGGGAGTGAGCTTGAGTTCTGGGCATGATGGAAACCACGCTGTGGCTGATAGCCTTGCTTTGGGCTTCTGCAAGCGCCATGGCTTCTGCTTGCAGTTTTGTGCCGTTTATTCTCATAACCTTTCCTGGCAGAGGCTGACCAGCTGAACGGACAATCTCCCAGGATGTGCTGGGAGGAATGGGGCAAGCAGCAGGGAACTGCCCCGAGTGCAGCTCTGGGGTTGGGTTTGCAGGAGTGGTCTGCACATATCCCCAGGTGCCTTAACGAGGCACGCAATTACAGTGGGCAGCTTCTGTCAGGAGATGATTTCTGAAAGTTCATACACCCAACAGGACGGTGTGGCAATAACAAGGGAGCGTTCGAGGTCTCAGGAACCTCGGAGAAGGAGAGCACCCAAGCAGCCACCTCCGAGGTGCTGTTCCTGTGGGCTGGAAGGAGAGGACAGGAGCTCCTGGAGGTGAAACCCGTGGCTGGTGTTTGCTGAGAGTCTTCGACTAAGCCCACCAAGAGGGTCTTCCAATGGGGAAAAACCTCAACAATTTAAACTCCAGGGGACATGGACTAAGTGGGCTGAGTATATGAAAAGAAAATAAAATGATTATTTAAATTCCAGAATAAGAAACTGAGGCAGTAAGAGGAAAAAGTGAAAGAAAAAAATTCTCACTTACGAGAATAAACAGCACAAAACTGGTGTTGCCTAAGCGTGGCCAAGTGCTTTCTTCAGCTGAGACCTTACAATCGCTGGCTGCCGCTTGCTGAGAAAGGAGATAGGGCGTGAAAGAGATAAAGGTGGTGCTTTATGTTAATGGCAACGTTACCTGTTCTCGAGCTACGGGTAATTCAGAGCAGACTGCATGTAGATCAGCGCGCTAATTAGCAAAGCCCAGGAGGGAGTGCTGCATGCATGCCTGCGAGGACGACTGACTGCCTCGTCAAACGAGGCCCGGGATGGATGTCTCTCTACAGGCTTATTTGCCATGTGTGAAAAGAAAACGGTGTTTGCATAGAGAATTTGATTCTGGGACACTGCCTGCAGGCCACAGCGAAGTCTCCTGAGAGCTTCTGAGGGTGCCGGATTATAACTTCCCTGCGGAGGAGGTACCCGTCCGGCACACACCTTCCACATCTCATCGTGGTGGATAAAGAGTTTGTCACCGCACCAGAAGCGGTTACTTGCCTGATTGCAATCAACATCAGCAGAATCAGGACAATCATCAGTAGTCTGATAGGAATATGGCTTTTTAAAGTGGCTAACTTTCCCCAAACTGCAGAAAATACAAAGTGTGGCTCATCCTGAAGGAAACTTGGTGAAATTTGACTGAAAATTGGGGAGCTTATGAAGAGTTCAGCAGATGACCAAAAGCCATAGTTAAAACAGAGGCTGATTTTAATTCCGTTCTGTGCAGCACTCTGACTGGGTGCGAGCTCTTGGGGATGGAAATCCCAAATGTGATAAATGGGCCGAAGCTCTGCAACTTGCCGGGGAGGTGCTGCTGGATGGTAGCTGGTAGGTAGCGGGTCTCATTGCACAAAAATCAGCTCAAGGCCCACTTTTTTTTAAGCTGTCATCTTAAAATAAACATCAAATGATTGCTGGGCACACCTCGGAGCAGACAGGATGGGTCACGTTGCCAGAAGGAGGTGCTGTGCCTTGGTGACACTGAGGAAGGCTCCAGTGTTATTATCAAGCGTGAGTCACTGCGGCCGGCCGAGCGCCCTGTTGGGAAGGAGAGGAACCAGGAATAACGCCCTGGCCTCCTGTCCCTGTGCGAGCAGTCGGGTTCGCCCTCTCCTCCCTCCGTGAGAGGTTTCAGTTCATCATCCCGGTCTGACGGAGGCGGAGACCGGGTTGGCAAATCCAGTCTGCGTGCCTGAGAAGTGACCGGATTTCCAGAGGCACGGGGAGGCTGCGGGCTCTCCTTTGAGTCTCTGGGAGTGCTCTGCTAATCGGGGTGCCGCTTTTGGGGCCGTAACACAGCATTTAACCAACGTTGGGGTCCCCAGCTTTCAGACCACTGGGGTCTAAGCTGAAAGCTTGGGTCTACTGAAGATTTCCAAGGGGCTTTTTTTGGGGGGTGGGAGGTGCTGCTGGGGCTGGCGGCAATGACTGGGGTTTTGGGGACCTGACACAGCTCCTTGCAGGCTGGGGAACTGATGGGTCCCTGCGCTTAGGACGGCACCGAAGCGGCACAGCCAGGCCCCACAAACCTCGCCGCTCCTGTACAGACCTCTGCGGTTTTGGGAAGCAGCAGGGGTGAAGAAATTAGCACGGCTGGTGCCAAGGCCTGGCGGAGGCAGCTAATGAGGTGACGAGAGAAGAGAAAACCTGCGTGGCCCGGTGCCTCTCCGCAAGCAGCAATTCCCAGCGGCGCCTGGCACCCTGCTCCGGGCTGGGACGGCAACCTGGGTGCTGGCAAGGGGAGCCGAGATTTTGGCGAAAGAAGCCGGGGAAGAAAAGTGGTAAAAGGGAGCGGGCAGAGGCCGAGGAGTTAATGAGGCTGGGGGACACGCCAGGAGGGCGAGGGGCGGCGGGGGGATGCTGAGAGCGGGCAGCGGGGCTGTCGGGGGGCGCGCAGGGGGGGTCCTTGGCTACTGCTGGCCCCTGGCTCGCCATCCCCGGCTGGTTTTTGGCTTTTTGGCTTGGAGGAGCCGAGCCCAGCAGGGCGGGAGGAGCACGGCAGCCACAGCCCCTCCCCGCAGCCCGCCCCCGAGCCGTGCCGAGCCGGGCTGAGCCGTGCCGGGACAGCGGGTCGGGGGCTCTCAGGTGGGTCCGGGGGCTTTCCTCGGGGTGGTCGGGGGGGAAAAGCCGAGCCCCCGCTGCTCTGCCCCTGCCCTGGCGCTGCCGGCCCCCGGGGGGGCTGCGGTGCTTTAATAGGGCTGGAAGGGGCAGGGGGAGGACAGGCTGCGCCCAGAGGGGCTGTGGGGATGCCAGGTTCCTGCCCCGTTTGCTCCAGGTGGGATGCCCACCAGGGCTGGTGTGTTTCACCCCGTCCGGGCTCTTTTTTGGGGGGCTGCTGGAGCCAGGAGCTGGGTTTTCCAGTGCCCCACAGCTGCTCGGAGGAGAGCTGGGAAACTGGATCCCTGGTAACCAGCGGCTGGCGCCCAGGCACAGCCAGTGTTGGGTTGCAGCCGGCATCTCTTTTACGTGTCCTTGGCGTGCCGGCCTCACCCAGGGGTGCCAGGGTGCTGTGGACGAGGTGAGCCTCGTGGCAACCCTCGTATGGAGCTGTGTGGGGTGGCTGCTTCGCCCAGCAGGGCGAGGGACCGGGGTGTTCATCTCCTGCAGCGGGGCGAGCCGGGGGCAGCTCCTCCAGCTCCCACAGCCTTGGCTGCGGCCTCGCTCCCGGGGGAGAAATACCCAGAACCAGGTCACCGGAGACCGTTCTGCCTCCCCTTTCAGGGACACGGCCTGTGGGCTGGTTTCCGAAGGTTTGAAAGGAAAAAGAAATACAAATAGAAGTGATGTTGGGCTTTTTAGGGTGAGCAGTTGTCCCTGGGGTTGTGGTGAGCCTTTGCAGTGCTGCTGTCCCAGCCCAGGTGCATCGGGGCTGCGAGGGGCCGGTGTCTGGTTGCACGAAAGAGCAGCCGTGCCTCTCTGCCAGCTCCTGAAACGGAGAGCTCTCGAGGGCCCTGGCTCCACCTGAAACCCAACTTTATAAAAAACATCCCCTCCGCGGCCTCTTCGCCCCCTGCTCAGCGGCGAGCAGCTTCGGCGAGGAGCGAACCTCTATTTTAATGAAGCCTTTGCGCACCTCAACCACAGGCTGGATCGCTGGTGTAAATCAGCACCCGAAATGATCGACCTTTGTTCCCCGGTACAGTTAAGAGGGGGAAAATTGCAGGCTGTGCCTCCCCGAGCACATCACAGCTGGGCCGGTGCGAGCGCCTGGGAGGCAGGGAGCCGATGGAGCCGGTGCCCGCAGCTGCTGCTGGAGCTGCTCGGGGCTGGGCCGTGCCTCGGAGCACAGTGCTGGGGGCAGAGCGGTGTTGAAATGGTGGAAACGGCCTGGGAAAAGGCGTTTTTCCTTCCTCTGAGCATCTCCGGTCTGAAAGTCCGTCCGTTCTCCATCCGCCCGTGCCTCTCGCGTGCCCATCGCTGTACGGAAATTAAGGCAGGAGTGATAAGAGGTAGGAGGCTGATGAGCCAACTCCTTGCAGGACCATGTGGAGCTTCAAAAAAATATTAATTTTAATTAATTAATTTAATTTATTTATTTTGCACAAAGGTTTCTTTAAATTTGGGGTGGAAACTGCAGAGCCGAAAAAAGCAGGGCAAGTATTTGACCTCCGTTGAAAAAAGCTTTGTGCCTCAGCAACTGCGAGTGGTGCTGCCGGATCGGGACGGTGGATGTGAGCGCACTCAGGACCGTTTTATGGTCGTGGGTGGATAATGGGCACATGGGAAAGCCAGGGGGAGAGAGAAAGAGCGGCGGCAGAGCTCCGTGTCCGGCAGACACACAGCCCTGGGGTGATCAGCAAGATCAGCACTCGGGAACAATTGCCTCCGCCAGCTTGGGAGATGCTATCAGAAAGGGGAAGGATGCCTCAAAATTGCAGCTGGCTTCGGTAAAGACTAAATGCCAGGTTTCGGAGCCACCCAGCCAGCTGCCTGTGCGCTGGGTGGCTCCTGTGCTCTGGGTGGGAAGAAGAAATGATGCAGGAGCCACCAGGGACCGAGGGTTTGTAACCCAGGCTGCACGATGGCCCCAGCTTCTTGGCTTGCCTTTCTTTGTAAGCGTTCGCAGGGGAAAGTGTGAAAACTGAGGTGCTGAAGTTTTAAATATAAATTAAAAATAAGCTTCAGATACCCTGTGTGCTTTAACTGGCGATTTTTACATAGCTGTGTTGGGGGGGCGTTGCGGTAAGTCGAGCTTGTGATTTTTTTTTTTTTTTGATCGCCTTGGGGTTGGCAATGCTGCAGGTTTCTCAGGTCAAACGAGAAGGGATCTTGTTGGGCAAGAAGAGCAGAAGGGAACAGCGCGGAGCTTCTCGGAAGAGCCGGTGCTTTCTGAATTGCAAAACCCCATCCCGTGCGCTCGTCCTGCTGGAATAGTTCCTGGACGACCCCATGGTGTAAGTGTGGGGCTGGCATCGCGTCTAGATGGGGCTGTCCCCTGGCACGCAGCAGATGCTCAGGAGGTGGCCACCATCATCAGGAGATGCAGACATCTCCCCACACAGCTCTTCCCCGAAAAGGTCCTTCTACAGCATCCCTCCTGCTGCAGAGCGGTGCCCACACCGTTTCTGTCCAGGCTGATATGGCCAAAGAGGATTGCAGAGCTTCCGAAAAATGGCACGCTTCTGAATGTAACTGTGCTTTTGTCTGCAAATTGACTTCTTCAGTTTTCCACCTTTCGATTCACTGAGCTGTGGCATCACCCCATTTTTGGGGGGAAGAAGTCTCTCCTTCAAAGCTAGATCAAAAGGAATCGGTCGGGGTGAAACCTTCATTCTGCCTGCCTTGGGCTCATGCGTTTTGCATCAATTTTTCAGCTTCTTTAAGTTTTCTTTTTTTTTTTTTTTTTCTCTGCTTTTTCAAAAAGGATTCGAAGGCGAGAAGAAACCTTGAGAGAGTCAAGATCAGCATTTAGCCATCACCGCGCTTTTTGCAGGATGTTTGTGCCTTAGTACACGGCTGCTCAGTGCTGGTAGACAAATAATCTCGGGTCCTGGAGGATCTACAGAAACAGCCTTCCAGACCTGAAGACACTGAGGCGAATGCAAATTGCCCGCATCCAAATGTTTTTCACAACCACTGCTTCCTTTCTAGGCTGGAAGGCGGCGGCGCTCTTTTTTTTTTTTGCGTGCCATCCAGCCGCTCGTTTCCTACCGACTGCAGGCTTGTCGGGTCACGTCCACCTGCACGCTGATGCTTGGCCTTGGCCAAAAGTTGGTGACTGTGATCCATCAGCCTGGTGGATACGGGGCGAGGGGCAGGAGGAGCAGGGTGAGCAGAGCACGTGTCAGAAACAGCAAATCCCGTGGTGCCTGGGAGGAGAGGTGGCCACCGGGCTGTGCTCGGGGTCACCAAGGCATCCTGCAGCGGGACCTTTCAGCCAGCCCTAATTAGAGGCAGGAGCTGGAGGGGAAGCGCCTGGTGCGTTTTGGCAATATCCGTGCTAGGGCTCTCTTTATCGCATGCTAATGAGCGCTAATTGTCCTCGTTGGCCAGATTTATTTTTTTTTTATCAAAATTGCGCGGGAGCTGTTGGCGCCATCGCGTGCCAGCGCTCCCAGGGGGGCAGCTTCGCGGGGAGACGTCTGATTTCGGATGAGTGCTGACCCCCATGTGCTGGGGCTGGGACTTGGGAGCGGCTTCTCCAAAGGGTTTGGCGTTTTGGGGGTGCACAGGGCTGCTGGGGTCAGCCCCGGGGGGATGCTCGGATAAATATTTTGCCCCCACCCGTCATTACCAGCAGCCACGGAGGGAGCTCTTGCACGTCCCCTCCAGCTCCTAGCAGCGGGAGCCTTGCTGATGGCCGTGTATTGGAAGCTAATTAAACCCAGTGACAATGCTAATTGGGTTGGGATGCTTGAGGACAAGTATGACCTCATGTCTAAAATGGTAATGAAGCCCACGAAAACCCTCACCAAAACGAGGGACAACAAGGGGAGCGGAGGCAACGGGGGCACGCGGGGGGAGCGCAGGGGCGCCGGGGTGCCAGGAGGGGCACGTGCCCGGCTTTATCTCCGTGGCAGGGGGCCGGTGGCTGCCGTGACCCCAATGTGTGTTGGTCCACAGGGTGCCCCGAATTGTCTCGGGATGCTGCCGTGCTGCGTGGGGACCCACAGCCCACGCTGAATCGGGGGCGGAGGGGAGGTGAGCGCTCCCCGGCCGGGCTCTGGATGAAGGCTGAGGATGTGCTATGGAGCCGGGATTCAACTGCTCCGACCTCTGCGGTTCCAGCCCCGGTTTCGGCAGCCAGGAGCAGCAGCAGAGGACGCTGCGGGAGCTCTGCTCCGTCACAGTCGTACGTACGGAGGTGGGGGAGCTCATGAGGGTTCCTCCGTGGAAGGGGATTTGGGTGGAGGGATGGAGAGGGGCACGGGGGCATGGCAGCGAAGCCTGCAGGCAGAGGCCACGTGCTGTCCCCTCCTGGGTGGCCTCCAAAAAAATGCCTGGCACCCAGCAGGCAGCCAGGAGGTGAGGGCACAGCCACGGCAGCGCTCCGTGGCCTCAGAGCTGCTTAGGAGCGGGCCTGGGATGCCCTTCTCTGCCCCTGGCCTTTCCCAACCCCTGGCGCTTCAAAGGGCTTTTCAAATATTAATAGAGCAGCGTTTAATTAAAAGCCATCAGCTGTAATGAACGGCACCTGCCCCCAGCGCCAGGCCAGCAGGAGCGACACGGGGATGGCTGCGCCTGCTCGCGCCTGGCTCCACGTGAGGCTGCTGGAGGGAGCAGCGGGGCTCGGCCGCCCCGGTCTCCGTCGGGATCTGCACAAACACGGGCGCTTAATTAGGAAACCATAAGCTGCTCGGCTCCCCGGGCCCTGGCAGCTTTGCTACAATTAATATTCCACCTGCTAGGCCCGGGATTTACTCCGCTCAGTGGCAGATGAAGCGCTCCATCAGCCTCACCGAGTGACGTAGCTGGGATCGAAGTGGGATTTTTCAAGCGTGGTGTGGGGTGGCCCTAATTCGTGCGGCAGGATGGGGTGTTTTTGTCCCTAGAAGTGTCCTCTTCCTCCTCACCCCTTTTGCCTTCCTCAGACGTCTTCTGACCGCGGCGGGAAGAGCTCCCCGTCTTTCTCTGCTGCCCTCCTGGGCGTCGTGTGGACGTTCCTGACCGGAGGGGTCCTGCTGGCCCTCTTCTTTCTGGCCTTCACGATTCGCTTCAGGAAAAACAGGTAAGGGTGTGTGCGAAGGGGCTGCCAGCGCAGAGGCCAGGCTGGTGGATGATGTCTCCAGGCTCTGTGTGGGTTTGGGGGTAGCAAGAACCAGGGAGGAGCTTGGGGGCCCCGAAAGGAAATGATTCCCCCCTTCCTGAGCACAGTTGTTATGGGTAAAGTTATGGGTGGGGGAAACTGTGACCTGAATGTTAATGTAACCTCTTCTTGAGTCAGGGCTCGGGGTGTTGGGGTATGGCAAAAGGGCCACTATTTAAAGTAGGGGGCCTGGGACCGTCCCCTGTGGCCACCTCCATCCCTGCAAAGGGACCTTGCCCCGGCCACCGCGCTCAGTAACCACCACCGCCTTCCCTGCTTTGTCTCCCGGAGGATCGTGAAGATGTCCAGCCCCAACCTCAACGTTGTGACCCTGCTGGGCAGCGGCTTGACTTACACCAGTGCCTACCTCTTTGGGATTCAGGAGCAGAGCCTGCCGTCCAGGGACTCGGTGGAGACGCTTATCCAGGTGAGCGGGTCACGGCCGGGACGGGTGCCTCCACACACCAATAAATACATCTGTGGACAATGGATCCATCACCTCCTGGCCTCCATCTCCACCTCGTCCCCCAGGTTCGGCTCTGCCTGCTGTGTGTGGGGACCTCCCTGGTGCTGGGCCCTGTCCTGGGGAAGAGCTGGCGGCTCTACAAGGTGTTCACCCAGCGGGTGCCGGACAAGCGGGTGGTGAGTAGCCAGCCTCCCTCTTGGTGATATGGGAGGAACGGGTGATACTCTTTATTTTCTGGAAGTGCTGTTTCCTGCCATGGCATTTACCAGCTGGCCATGCAGTCAGGGAGGGCTCATACCTGGTCCCAAGCCTGGCTGGGTCTCCAGGAGTTTGGGAGCTGGAGGCAGAGATGTAGCTGTTGGACTCCACACCAGGGGAAAAGAATTAGGTTGAATATCCCTTGGAAGAGACAACTAGAAGGGGGATGGAGGTTGCTGGTGCCCATTTACCCCTGACTAATACCTCCTGCATGCTTGCAGATCATCAAAGACCTCCAGCTGCTGGCGATGGTGGCAGCGTTGGTGTTGGCAGACGCCGTGTTGCTCCTGACGTGGGTCTTCTCCGATCCGGTCCAGTGCTTCCGAAGCCTCAGCGTCTCAGTGCGGGTAAAGGGACGAGGAGAGGTGGTGCAGCACTGCGCTGTGCCCTGTCAGATCTCTGGGGGCAGTGCTGGAGGATGGTCGGGCTTTTGGGGGTGCTGTTTAAAAAAAAGACAGGCAGAAAAGCCACAAAACCCTTGGGGTTCTCCAGGCTGGCTTTATGTCTATGGCCTACTACAGAGATGAGGATCAGCTGCAAGATTTCCAGGTCTGTGCAGCCAAACCTGGAAAGGGATGGCTGGTTGCAGAGCTGTGGCTGGCCAAGCAGCGGGGTCTAGTGGGTGGTCTTGACCAGTGCGTGCAGGTCACCTGGGTGGCACAGGAGAGGACCACAGCATCCACAGATGCTTTAGGAAAAGGCTGAACCAGCCCCATTGCGAGCAGAATACCAAAATCTTTCCCGATTTAACTGCCTGCCCCAGCAGCACCAGATTTGGCATTTCCCTTTAGGAGTTTACAGAGGAGACCTGCTCGGATTTGCAGACCTGTCGCCCATTGGTCTGTCCTTGCTCCCAGGCAGGGGCAGCAGCCTTCACTTCTGCCTTCCCATTGCCTCCTAGGCGACAGAGAAAGGCATGACCTGTTCAGTGAGCCGGATGCAGTCCTGTGCATCTCTTTATTCCGATCTTTGGCTCGTTCTCATTTTAGGGTTTAAGGTACGTAACCCCTCTATTGATTCTTGCGTTGTATCTCACCTCCTCCCAGTATTTAGCAGCATTTGTAGTTTCTCTGCTCTCCGGAGCTACACGTGCATTGCAGTTCCCAGCTGCTCCTGCTCATCTTGAAAGCCTCCCAACTCTATTTCTTCCCATCTTGATGTTTTCTTGCCAGTTTCTCCCTGTCTCTTCTGCACACACCACGCACGTGCTCTCTCTCCAGTTCTTGCCCTGTAACCACCCGTGCCTCATCTATCTCCCTCCTTAAAACTTGTGCCTTAACCTTTTCCAAAGCTCACTTTTTCCATGAAGCTTTGGTTCAGCGTCTGCCCCGGTGATGCACTGTGCAGCTCAGACCCTGAGTCGTCCGACTCCAAACCAAGGAGGTGCTGACGACAAGTGCGTGGTGTCTACCTTCACAGGATGTTTATCAGCTTAATTACACCACCGAAATGCACTTTCACTGGCGTAACGTTGTATGTGGCCATTCATATTCCAGAAGAGTTAGTTACACTGATGTAACTATATGGGTGTAATTATAGCTGTAATTATCCGTGGTCTCATGTGTCTCTGGGTTGGCAGAGGTTGGAAGCGCTTCAGCGAGCTGATTTTGATGAACCTCGTGAGATCACAGCCTGCCTTTGCAAATGGCTCTGTCCCCGCATGCAACACAAGCAGTTCCTTTCTGACTCACCGTAATGTAATAGTCATTGACCATCTACCAAGAACCATAGGAACAAGGGCAGAACGAGACCTCAGGACACTGCCAAATCCTTCTCCCCCCTCCATTTCATTTTAAAGACATTAGTCTAGTCTGTCCTCAAAAGGCCTTTGGTGCTGGGCATTTCAGGCCTTCCCTGGGCAGCCACTTTCGGTGCTACATCTCCATCCCTGACTTTGTCCGCAGTTTGTGTTAGGTCTCTTCAGGGCTTAGGCGAGTAATGCTTTTGCCTGCAGCTCCTCCAAGCTCTTTTTGTTCCTCTCACTCACAACAAAACAATCGCAGTCACAGGTACTCCTCATTAGCATTGCCTTGAACCTGACCCTGATCCTATCTACCGGGTGTCACCGAGGTGTTGCTTTAGTGGTTTCTCTGGAGTTAATCAGGATTTGCACTAATGGGAGGCTAGGCTCTGTCTCTGCGTGCACATGGCACTTCTTCTTTTCCAAGGCATTACTGTGCTCAGCCCTTTGTGAAGCCACTCAGTGCATTATCCTGGTTTTGCTGGCACGCAGCAGCGGACAGAAACGGCTTGCCAAGGTCATCCATTGAATTAGGAGCACAGGCCTCTGCTCAAGATTCAAAACAACAACAAAACTCAGCCCTGTGCTTATTTAAAGTCCTAATTTACCAGCTGGCAGTGCTTTTTGTCTGTGTCCCCGGTAGACTATATGAATATTAAACGGGACTTTGGTGATGTTATTTTCTCGCGGAGGACTCGGCTTGCCTCTGGGCCCTGTGTTGGGAGGTGAATGTGGTCATCCAGCACAGATCCTGTGGAGCAGATTTGGGTGTCAGCCTCGTTCCTAGGTCTCACTCTTGCAGTTCTCCCGTGGGAGCTCATGGTGCTCTTGGCAGTGTCCGTGGACAGGATCCTCCCCTGCCCATCAGAGGGTCCTCCCAGTCCATAACCCCAGCAGTAGTCAGCAAGCAGCCACTGCACAGAGGGGTCCAGGAGGGTCTACAGAACGTGCCACTGCTCATAAAGGACTGCCTGATGCCCAAATAACCATTTTATACTTATTTGTGGTAAAAGGTTGACAGCTGCACTTGCTAGGTACCGCAGGGATAATGTAGGAGTCGTGTGCCTGGTATCTGGCTCCTTGCACGAGCAGGGAATTTGCTAGGTGGCGTTTCCAAAGGATCCTGAAAGCAGACCGTGCCCTGTGGTAATGGAGAAGGCCAAAAAATCCTCGGTGTTGCCTGCCAGTGCGACCTGGGGAGAGGATAGCTGTGCGCAGAGCCCTTCTTCAGCCCCTTCCACCGCCGCTGGCGTCAGGCAGGAAACGGGGAAGGGAAAAGAATAGAAGCGGGGAGTTTCCTGGATTTCTATTTGAAGAGGCACCAAGGACATCCTCTTCCCTCCAGCCTAACCTCCTGCTTCTTCCCTCTTGCTTTTTCCTTCTGAATGCCCTTCTGAGCCTCCTCTCTGCCCCGCCAGAGGGGTGTTGTTGCAGTGTCCCCCTACTGCTGCATCCCCATGGGGGTTTTCCCTTCCCCTCCGTCTTTGCCCTTCCTGCTCCAGCACAGAGGAAGCTTTCTCTCCTCTCCCTGCCTCTCCTGGCCGTGCCCTGCCCCGTGGCATGTCCTGCCAGTGCCACCAGCCCTGCCCTCCTGCCCCACCGCTGCTGACGAAGCACCCCCCGGCCCGCAGGGCTCTCGCCACGCAGCGCCCGCCACACCAGGAGAGATCAAAGGGCGTTCATTAGGACGGCACCGAGCGCCAGGCTGTAATTACATCCCCGCTCCGCCGATCTCCCTGCTGAAGGCAGGCCTCGTCTTCTGCTTGCAGAGCGTCCTGCTGCTCTACGGGACCTACCTGGCCGGCCTGACCGACAACGTCAGCTCCCCGCCGGTCAACCAGTCCCTGACGCTCGTGGTGGGGGTCAACCTCATCTTCCTGGTGGCCGGCGCCGTCTTCTTGCTTCACCGTTTCTTCCGCGCTTGGCACAATTTGCTCTTTGGCTTCACCTCCGGCGGCATCTTCGTGTGCACGACTACGATCAACTGCTTCATCTTCATCCCACAGGTACGGCTCTGCCCACAGACCGCCCTGGAAACGGGCACTTTTTTTTTTGGGGGGGGTTTGACACTTGTGTTTCCTGCTGCTTTCCCCAAATGTTCGGGCTCTTCCTCCAAAACCCGGTGGCTCCGCTTCCCCAAGCAAATCCCTTGAGTCTCTGAGGGCTGAGTTTCGCTGCCCACAGCCCTCGGCAGGTCCCCCGTGTCCTCACCTCGTGCCCCACGTGCACTCGCAGAGGAGGAAGCTCGGCGGTGCTGTAAGGAAGCCTTTTATGACCCAGCTCGGCTCTTCTGCTTCCCACGTCCTCCAGGAGGAGCCCGGTGCATCTGACCGTGACGCTGGCGAGACAAATGCTCCCATTGTCACAGCGAGAGGAAGCAGTTGTTTACCCAGATTTATGTTTGGAGGAACGTTAGGGCTCGAGGAAATGAGGTGAGGAAAGGAGGAAGAGGTGAAACAGAGGAAAGAGCAGGTCTGGGCAAAAGAGGGCTCGGGGGAATCTCACCCCCGTGCACAAATACCTGGTGGGGAGGAGGAGGAAGGGGGAGCCAGGCTCTTCTCAGTGGTGTCTAGTGATGGGACGGGACACAATGGACACAGCCTGAAACACAGGAAATTCAGTTTAAACACCAGAAAAAAAGGTTGTTTTTGTTTGGTTTTGCTTTGTTTTCTTGCTGTGAAGGTGGCCAGACAATGGCCCGGGTTTCCCAGAGAGGCTACGGTGTCTCCTTGTGGAGAGATGCTCACAGCCCAGCTGCACGCATCCTGTCTGAGCAGGGGGGGACAAGGTGATCCCCAGAGGTCCCTGCCCACCTTGGCAACCCTTTGGTGCAACCACAGAGTCCCAACCCCGTGGATTAGCAGCTCCTGGGAGCCCTCCTGGGGCGAGCACCAAGCCCGCTGGTGATCTCTGAGCCGAGCACCAGCCCCATCGCGCCTTCTGCCTCTGTGGAGCCTGGGGGCTCCGAGCATTTTATTTAACTCGGATCTTTTAATTCACCAGCTCGTTTTTCCTAATGGGCTTGCTCTCCTATTGCTCTTCTGAGATCGATGAGCAGCGGGAGCCGGGCTGTGCAAGACGAGAGACGAGGAAACAGATATTAAGTGCTGCTGGCTTGCGCCTTGTCAGCGAGGATTCGGGGACACGGCAGCGTGCGTGATGCTCCCTTTGTTACAGAGTCAGGGGAAGAAGGGGAGGGGGCTCGTGCAGCACGCTTGGAGCTTGCAGCACAGCTCTCTCTGTGTTAAAAGCCAAGCCAGGGACCGGGCAGGGTCCAGACATGTGGGATGCTCCAAGCACTGCTCCGCCACCTCCCCGGCTGCCTGTCCCTGTGCTCCTCCATCACCCCCCGCCTTTGTCTCCCCCATCCCTTTGTCTCCTTCTCCCCGAGCGGCGGCTGCCTCCCTCCACAGGCACCGCGCCGGTAACAGCTCCTTGTGCCCTGCAGCTCAGGCAGTGGAAGGCCTTTGAAGAAGAAAGCCAAACCCTCAGCCACATGGCAAAATATTTCACCAGCCCGAGCAGGAGCTGCCACTCGGTGTACAGCGAGGAGCAGCTCTACCAGCTGATAGGGGAGAAAAACTCCATGAAGCGGCTGCTGACGGAGGTAGGGGGCTCTGCCGGCCCCGATGCCGTGGCCATGGGGTCTCGGTGGCTTCTTCACCCCCTGCCCTTTGTGTGCCGAGGCTGGGTGGGGTGGGCAGCCCTTTGCTACACCCCTGTCCCCCATCTGGAGGGGAGGAGCTGGTTGGTTTTGTCCCGCTGTCATTCTGCATCCTCGTCCTGAAGTGCCAAAATTTGGGCATAAACCAGAGGGCCTGATTTTAAAATAATAATAATAATAATATTTATATATATAATGTGGAAGGAGGCGAGCAGAAAAGCCTGGTTTCCACAGCCTGCTCAAATATAAAGTGAATTTAGAGGGGGTGCCCCCAGCTGGCTCTTGCAGGCTGTCTCAGAGGTCCTCCCTGCATGAAGGGCGACTCGTTTTTGCCCTGTCGCCTTCCAAATCCTCAGCTTTTACCTCCCTGCCCTTGACACATTTGTGTATTCGATACAGAAAAACGCTGTGATCGAGAGCCTGCAGGAGCAAGTGAACAACGCCAAGGAGAAGCTGATGAGGCTGATGTCTGCGGAGGGCGGCTGCGACCCCGCGGTGCTGGCTCCTTGCACCCGGAGCACGGGGTGGCACGGCGAGCGGCGTGGCTGTGCTGCGGCCCCTGGGGATGTGCCTGGGGACCACTGCCCCCTGGACCCGGAGCAGGATGGGCAGCAGCCTCCTCAGTTGCTGCATGCATCGCCACGCAGTCCGGTGCCTTGTAGTGGTGATGCTCAGGGTCTCTGGAAACGCATGAGCCACGAGCACGTGCTGCCGGAGGAGCCCGATTGCTCTGCGGTGCTGCTTTTTGACACGGGGGATGACCCCGAACGCAGCCCTAAAGATGCCCAGGAACATGGGATGCTTGCGGGGAAGGGGCATCCTCTGGAGCCTGGCCAGGACATCGCAGCTGCTGCATCCAGAGAGCATCCCCCCAAGGTCAGCTACGTGAGCAGCGAGAAGCTGCAGGAAATCTTGCAAGATCTGAGCCTGGACGGCAGGACCTGCAGCCCAGCCTTCCCTAAACGTGGGGCGGAGATGTGGGGGGTGCAGGAGGGGTACCCAGCCGCCCACAATCCCCTCAGCCCCTACCTGACGAGGCGGAGGCGCCACGTCCCGCTGCCCCCTGCCTCTGCCGGCTTCCCCGTGTCCCCGTCCTCGGTGGGCAGGCTGGGAACGTGGGGCTGCGGGGAGCCAGCAGGGAGGGAAGGTGAGGGAGCTGGCAGAGGGCTCCATCACCCAGCATCGTCCTCTCCATCCATCCCCACCGAGGGATGGCCGGAGCCCCAGGGCTGGGAGGCGAGGGGCACGGGCTCAGAGAGTCACCACCACGCTTCCCCGCGGGACTGGCATCAGCGGGGTGCCCCCGGGGTGCTGGCTCGTCCCGCCCTGCACTCGCTGTACCATTACCCGGACTCGGACTCCAGCAGCAGCTCAGAGGAGATGTTTCCCTGCTGCCACCGGCCCTGCTGCCAGGCCTGCCTGCACAGCCCCCGCGGCTCCCTGAGCAGCAGCAGCACGGACACGGACACAGACACGGAGCCTGGCGGGGCTGCAGGATGCTGGCTGGAGCCCCAGGGCAGGGCTCAGCCCGTTGTGAACTTCAAAGAAGATCTGAAACCCACCTTTGTGTGACCACGAGCACCCCTGCCCCAAAGGCGAGTGCCCCTTTGCTCCCGAAGCATGCTCTATGAACGAAAACACGGTGATGCTAAAGAAATGCATCCCCCTGGGATGGAGACAGCAGCACTCGCAGCCGTGGCAAAGCCACAGTCTCACAGCTGAGGGCAAATTGGAGACTCTGGAGAGGCTTGGCAGTGCCTGAGCATGAGCGTGGGGTCCAAAGGTGACATCTCTGCAGGTGGCCTTGCCTTTTGTGCAGCTCGGCTGCACGGTCGTAGGTTAGACTCAGGTTGGCGCTGAAGGAAAGGACAAGCAAGCAATCTTAAAGAGGATCTGAAAAGGTTTCTCTCTTTCTTTTCCTTTTTTTTTTCTCCTGCAGCTTGTGTGCCCTTCCGTATGCCTTTGTGGTGGATGAAGTAGCCTGGAATGTTTTAGGTTTGTTTAAATTAATATGATCTGTTTAATTTTATTTTATTTTTTGTCTGAGAAATATCAAAAGCAGCAAACGCGGTGTGCCCACTATTTTTGGGATGTCTGTGGAGGCATTTCAGCACCTGGCTGCCTTCACAGGAGAAGCGAGGGGCTCTGAAACCTGAAGCCCAGCCCGCGGAGACCCCTTTGCAGGCAGGATGCCTTTGCTGAAAGAGATGGTAACAGAGGCACCCCCAACACAGATATGGACGATGCAGATCCCTCTCATTATCCTTTATGAAGGTCAAATATCTCGCTGCTGTATCCCCTCACCAGCACCGCCTTTTCTTCCCCAGCACTTCTTCCCTGGCTTTGCAGAATCCCGCATTCCTAGGGCAAACCACCAAACCCCATCACCTTGAGGAGAAAAATATCCCCACAGCCCCTCATTGTTCCCAATACAGAAACTCCCCAAAGCGTGATCCCAATTCCCAAATCCCGTGTCCCAGGGGTATCCCTTTCACCAGCTGCGGGGCCGGATGGATGCTGACCACAGCGGGCAGGTGGTGGGCAAAGGGCTGGGGCTGCTACCCGTTCCTGCCCACCCCTGCAGAGGAGGAGGGCGAAGCAGTGGGGTTTGGTGTCCTGGGTTTGGTGCCTGCCAGGTGGGATGCGGCAAGAAGGGGGCTCTGCCTGCTGCGGGACCCCTGAAGGTGGGATGTGAGGGGGTCTCCTGTCCTCCTCAGGCCTGGTTAGAGTTTGCTTTAGGGCTAGGAGAGATGGCAGCATGGTCACGGGGAACAATCAAACGCTGAGCCATCTGGAAGCAGCTGATATAAAAATTAACTTGAAATCTACTGGCGAACGCAGAAAAATCCTCTGGGGGACTTTGAACCAGTGGTGTGTTTGTAAACCCTTCACTGGAATTTGGGGGCAATTTCTTTCCTCTGTCTGGTCACGAGCAGCCACAAAGGCCAGCCACACGCCGTGGGGACACACATACTTTCCATGGACACACAGAGGGCTGATGCCGTGCATACCTAGCTGTGGGACGTGGCAGCGTGGGGAGCAGCAGTCGGTGGCTCTGGGTCTCTAGATGACGAGGGTTGCAGGTTTTGGGGAGGTGAGAGAGCGCCCACATCAATATGGGTCCAACAGCCACGAGGGCTGCAGTGAACCGCTCTCCTCCTGAGCAACGGTGCTCTCCTGAGCCCAGATACCTGGCCAGTCTCTTGCCTTATCCAGTTCTTCATCTGTGCCTCCTCCTTGGCCTCTACCTCTAGGTCCTCCTCCAGGTGCTGCTGTTACCCCAAAGTCTGCACCTAAAGCTGGGACAGCAAAGCTGTAGGTGCCCAGCTGTGAGGCATCAAACTCATCAACGCAAGCTGCACCCTGGTCACAGCCTCGTGCTGGTCTCGTCCTTGGGAGACAGGAAAAAAAAACACCATAAAAGAACCCTACAGGTCCTGAGAAGGTAGGAGCTATGTGGCTGTTTTAGCAGTAGATGTGAAATGACTTCCTGCTGTATTTTATGACCGTGCAACTGGGGAAACAATCTCCCCACACACATGGCAGAGTGAGAGCATGGGGCGTGCAAACACAGCTCCAAGTTAAGTGTCTTTCCTGAATTAGAGTTGCAGACCAAAGCCTCTGGAGAACGCTCACCTCCAAGCACGCACCTCTAGGTGAGGGCTCTTGCTTCCATGCCCACGCTACCACCTCTCCCCTCTCTGTAGCTGAGCTGGTTTTCTTCTGTCTCAGGTATCTGCAGCTTCATGCTTTGTGCTGCCATGGTGCTATCCTTTATATAAGGATTTTATTCTCTATTTTATTTTATTTTATTTTATTTTATTTTATTTTATTTTATTTTATTTTATTTATTTCATTTCATTTAATTATTAATTATTTTATTTATTATTTTATTTCATTTCATTTCATTTATTTATTTTTATTATATATATATTTTTTTTCCTGGAGGTTCTTGCAGCCGGAACGGTTGCAAGGTACTTTGCACCCAGCTATAAAAAGTGCCCAGTGATTCAGCATTTACCACCCCGTACACGGCCTCCTGTTATCATATCGGCAGGAATGCGGGGCTAGGAGGGATCTCCTAGTCATCGCCGTATTCCCTGGCTATGACAGGCAGTGAGTCATGAAGTTCCCCTTGTTAATTTATCACAGTCCATCCTGGGAGTCACTCGGAGTTTTCTTGGCAGGTTATTCCAGAACCTCATTCTGACGGGGAGGAAACTTATTTGTGATTTCCAGCCCACATCTTTCCATGGCCTATTTTTATCTACTTGTTCTCATGCCAGTGCTGTCTTCTTGTCAGGAGCTGTTCTTCCTTCTTGAACCTGCTCTTTTTCGTGCTGACGGAGAGCGTGGCCCTTTCTTCCCAAGAGGACGAAAGACCTCCAAGGCCTACTTGAAACCGCTTGTGAAGTGCTACAGCAGGACCACGGCCTTGAAAAGCAGACAAGTAGAAATTCATTGGTGGTTAGGACATCGGAAAGGCAACTATCCTGGGAGTTAGCAGGAGCTGTTTTCTCTGAAAGCCTGCCCATGGGCCAGGGGTTTCCAGTACCCCTCGGGTGCTGGGTTTAGCAGCAGTCCTTCAGTGCACTCACGGGGCAAGGCCTGTTCATGCCTGGCCGGTGCAGAAACCCTGACGAGCCTTTGCTTGTCAGAGCATCCCATCACTTAGGACACCCACAGGAACCCCATTTCCCTAGGAAACCCCCGATATCCCTCAAGGTGCCCACCGGAGGGGAAAATGAAGGCACACCAGGCAGAGCGCCCTGATGATGTGATTCAATGCCACACACATTTTGTTGAAGGTGAATGCAAGCAGCAGGGCACCCTCCCGGAGGTGTGTGCTGGTTTCCAGGCAATTACACCTCGTATCTAGCCCAAATGAGCAGGGCAATATTTCACACCAAAGAGGACGGCAGGAGCAGCATTAGCTGATGCAACCACACCTTGAATTTACAGCGCTGCTGGGCAGGGCCGTGAGCAGTGGGATACCCTGTGCATGGTTACAGCGAATTCAAGTCCTTGTTTGAAAGCAGCTGTGTTGCTACAAACAATTCCCAAATACAGGTGCTGGATAAAGGCTTTTCCTCCGACAGGTGAATCTTTCACTTGATGGCGGGTTATTCTTTTGCGGGTATCAGCTCATTTTCTCGCTATTACAGCATTTTTCATAGTGGTAAGAAAAACACACACAGTGCTCCCATGCTCCTGTAACCCATTTTTTGCCGCTCCCTGATGGAGTGGTCTTTTCCCTCGTTCTCCTAACATCTCCTAATACCCCTGTGGTATTAGGTTTTCTCAGCCCAAAAACCTTTTGGGCTGAAATCCACCTTGTGATGCAGAACCTCTCAGCCCCCGCTGCCTCCAGGAACAGCTGCTTGAGAGCATCCAAATTTCTGCCTTTAAAGCTGACAAACCCCGCAACGACAAGGGGTACCTGAGGACAATGTGGGGTCTAATTTCCCTTGGGAGTCAAAAGCCTCACCTGTTCAACTGGCTGCTGCGTTAACCTCAGAGAGAAAAATCCCAGCCTCTCTTCTCTCCCACTGTCTCACTCACCTGTCATTCAAGTGAATGCATGGCCACCTCCCTGAGATATATTCAGTTTTTTTTTTAATATATATTTGCAAAAATAAAAGTCTTTGAGTGCTTCACGAGGAGGGAGATGGCTCAATCCATCAAGGAACAGGAAAATGAGAGCTGATGCTCCCAGCCCTGGTGCCTTTCTCAGCCAGCAAGGCTTGGACCTCAGTGCAAATCCCAGACATCCTCTGGAAAACATGAGTAAGTGGCCAGGGATGGCAGTGGAGACTGATGTTGAGTAACCAAGTATTTGCTGTATTTGGATGACTTTTTTCAAACAGCTGGTTTTAGTGAATCAAGTCATGTTTCTGTGCCTGCTCTTGCATATATTTGTGTCCTTACACAAAGAGGAAACATACCAATTTCTCGGAATCACCCCCAACACCGGGAATTAATTGGATTTGACAATCACAGATTAGGAAGAGCCAAGAATTCATCTCCCCATCAGAAATTCAAGCATCTGCTGAAGCAAACCTAAGATTTCTACCACTACGTGGAAATTCTAGATAATGACAGCATTAGAAACAACACCAAAAGCAAGTGAGATAAATCTGTTAAAGTGCTTTTAAAAAAAAAAAAATCCTTTTGCAGCTTTCCCCTGGGAAAAATGAGTGCTATGCAATCAGAACCTGGGCTGCCTGGGGGCACCGTCCTACAAGGAGGGATGATGCCTCGATGCTGGACACAGCAGGGGCCAATTTACTTAGCAGAATTGGGCTGTCCTCCTCCTGGCCCAGACAGCCATCAACCTTGAAGAAGCAGCAGGAGATAAGGTAGGTTTTGCGCTGACCACCTACCTTCAGTGCAGCTGGAAATCTAAGGAACGATATTGTTTCAAAAATTGTTCACTGCGTTTCCAGATTGGTGCCAAGCTCCGTGCGGCTGAAAGCTGAGCAACTGAGTTTTATGTCTCTTAGCAGGATGTTAGAAAATAATTTCCCTCTGTGACCAGTCCAGGCTGCTCTAATGCACAGTCAGAAATGAGGCATTGACTTTTAAAGATCTTCCTGCCCTTAGGGTGGCAGATGAAAGAACAGGTCACAGCTTTGTTCTGCTGCAACGTGTCTGCAAGTATTGAGAGACATGCTTTCATTACAGCGAAATTTCCACTGTCTCATTGTTTTTTTGCAAGTTTGCAATCTACCTGTAGAGTTTAAAGGAAATGCTGGGCTGACCAAAACAGATATAAGACATGGATTGGCTCATGTCGTGTAGGCAGCAATAGCTGTCTTCCTGAAGGCCATTTCTGTTGGATAGGGCACAGGAACTTCCACCTGTAAGATAAATCTGGTGGCATTTCTCAGCAATTTGGCAAGCGTGCCCAAGCCCGGGATAACATCAATTTATTTAATAAGCCTGAATATCATCTTTGCAAAACAAAGCGATCTGTTTAATAGGAGTCCGTGACACTGCGCTGGGAAGGACGGCGCTCAGACCGCTTTAGCTGCTCAAGCGTAGTGCTACTTTCCCTCTGCCTGTGACTTTTGTCCCCAGTTTAATACCACTGTTTTTATGACTCTGCAGTAACCAGTGGAATCAATTAATTTAGGAAATGTTCCAGATAATGAGGACTTTGTCCTGCAGCAAAAAGGTCTCCACTGAAGAGTGAAATGTTAGAGGCTCGGAGTATGAAGCAATTAGCAGATTTTTGATAATTGGTGAGAAGGGAAAGGAGAAAAACAAAAGTGAAAGGAGGTGAAATACTTTATTATTGCATCATCTTAGTATCCCTGTGAATACTAAGGCTGCATTCTCTGTAAAAATACCTTGGATTCACTTGCTTATCATTTTCTTAAAATCTAAACGTTATACCAAATTTTTTTCATGCAGAATGTTCTGGAAGAGCTAAAGTGAACGTGATTAAGGATATTTCCAAGACCAAGTCCAACAAGGATGCATTTTTCCTAATTTTGAGCACATCTACTATATATTTTATTTTATTTTATTTTATTTTATTTTATTTTATTTTGGCCAGGACACTTCATCTCCCTCACACCACAAAAACTGGAAATCCAGCTTTTATGGCTCTTGAGAATTTTATGGGCCTCAGCGTTTTCCAGACAAAAAAGCCATCTCCAGATCATCCCTTGAAAGCCCACTCTGACCAAATGTGCTCCATCTCCGTGCAGCTGCTGGGCTTTCTCCAGGTGGAGGCCGAGCACGCTCCACCTGCAAGTCGTTGCAGTCACTGCCATGGGATGGGGGCACTGGGCTGGGAGCAAAGTGGTGTTTCGCTCAGCTGTGTGGTGAGCACCATGCTGGTGCTGAAGCAACAAGGCAGAAGAAGTGGATGTGAAAGCCAGTCATGGCAGGAAACGGGTAAATCCATTTGAAGAACTTGTTGTGACTGGAGCTGGAATATCCGGGGGAGGAGGGAGAGATGGTGTGACTAGGGTGGAGGAGGAAGGATGGGGAGCTTCATTTTCTGAGTGAGAATGGAGCGTGGGATTAAGCCACCAAGGTTTCAGGGGCTAGGAGCAGCTGTTGGGCAAAAAAATAAGGTAGGGAGCAGTGTGTGGGAAAAATAGGATAGGAGATAACATGGACAGAAAAAGATAAAAAGCTCCTGCTGGCATATGTTGCTCAGCGGAGTTTGGTAGGAAACTCAGTCATCTTGAGTCTCTCATCTCATCAGCTGCCAGCACGTGGCTTTGACGAGTGAGCCCCCAAGACCGGCCAGCAGCACAGCGACCTCTTCCTACAGCCACCCTCACCTCGATCAGCTGGAGAGGGCACAGTGACCAAGGCTGCCTCTGCCAGTCCCTGCAAGAGGTCCCAGTGGTGGGTCTAACTTACGAGCTTTTGAGCCTGTGGATGTCCGTATCGTGGCATCCTTGCTAGGTTGAGTTTGTTTTCAAACCAATCAACCGTGATCCTAAAAAAGAGCACGCTGTAATCTGTGCCAAAAAGTCTCTAAAATCAAGAATTCAGGGTTTAGGGAAGTCTGGAATTAAAACAATTTATGAAAACTTAATTTAGTTTTCTATGGCATGTATGATTTTTTTGGAAAACAGCCCTAGAAGGGACCTTAAGGAGCCATCTGGGTATTCCAGCCCATCTCTTTGCCCCAGGGCAGGACCAATTATTCCTAGACCATTTTTGACAAATGTTTCTCTAATCTTCTCTTGCGAGACAGATGTTAATGGCATGATCACATACGTTTTCTTAATGGGATCCTGGCTCAGTGCATTAAATAAGCCAGGACTGTGCTGTGGAGGAGACTGGGAACACAGCTGGAGAAAGGACAGGCTTCTGGCTCAGCTTGCTGACTGCTGCCCTGGAGAACTGCCTCTGCTTCAGAGTTCCTGGGTGGTCATTTAAGTCAGAGCTCTCCCAGGCAGTCATTAATTGTGCTTTCTCTCTTTTCTGGGTGCTCAGCTTGAAAATATTGCCTCTGATTTAATTGCTGCTGCTTGGCGCCCTGTCTTGGTTCAGTGCTGGTGCTTTAATGTTACCACCTCCATCATACAAACAGCCCAGCTCACATTGCACTGCTTGTCAGGGACTGGGAAATCCAACTGAAATTCTTATGTGCGGTGCTCAGCACTGGCTGTCACAAGTCACTCATCTCCCACTTCTCGTCTGACCTTGCCCTGTGTGCTCTGTCAGCCTCCATCTGCCCACACTTTTGCTTATTCTGCTGAAAGCACATGTACCAAGCCTTGGTCGTGAGTGATGATCCCCAATTCTTGCGTTTTGTTCAAGTACAGTTCCTCTGACTATTTCATTAAGTTCACGTTTCTCCATAGCCACCTCGTCCTCAGAGGCACATGCACCCCGTACAATTAATTGTATTAACAATGCCTGGAATTACCTCAAGGAAAAATCAGGTTTAACACAATTTGTGAGAACTGACAGCATGTAGTGCTCCAGGAACTACTGTAGGGGATCACAGGATCACTGAGGCTGGAAGGGGCCTCTGGAGATCACCTGGCCCACCTTTGCTCAAGCAGTGTCAGCTAGAGTAGGGTGTCCAGGACCATGACCGGGTGGGTTTTGAATATTTCCAGGGATGGAGACCCCCACAGCCTCTCTGGCCAACTTGCTCCTGTCTTTGACCACCCTCACAGTAAAAAGAGCATTTTCTTGTGTTCAGGTGGAGTTTCATGTGTTTTAATTTGTACCCACTGCTTCTTGTCCTGTCAGTGGGTGCCACTAAGAAGAGCCTGGCTTCACTTCCTCTTCTTCATTCCCTCCCACCAGATACTTATGCACATAGATAAGATCCTTTCAGAGCCTTTTTTTCTCCAGGCTGAGCAGTCCCAGCTCTCTCGGTCTTTCCTCACTAGAGAGAGTCTTCCAGACTGTTGGTACCCAGCATGTACTGGTGCATGGGACTGCTCCTCCTCAGGTGCAGGACTGTGCACTTCCCTTTGTTGAACTTCACGAGATTCCCCTCTGCCCAGCTCCCCAGCCTGTTGAGCTCCCTCTGAATAGCAGCTCATACCTCTGGTGTATTCACCACTCCTCACAGCTTTGTATAATGTACAAACTTGCCAAAGGTGTACTCTGCCCCATCATTCAGATCATTACTGAAGATGTTAAACAGTAAAAGAGCTAATACTGACCCCCATGATACGCCACTAATGACTGGCCTCCAGCTGGACTTTGTGCCACTTATGACGATGCTCTGGAGCTGGACATTCAGCCAGTTTTTGATCCACCTCGCTGTCCACTAACCTATATTACTGATATATAGATTATACTTCATCGGCTTGTCTATAGAGGTGTTACAGGAGACTGTGTAAAAAGGCTTATTAAACCTGAGGTAGATGACATGCACCGTTCTCCAATGATCCACCAAGCCAGTCATCTCCTTGTAGAAGGCTCTCAGGTGGATTAAGCCTGATTTTGCCTTTGTAGCTCCATGATGGCTACTTCCAATCACCTTCTGCTCTTCACATGACTGGAAAAGGCTTCCATGATTTGGTGCTCCATCACCTTTTCATGAACGGCCTGTAGTTCCCCAGATCCTCCTTCTTGCCCTTCCTGAAGATACGAGTGACATTTTCTTGCCTTCAAGCCTCAGGAACGTCTCCTGATCACCATGATCTTTCAAAGAGTGGCCTTGCACTTAGCCAGCTCACTCTGCACTTGTGGGGCCCAAACTCAGAGGCCTGGGATTGCTAAAGAACAGTGTTAGAGGTAAAGTCTCCTTCCTGGGTCACCTTCACTTGCTTCCACCTTTTGGACAACTCCTTTTTATGTTAGAGTTTAGTCAGAGGCTCCTTCTTTGTCCACACAGGCCTCCTGCCACCCTTGCTTGATTTCCTTCTTGTCAACATGAATCAGTCATGATCTTGGAGAAGGGATTCCTCGAACATCAAATAGCTCAGGCCCTGGTTTGTAGTCCAATATCTTGTTCCTGACCATGGTCAGTTCAAGGTGTTTCAGAGTCTTTTGCAAACCTTTCCATACTGGAAGGTGGGCATTGATCTCTATAGTTAGAAAGTTGCGTTCAAGCAGCAGATTTCACATCACCTACCAAAACAAAAACAACAACACCAAGGTTTTAGCATTACCTCCTTCAGAGGTCAGTATTACCCAGGCAGTTGCCCAGATTCTACCAGCTTTTCTGAGTTGGTGGTATCTTGCACCACTGATTTCAAAGCCTTGTTAGAAAAATAGCTATCTTCCTGTCATCTCATGGGAGGCTTCTTACCCCAGAGCCCCATTACAAGACGGGTGTTTTTAGGGAATCTCCATACACGTGGAGAAAAGAGAAGATCCTCCAGGTGAAGTTCCAGGGCAACCCCACTTGAGAACTTGAATCATCTCCTGGAGGCATCTCTCACCTTCCAGTGACTAGAAAAAAAAAAAACAACATGCACAACAACTTCTTAATTTAAAAAGATTTCCTTCTTTTGCTTTTAAAAGTGCTATATCTCCCGTTAAGTGCATTGTCCCCTTGCACCTGTACCATGAGGCAATGAGAAAGTCCCTGTGAACTCGGCATGGCATCATCAGCTTGAAATGGCTTGAATCCAGCCCAATTAAAAATAAATAAATGTAGCACTTCCCTTATGTCAGTTGTCCTGAAATGACTCCTTTATAAGAAGGCGTTGTTAATCTTACCAGCTTTTTTTTTTTTTCTTCTGCTTGTAGGCTCCTTTCTCAGGGCTCATTTGGAGTGACTGCCGCTCCAATCGCGCTAACCTTGTTTGAGCTCAGCCATTTCCTTTCCGTGTCCTCACATGCCTGCTCAGTGCTGCCTGTTGAGCCCAGCTTTGCTGCTGCTGCTGCTGGTGATTTGCAGCCTCTCACAGAGTCCAAGATGAGTGCTAATCCAAGGACTGCAGAGCAGCCTGCCAGCGATAGCGTTGGGCGAGATCAGGAGATAAGCATTGCTGACCACTAGCAAAACAATGGCCTGTACGCTCGGCGCTGTTAAATACACTAAACAAACACAGAGGAGAAAAAAAATAGGTTGCTTGTAACAATCACAGTCACAAAATGTTCAGGAGGAAATGAGATTCTGATTTATTGTTATTATTATTATTATATATATTATTTTTTAAGGCTTGCAATTGTTTCCATGGATTTCTAAGGCTTTTTGGTGCTTTCGTGCTACCCGTTTCTTGTCTGCAGCCAGCTAGATCTTGCTGCCTGATCCCGAACCCTTTTCTCGTAGAAAGGTTTTTTAATTACGTCCGACACGCTGAAGCAAAAGTAATGTGAGTTGTTAGTTTGATCAAATTAGGAGGTGTGCTCTGCTGTGCAGAGTGTAAAAGATTTTGCCATGCCAAGCGGTCAACAGGGAATTAGGGGAAATGGGCATTTTTTATGGCAAACATCCAGGACTCGTGTTTTAAGGACACAGCAGTGAGTCTCTTCCACTCCAGTTGCAGTGAAACACTTTCAAGCTTTGTGTTTGCAGACCCCTTCCCTTTAGCCCGTGCACATATCTGATAAGTTTTCATATTCAGCAACTTGGTTTCAACGCCACACTTTTCCAGATGTTTTAGAGATCTGGGAGGGAAGTCTCCTTTTAAAAACAGCTGTCTCTCCATCTCAGGGCCACGGCAGCTGTCATCACCAGATGTACAACGCAAGACGCAGCAACAATTAGTAACCGTTTGCAAGCCAGATATGAAGGAAGTAGTGTGTGATGGTGATTAGCGAGCAGCCAGGGACAGGGATCATTAAATTAATTAGATTGCTTGGCAAAAACTCAATGAGCAGAATGAAAATACTGTTACACTTCTGGCCACCTCGTAATTATCTACGCATCGTCTCACGGGTTCCGCTTACTTTCCATTCCGTCACCTCTTAAAATAGGACAAAATTGAGGAGAATCACTGCTGTAAATTCTGGGCTGTGAACTAAAGACCCCAGGTAACAACACAGCGGGCTCGCTGCTGTGGCTGGTGTATGACCAAGTTCTTATAGCCCTTCTCGAACATTTTTCTGGATGTTGCATGTTGCTATGCACAAAGCATGCTTCCCACAGTCTGCCCTGTGGATATCAAGCGTGGCTGTAACCCACCAAGAGCCATCTTCTCCTTCCTCCCCCAGGGAGAGCCATGCCCATGTGGTTATTTTCAGCTAGAGTAAGAGCAGATGCTCCGGCAAGGGCTGGATGAGCATTTCATTGCAGCCATGGGTGGTGATCTCAGCCTGCAGGGAGCCCTTGCAGCGAGGCCAGCAGCCCAGGCAGGCTGTGCCAGGCGCGGGATGGCTTTCTTTGCTTCTTTTCACCACGCAGACGTCTATTCCCGAAGGCCCTTTCTCCTTCTGTTGGCACCTTGCACTGTAAGCGGTGCTCAATTTCTGAAAACTCTTTCAGTAGGGATGAGTGAATCCCCTTCCTGTGTTTCTGTGGAGGCACAGCAAGTCTCATTACGCTGCTGCAACATCCCCCCGCTGTTTGAAGGGGGAAGTGGAGAAAAATCTCCTTTGTCGGCTGTCGGGCCTGGCTCCCAGTCTCTCAAGCCAAGGCTTTCCAGACCTACAAGATTTGCTTGAAGGGACTCATGGCCTCTGGGATCAGGCTGGCTTTAACTCCTTTTATTTGGACAGACACGTTGGCAGTCGACTGGGGAGGTGTGGAAATAGTGAGCACGGGACACACATGGGCCCTTCCTCTAATATTGTGTTGTAGAGAGCCCTGGTAAGCTCCGGGGACCATTGTTAACACAACACCACTGGGTTTAATTTTAATTTCTTGCTGAGAGAGTGACCCATCTGCTCCTTGGTATCCCCTTTGCAGAAACAGACAGGCAGGCTGGGAGCACTGGGAAGCACAACAGAAAGCAGATAGATGTCTGTCTTGGGCTGCTCGAGTGAATCTGATGTGAGGGAGGTAGATGATGCACACAGAAGAGCCCAACACTTTTCTAGATTTAAACCTTTTCAGAGTCTTGCAGGAATGGGCATCATCTTTGCTTTCGGGAGCACAAATATCTGGAAGGCTTGTCAAAGGACCACCAGACTGACACAGCTTCTCTGGCTCTGGGCACTGCTTTTCCAGGGTTATTTATGAATGAGGTGTGGTCTGACAAATGCTGGAGCAAGGGAAGACATCAAACTTAGCAACACGTTCTCCTGGCACGGTGTGAAACCCGTTGTCTCTCTCAGGGTGCACTGAGTGAGTCACAGATGTTTTCTGTGTGTCGCAATGTCCCCGTGAACCTGCACGGGGTGTCTTGGCTTCTTATGATGCACCGCAAAACTGGGATGCAGAAGTTTTTTGTAGCTCCCGTTGCATTAAAGTGCTCGGACCACCTGGCTCTGTCGGTCCTGGTGAACCTACCTGGCGTCCTGCAAGGCCTAGGTGCGCCCACGCACACCCAGCTGGGCAAAACATCAGCTGTTCTCTGAAGCAATTGTCGGTGGTGACATGTTCTGTGACAGGAAATCGTTGCAAAATGCTGGGTTCTCAGGATTAAAAACTTCTGTCCCGCTCCGAAAAAACAAACGCAAGTGCTGCGTTCTAAACATAGATTCGCGTGGATTTTGTTCTGGGACAAAAATCAAAACCACTTTTCAGGATTTATTGTCTAATCATTAACGCCTGAGCAGTCGGTAAATTTGTTACTGTTACAATCTCTGATTTTCCACTGGAAAAAAAAAAAAAAAAAGGAAAAGTTAAAGTTCAACCACAGCCATTGAGCCTGCCCATGCCAACTACCCACGAGACAAGCCGTTACAGTACCTCGCTGCGTTGTTTCTTGGCTAATTCCCTTGGCAATATTAAGGAATTAGATGCCAAACTGGTAGATCCATTAATCTGAGTGTGATGCACTGGCGTACCAAAGTTCACAGCAGCCTTGCACGATCATCCTTATCAGCCTTACCGAGGCACAATACACCACCCTCCTTCCCTCTTCACCGTGGCTGATGTTGGAATGACCCAGTAATAGCTGCAAGGTAAGCAAACAAAAAGGCAACAGAAAATCTTCCTGCTGATTGCCCAGAGAGGAAGCAAAGGAGAAAGAAAACCAGGAGCTCCCTGTGCAGGAGCGCACGTCTACTTACTGCTCGTGCACGTTGGAGCAGACCTGCTCAGTGTATTAAGGCGATTGGATGTGACGTTCAGGGTGATACCTGAAATGAAAGCAGACAAATGCGAGCCCCCAGACAAACAAACAAAAAAAATAAAGCCTCCCCACCACCGCTACCGAGCTTTTAAAAGCTTTGTTCTACCCAGAAATAGCACCGATTTTCTAATTCACTGCCACCTTATGGCATTTCAGAGAGATAACACTTCAGTAATTCCCCTCAGATGCTTCTTATTTTCAGGCACCCTCCCCAAGATCTTAGATGTGACAGGGACGCTTTAATTTCGAGTCACAGAAGCTGTAAAACCGTCCTCTGCATCCAGATTTGGAACAATATTAATGCCTGGGATACTGGATTATTCTTGCCTGTGAAAACTGATCATTAAAGTGTCAATTCTATTTATATTTGCGGAGTCTAAAGGGAGGTCATTTTTTCAGCCAAGAGGCCAAAAATAAACGCGAACTTTGCAATGTTGTCAAAAGAGAATTTTTCAGTCTAAAAAAGCAACCAGCTCACTCATGATTTCCTCAAATGGGTTTAATTTGGTGCATTTTTGACATTGAGGATGAAAGCTTAACAGATGCCCTTCTTATATGCTAATGGGTTTTCTGATGGTAGCCCTAGCTGGGGAAATAATCTGCGAAAAGACTAACAGAAATTGGAGGTGGTTAATAGCTTTCTGTCCCTTCAAACGAATAATAGCCCTCTTTTAAGTATACTTGTGTAGTTTTCTAGTAGCGGAGAAGACTCTGTGATTGAAACGGACAGGTTTTGGAGAGTTCATTGGTTAATGATTACTTGGAAATACAGGCAGGATTGCCCGATGGGAAGCAGAACAGCTGGGAGGTCTGTAGCGTGCATTCCCCAAGTGGATGGAGAGGACTGGCATTTAGAACAGCAGGGGTGCCAGTATCCAGGAGTTTTGGGGTTGGCATGGGTTGTTTGGGTACTGGTGAGGGAACTGGGGGTCAACAGCAAAAGACTAAGCCTCACAAAGGAGCGTAAGCGTGAGGCTGTTCTCCCGAATTAGCCTTGTTCTCTGTACACAAATGCAGTTGGTTCTCCATTGGCATGATCAACTTGCAGACTTATCATAAAGGACATTTCTCAAATAGATACCGTTAGGATAAATTTCGCATTGGTGTGATTCGTATTTACTGCTATCACAGAGTTCCCCCTACCCATGCTATTTTTCAGACCATCCATCCACTTTGTCATGTAATAACGCTCAAGCATCTCTCTTAAGTCGGTACCAGCATTTATGTAGCTTTTAGAAATAACTTCATCAGAAAATAAGAAAATTTGATTTGTGTTGGCATCAAGTGCCCGAGGCCAAAAAATAAAAATAAATCCAATTTCAAGCGCAACTCTACAAGACGACTGGAATGCCTGGTGGTGCATTTCAGGTGGAGGAAAGCTGTTTTACCAAAAGAGGCAAAAACTTCTGGTCCTTCTGGTGGTTGGTGTTTTATTGAGTTTGTATCTCAGGGACATTTGATAAAGCGGTGAATCAGAGCAGATCCAACATGACGAGTGCGGCGTGGTTACTGTCACTTCAGGCTGTTCAGCCCCTGCTAGGGCGCAGCACTCAGCTTCCAGTTTCCCAGCTGCACAATGAGTCAGACCTTAAACAATGCAAAGTCCTTTGTAGTAGGTGAAATCATTCATCATTTATCAGGCAGGGAAAAGGTTTCCAGAAGATCAAGCGCCCCGGGGTGAGTGCTGTGGTGCCGAACAGGACCGTTTGGAGAGACTGAGCTGGTTTTCTGCTTCGGAACAAAGCTGTTGTACAGGGTAAATCTCAGCTGCCTTTGGCCAGGTCTTTCATTGCTCACATAGCAGCGTTGCTTGGAATGGGACACAAGAAGAAAAAAAAAAAAAGGATAAACAGGCAATATTTTGATGCCTTGAAAAGAAAGCAGCAGCTCTTAGACTCTAGCGCTGGCAAAAAGTGCTGCTGCTGGTCCAAGTTACTTTGTCTGTGGTATGAACTACTCTGGCGAGAACATTTTTTTTTTGTTTTTCCCTTTAAGCAAGCCGTACCCAACGTTCACAGAGGGCTGCTGAGTAACGTTACCGAGGTCAGGGCAGGGAGCAGCACTGCCAGGCGAGCTGCCCCACGGCTATTGCAGAGCCCCGCAGAAGTACGGGCTCTTCCACAAGTCACAAGGAAGGGCTGGACGCCGGCCAGGGCCAAGCAAAATCCACCGGTGGTGGCACCAAGACCTGGGTACGAAGGCCGTTCTAGCGGCTCCGATATAAGCCGCGTTTCCTACAATTTGCAAGGGAGAGCTGGAGGGGGAGAACTTTGTGAGCCTGTGCCTCGTGCCCCTTCCCTCGGGCCGGTTCCTGCAGTGGGTTTATCACCCTCTGCTCCTCACGAGGCGATGGGCGCAGCGCTCCTTCCTTTCCACAGCCACGCCGCTTCGCCCAACAGCAGCCATCTGTCCAAAATCTTGTATTTCACGTGAACAGGAGCAAAACCTTGCGTTTTTAATGGGAATGATCACACCTTTGTGCTTCCCCAGGAAGCTTCCCAGGGAAGCAGCCCCTGACGGCTGCGAGGTCACTGAGGGGGGGACCCCACGGAATGGGCTGGGGGCAATGGGGTTTTAACGGCCATAACGGGCCAGGTAATGGTTTTAACGGTTTTGATGGCTGTAACCGGTTGGGTAATGGTTTTAACGGTTGTAACGGCCGTAATGGGCCAGGTAATGGTTTTAACGGTTGTAACGGCTGTAACGGGCTGGGCAATGGTTGTAATGGTGGTTAATGGCTGTATGAGTCTGCGTAACGGTTGTAACAGATGTAACCGGCCAGGTGATGGTTTTAACGGTTGTTAACGGCTGTAACGGGCCGGGTAACGGTTGTAACGGTTGCACCGGGGGCTGCCCCGCCCTGAGGCGACAGGCCGTGAGGAGGGCTGCCTCAAACGGGCATTACCGGCCCCGGAGCCGTTTGGACACCGCTCTCTGGGAGCCGTGGCGGCCACGCCGGCTCCCAAGGGGGGCTCCCGGTCCCGGTGCCCCCCCCCCCCGGCACGGCCCCGGCCTCAGGGCGGCGCCGAGCCCGCCCCGCCGCACTGCGCATGCGCGCGGCCCGCCCTGCGCAGCCGGTGAGGTCATAAAGGTGAGCGAGGCGGCGCGCGAGGCCCCACCGCGGCGAAGCGTGGCCCGGCAGGCCCCGCCCCCTGCGCACCTCGCCCAATGGGAGCGGGCGCTGCCCGCCGGTGCCGCCCGCGGATTGGTCGGCGGCAGACAGCTGGCTGGCGTCTTCGGGCCGCCTCATCGCCCCCAGCCAATGGCAGCGCGCCGCCGCGGCAGCCAATCAGAGCCCGCGGCCGCTCTCCGCCCAGGGGCTGCGGCCCGAGGCCGTCGCAGGGCCGTGTAACCGCGGCCGCTGATTGGCCGCGCCGCTTCGGCTCCCTTCGGCTCCTCCCGGAAGAGCCGGCCTCCTCCTATTGGCTGCCGGACCGCGCTGCTAGGGCGGCGGCGCCGCTCCGCCATTGGCCCGCTGCCTGGCTTCGGGCGGGCTCGGCCGCGCCCGATTGGCTCCGAGCCGCCACAGCCGTCCCCGGAGCGGCCTCGCCATTGGCTCCGAGCACGCTCGGCTGTTTCCGTGACGGGGAGGGGAGGGGGGGGTTGCGAGGAGCGCGTCGGCCCCTTCGGCTGCCTATTCACAGACGGCGCCTACGCCCGTTGCGCAGCGTAAGGCAGCGGCGCGCATAGGCGGCTGCGCTGAATTCGCAGGCTCGGCGTAAGCGGCAGCAGCGCGCTGAGGGCAACGAGCCGCCGCCTCCGCCGCCATGGCCCGCCCCGCCGCCGCCGGCCGGCCCCGTCGCCGCGCGGGGGCCGTGAGGAGCCGCCCGGCCGCCACCGGCACCGCCTGAGCGCCGCCGTCAGGGGAGAGGCCCCGCCGCCCGGCCGCATCACCGCGCCGCCCGCCGCGGATCCCTCCGCCGCCGCTGTTGGATTCCCTGGGCGAGCGGCCGCAGCACCGCCTCCCCGCCGGGACGATCCCTCCGCCTGAAGGGGGGGTGGGGGGGAGGGAGGAGGAGGAGGAGAAGTAGTCCCCGCTGCTCCCGCGGAGGAGACGGGAGGGGGTTGAGGAACGAAATAGGGAGGATAAGGGTAAAAGGGGGAGGAAAGGGAAAAAAAACAGGAGGAGAAAGGAAGGAAGGAAGAGCAGCCGAGGCCGCCCCGAGCCTCCGCCCCATGTGACTGGCGCTGAGGGTGGGGGCAGCGAGGCCTAGCGCAGCCCCGCGGCGGGCGGGCGGGGGCGGCTCCGGCAGCCGGGGCGCTGCGGGGAGAAAAGAGAGAAAAAAAAAAAGAAAAGGGGGGGGAAATGGCGCTGTGAGGGCACGGACGGAGCGACAGACGGAGCGACAGAGCCACCACAGGGGAAGGGATCGGGTCCCCCCCCCCCCCCCGTGAGGGGCCGCCGTTGATGAGGCAGGGCTCGCCCTGAGACACGGGAGAGGGCCCTGAGGAGGAGGAGGAGGAGGAGGAGGAGGGAGGAAGAGCAGCAGCAGCAGCAGCAGCAGCAGGAGGAGGAGGAGGAGGAGGGAGAGGCGCAGCCGCAGCCCGAGACCATGTCCGGGCGGCCCAGGACCACGTCCTTCGCGGAGAGCTGCAAGCCGGTGCAGCAGCCCTCGGCCTTCGGCAGCATGAAAGTCAGCCGTGAGTATCGGGGGGAAGCCCGGCAGGGGGGCTCCCGCACCACACGGACCCCAAAAATGACGCCCTGCCCCCGGCCTCGGCCCCTCTGCCCGCTGGCAGCCCTTCCCTTTGTCAAGCGGGCTCCCAGGGCCGGGGTTTTGTCTGTGTGGCTGTGCCTCCCCCCCCCCTCCTTTCCCCTCTTTCCCCCCTTCCCCGAAATGAATGACGGGCAGGCAGGTGCCCCCCCTTGCTCCCCATCCCCCTATATCTATCTATCTATCTATCTATATTTATATATTTTCCCTTTTTCCATTTTTTTTTCCCCTCTTCTCTCCCAACGCCCTGAGATCTCGGGTGTGAGCACCTCCTAGTCCAGCCCATTTTTATTTTTTTTTAAAAAAAAAAAGGTGGTGGTGAAGGGGGGGGGAAGGAGGGGTACAAAAGGTGCCTCTTTCGCGATTCAGGCAGCGCTAAAAACACCCGATAACGCCAAAAATAAGAAACACATCCTCCCCGCCGCATGTGAGTATACCGAGGGGTTATTCCCAGCCTTACCCGCCTGCCTGCTCGGGGGAATATTGTTGGGAGCCAGGCCTAGGCTTTATGCCACACGGGCACGCTGGGGGTTGGCAGAGTGCGGGGTGGGTGCCCACCCTTTGGATCCCCCCACCCCAACCCCTCCAGCCAGGGGGAGATGGGGCTGTTTTTTAATTAATGGCATCTCGGCAAAGCGGCGGCGTGAAGGGGGGAAAAAAGGCCCTGCTCTGAGTCGCCAAAGAGGAGCACCGGGGTTATAATAGGAAACGTCTTGGCTCCTCATTTGAATGCGAATCCGGATCGCTGCCCGTCGGTGCTGCCGGCCTGGTTTGCGAGGGATATTTCCCCGTTTTTTTTTCTGCTGGAAATGGAGGCTGGGGGGCTTGATGGGAGCTGGAGGGCTCGCCGTGCGGTGCCGTTTGGTGGATCCCTTCGGTGCTTGCCCGTAGCCACACCTGACACGGCGCTTGATATTGTTCGAGGCGCTTCGTGCTGGGGCTCCGCGTGCCCCTGGGCTTTTTGACAGATCGGGATTTCTCACGGGTTTCTCTGCGCCGAAATGTCTTCCGCTGCGGGAGAAACCTCAAACAGGGCGCCGGGCTTGGTTGGGGGCTGTCGCCTGCCTTGGATCCGCATGATCGGGGCGCCTGCAGCACTTAAAAAAAAACAGGGAGCGCAGTTAACCCGTATTATTAGCAGATCCAGCTTTTCACGCGCGTTTAGGGTCTTGATTTCCGAGGGGGAAAAGCCGTGGGCGACTCCATTTTAATGTATCGATCCACTTGATGTGCGTGCGGAACGAGGAGCGGGTTTTGTTGGCCGGGCTTTCTGCAGGTGGCCGCCTAATCCAAGCGAGACCTAGCCCTGTCATGCCCGGCAACTAAATTTGTCTGATTCAAGCTCTCCGCAGCTTGGTTCTTGAAAGGTCACTGATGCTCCTTTCCCGTTTATTCGAGGTCAGAGCCCAGACAGATGCTTGCCTGCGAAGAGAGTGCTAACTGATGCAGACTAACAAGTTTGCAAATATGATTCAATCCCCAGCGTATACCACGGAGGGAGAAACAAAGGCCGGAGCATAAAGCGCACGCACTTGCGATAACCCCCCCAGTCGCTCTAGTCATGTGCTCCCGGTCCTTCTGCTGCCTGGAAAAAAATGTCAGAACAAAGCAGGAGAACCACAGGCGAGGGCTCTGTGGGAAACGCAGTTGGGATTTTTTATTTTTTTTTATTTTTTTTTTTCAATGAATCCACCCGTGGAAGACGGTCCAGGAAGTTGAAACTTTTTATTTTCCCCTTTGTGAGAGGGCAGCAGCAGGTTGCCAGAAAGGGCGAGTATTTTTCTGGGTCCCGTGAGTTTTAGGAGCCCCTTATGGCGTGATGTGGCAAGCCATCTATTACCACCGGTGTTGAGCGCTTGGGGAAAAAAATAAAAAAATCAATTATGTGGTGAACGGGGAGTTTGCTGGGCTCCTTCCTCTTGCTGTAGGTTTTCAGACTGATACTTAGTGACATTTTGAGCCCTTTTGACTGAAGGCCGGGACAAAAGGTTCCCTGTGAAGCAGGTGAAAATGGACGGAGCTTTGTTTCCCCAGCCTCGCAGACACCTCCAGTCCCCGGGTGGTGGTGCAGGCCTTCTCCAAGCCCCCGGGGAGCCCAGCCCGAGCTGCTCGGTGCCCGCCTTGTTGTTTTAATTTGGAAGCCCGGAGTGGTGGTGAAACGAAGCGATGAAGTCACTCTGGCCCTGCTGCGGCTGGCTGGGCCCAGCAAGAGTTATCCAGGAAGGAAGGAGGGACTCGAGTGATGGGCTGGAAGGGTTGGGAGAAGTCGTGGCTCTGTGGATCCCGAGGAGGAGGGGGACAATGGCAGGGTGATTGCTCTGGTGCGCCGGGCTTTTCATCTCGCTCCCTGCGTAATTTGTTAGACTTTGTGCTCCCAAGTTGATAAGAGAGCCCCAGCCTTGGGTGAAAGGAGGTTCTCCACAGCTGCTGCTCCCCTGGCTGCTGGGCAGGATGACTTCTCACGGCTCTGCCACGAGGATTTTATCGCCCCTCTGGGATAGGGAACACTGTGGGAAGCACACGGGGGAACAAAGATCACGGCTGTGAGGTCCAAGCTGTGATCTCACCATCTCAAGGTTTCAATTCCACCTCAATCCTTCAACTCCAGGTGATGAATATCCGAGCCGAGGGCTTCCCGTTCTCCCCGTGCTGATGTTCCCTACCTGCTCGCAGAGAGAAGAGGCGCGGGCTCAAGGCTTCCTTTTGTTCCTCACCTCCTTGTGCTTCCCGAGGGGGACAAAAATAATCCTGAGAAATAAAGGGTAGTCATGCAACACACGACCAAAAATATCGGTGTAAAAATAGAAGCCCAAAGTTTGCAGTTTGAGGATTTTCGCCTAATGACTGCGGAATTGATTTATTATTATTTATTTTTTTTCCCCTCCTCTGGAAAGTGTTTTTAAGCAACACCAAGCCCTGGCAGACAAGGGTGCTTGTTGTAACTGTAGCGAATTACGTTGTTGGTCTGCAGTAAACAATGTCAGGGCTGATGCTTGCTGCGGGGAGCTTTTTGCTCTGTGTGTGTGTGTGTGCGCCACGGCTTTGTAAAAGGTTGTGCAGGATTTGTTAACGGAGAGGGGTGAGGAAGGCGCTTCTGTTTGCTTTTTAGCTCGCTCTCGTGCTGCACGCAATCTTGGTTGCAAAATCTAAAGGCCAATCTTGTCATAACTCACTTTGGGCTCTTCGGAAGAATGTTACACCGGTGCCAAGCTTGCCTTTTGTTGAGATGTTTCTTTTTCTTGGGAGATTCGCTCTGGTTTTGTGCCGTGTTACCCTCCAGAAGCCCAGCGGGGCGGTAGGGGTTCAGGTCTCCTGGCACCTGAACCTGATGCATCCCTCGTTAGTACCAGGGGACCTTAAATAATGGGTCTGGAAGGACCGGGCGTGATGTCCGGGCTGATCTATCTGTAGGAAGAGCCTCCAGCAGGCTGGAAAAGAGGCACCCCGGGCAACCTGGGCGAGAGGGAAGGAGCTGAGGGACCCGGCGTGGCGGCTGGGCCCGTGCTGCCTCCTGTTTCCCAACCCCGTTAGGGTAGGGCCCTCCCTGGTGCTTTGATAGCAGTTTCTGCCTAATTGGTTGCTGCAACTGGAAGCCGCCCATCCTGCTCTCCTTGCTGGAGAGAGGAAGATCCCTCCCTTCCAGGAGCCTGCTGAGAGCTGCTGCCTGGCCCTGTCCAGCTTTCTGCCTGCTGCTGGGGGGATGGCTTTCCTCGCGCCTGAAATAAATAATAATGATAATAAATGATAATAATGAAAAAAAATGGACTAACCGGGATCGGTTAATAATGGCTCTGGGTGCTGCAGGGGAGTGTCTCGCACCACGGTGACCCAGAGTCACACCTTGCAGCCTGAAAAGGAGCAAAACAGCTCTCTGCTGCTCTTATTTCCAAGGCTGGCGAGCTGTTTGCTCTTTATTCCTGTCATTTGTGGTAGTTGAGCAGGAAAATATCTCGTAAGAAGATGAGGTCTGCCATTGGAACCCGTTAAATGATAATTCCACTAATTCTTCTGTGTCACCCATGGAGGGTTGACTTTATTTTTTCCTCTAAGGCACACTGGGAGCCATCCTGCACCTTTTCTTGTTCTCTCACCCATCTTCATGTTTCTTCTTCCTTACTCCGTTTCCTGGGGGTGATCCCCTCTTGTGTTATCCCTTGATTAGCCTGTTCTGGTGTTTAGCAATACTTTGACCACCTTGTTCACATATTTATGCAGCTGGAGAAACCCATACCACTTAAGAAATATGTTCTGGGCTCTGGAAATTATGTCCTTTCATCCTCTAACTTGGTAGGGTCTTGGAGGAACCATGCAGTAAAGCTTTCTGTACTGGGATCTTTTCATGGCTAAGAAAAGCAGTTCCTTGCCATCCATCCCTAAACACCACCTCAGGCCCAAGGGTTTTCCTCTGCTGCCCCAAGAGTTCTCCCATTTTGGTGGGCTGTCTCTCTAAGTGCTAGTTCAGAGAGACCAGCAATGGTTTTCCAGCGTGATAACAGCGCAGCGCTGTCCTCTTCCTGCTCCCAAGGGCTGAACTCGCATCGGCAGGCCTGCAAGGTGTCTACGTTGTCTGGGGACTTTTTTTTTCTTCCCCCAGTTAAAGCTCAGAGCTGTGCACGGCTCTAGCCCTTTCTGAATTGACCCGATGCCAAATCCTTTGGTTATCTGAACGCCTGGGCCGACAACGCGCAAGGTGGTTGGAGAGCGCGTGCAGCCTCGTTGTTGGAGCTGCTGCAGCCTTTGCTTTCAATGTTTTCTCCAGAATCGGAAGGTTTTCTATCTTGAGGTTTCCAGAAATTTCCACGGACTTGCTCGCTGGATGTTTTTCTGGACTTCTTTCCTCTGTTTTTGATGAAGTCTTTTCTCTGAGGACTTCCAGTTGGCTGTAGCTGGCGTGGGAAGTGCCAAGGTGGCCATCTCCTGCAGAACCTCTTGTGGCTGGTGGAGGCACTTGGCTGCTTCCTGGCTCTGGCCAGCACAGCTCTGAGAGATGGACAAACTTCTGAAGTGAAGCAGCAGTGAAAAGGAGCTCACTGAAAGCTTAAAAACCTAAAAGGTTTGTACAGGTCAAAACCCATTCCCATTTCCCTTTTGTAGCGCCTGCAGCATCAGTCTCCCACAGACAAAGCATCTCCAGTTGCTCTAGCTCATTCAAGAGGAGCTCTACCCAAACCCTTTAGCAGACAAAATTTGGGTAACAACTAGAGGAAGGAGAACTATTTTCACCAAATCTTCAGCACCAATTGGGTTGCCAATAACTGGAGCAAAGTCCGTCGCCAGGTGTTTTCCACTCAATCGAGCCCTTGATATTTCTCTGGGGTTGCGCATCTGTAACGTGGAATTCACTTAGCTGGGGGAGTGGCACCGTGGGGCTGCAGGGCGCCTTGATGCCTGCCATAAAAAAAATCACTCTTTCTTGTTTGTAAGCAAGGACTTGAGGCTAAAAAATAGAGTTTTATAACTTTGTAATTGGCGTGAAGAGGGCCGAGTGTCTTCTGCTTTGTAGGTTATAACCTGCTTCTGCTTCGTAGGTTGAGCGGCGCTGCTTGGATAGGTGAGAATGTTGTTTTTTTTTTTTTGGTGTAGGAAGCTTTTGTTGATTGCGTTTGAGCCTGGAAAGCAGCTCTTGGACGTAATGTGTGGCAGGAATGCGAAGCGGTGCGGTTACATCGCTCGGCGTGTCTCTTCAGGCACTTGGGCAGGTTGCAAGGAACCTGTTCGTGGTCCAGTGCCCGACAGGAGAAAGTCTGCATCCTGTTGGAGTCCCGATCAGAAGAGGACAGAAAGATACTCCAGACTGATCCCACTGGATAAATAATGCTAGGGAGGGTTTGTGGGGTTTCAGGACACCCCCCGGTTGTGCCTGTGTGAAGATGAGTGTCTGGGTGCAGCTCCAAAAGTCGCCACAGGCTTTTGGATCAGAGCGCTCCGCCGGGGAGAAGTTGGGTGTTGGCTCCGAAGTTATAACCAGAAGGGAAGCAGCAGCTGAATTTTTCCAACCAAGACAGTCTTCTTACAGCCACAACTATAGAGCATCGTCTGTTTTGACTTTTTTAGTAGGAATATAATTCTTGTCGGCTACGAGCCCTGTAGTTCAAAGAAGTATCTTTTGCCAGGAATGCAGGCAATTGTTGAATTTTCAGGCAGGCCAAGAATATGTTTTGTGGAAAGATAAACTGAAAGTTGACTGCTTCAGAGCAGACCTTGATTTTCTTTGCAGTGCAGAAGGAGCAAAACCACGTAGTTGTGGTTGCTGGGGCCAAGCTCTTGGGTTTTCTTGATTCACACCCTGCTGCAAATGGTTGCACATCCCATCTCTCACGTGATTCAGGTAGTTTAAGTATTAAAAAAAAAATAAATGGTAACACCATGAATTGACCTGTATGAGTGGGTTTCCCTGGGGGAGGAAGGGGACACAAATTCGTCAGCCTAAATAAGCAGAATATTTGATTGTTGGCCAAACAAACATGAATCATTTGGCACGGATCCGTATCCCTGTGAGTGGAGTCTACGGCCCTAAATGAATTTCCACGCGTTGGTGGGAGGTCGAGGATCAGCATCAGAAAGGAATGTGTTGTGCTTTGCCGGGAGAACGCAAACTTTCTGGCAGGTGAGCAGATGTCAGGCTCCTGGAATGGGTTTTCTTTACCCCGTACAATTGCTCAATTGAAACTTGCAGGAGCGGAAAATGATGTTGCCCGTGAGCAGATCGTATCTGTTGGCCCTTCCACCTCCAGTCTCGCAACCTCTCGCTCACGGTTGTGCGTGCGGGCCTGGGAGCTGCCACCGCAGGGAGCGTAACGCCGGGTGCTGGTTGCGAGTTGGTGGTTTTTCTGCGTTTCTCTTGAAAAACAGAGAAATCTTAGTAATCACATTTCTGCTTTAGTGACTTTGGAGTAGGTTTCCCCAACCTGTTGATTTTTGGAGTACATGTATTAGTAACCACAACGGGCTACAGAGCTGATTTGAGTCTTGGGGAAATTCTTTAAAGCCTAGGTGTTGGGTTTTTTCTGTCTGACAAGGTCGTCTTCGGGTAGTGAAGACCACCAAGTTTGCAAATCTCTTGTTTGTCCTGATAGACTTCACTTCAGTGGACCAAAACTTCTCTTCTTCTGGACTTACTTTGTCTGGATGTGGAGAAGGGTGTTGCTGGGAGCTGGGACAGCAAAAGAATTGTGGCTTTTCTCCCTGGGAGCACATGTGAAGTGCTTCTGGGATTTTGGAGGCAGGTCTAGAAACCTCAAGTCCATATGCATGAAGTAGCCCTCATATTTACAGAAGCCAGGTATTCATGAGGCAAGAAACAACACCTTTTGTGTGGTGGCAGTGCCTTGGCTTTATGCAATAGCCTGTGGATTTCTTTATAATCCGCTGGATTCTTTCAGCCCTGGCAATGTTTGAGCAGTTGGTTGTGGACTGGAAATGTTGGTCGTAGTGGGCCAACAACTCTAAAAGGGAATACTGCAGGTATGTTAATGCCATGGCCAGAACTTCTCATAATTTGGATGCTTCAGAGATGCTCATATCAAGATAGCAATGCCCACTGCATTTCAAAATGTATGGTAAAAGCCCAATTTTCATTCCTACATGGTGGTATAATTAGTTACTTTGGAACTTGTAGTAGCAACATGTGCCTGTTAGTTTATTCAGACATTGTTTTTTTGGCTTTGTGCTACGGCTTTTTGGTTTTTGCTTTTTTGTTTGAAAAGCAGCTGCAATCAGGAAGAGGTTCCTGGCGGACCAGGTCCAAGTCAGCCACTTCTAGATAAGAACAAATCATAAAATATTCTCTAACAGCCCCTTTTACTTGATGCATTTTCACATGTCTTTGAGAGTAAAGAGAGGGTGGGAGAAGAGGGACGCGTTTGTGTTGTCAGAAACCTTATATGAGGGGGAGATGATGATGATTTAGGCTTCTGGGATCTGGAATTTAAACCCAGACCATGTGTGAAGGTTTTGCTTTAGAGCTTCAGCTTTAAGCCTTTAAAGCCTGCTTTAAAACATCCTGCCAAAGCTGGGTTGACTAAGTACATTTCTTGAGACCAAACTTGGGAGCAATGTTTTAATATTTGAACAATAATTGTTTTGTCAGAGATAGTGAACCTGTTTCTCATTTTACTTCCCATGATATGTTTTGAGATTCGGTAATGTCCTATCCCGCTGGCATTAACATTTAATTTTGATGCTGCTAAGGGAGCCCTGGAAGAAGCTGCATTGCAACTTAATGCTCTGTCTTCTATGACTCCAAATGTCTTTTTTTTTTTTTTTTCCCCCTTTGAGTGTTATGACGATGGGAGGCTTTTCACCTGCTTGCAAATCTTGCTCTCAGGTTGTCAGCAAGCCGTTTTTTAAAGATCATACTGATAAGGTAGGAAATTGGATTCCCCACTTGGAGAAGTTGTCAAGCTTCTTCTGTGTGTGTATGGCTATAAAATGGAGTCTCTTTAAAACTCGTAAGAAATTAGTTTTCAAGGACACAGTCACTGTGTGACTTTAAAATGGAATTTTATTTTCGTTTGGCAAGTTTGAAAGATTTTCGGTATAGGGAGAGGCTGGAAAAACAATTTTGCACATATTTGCAGTGCTGTTTAGTGATTCTGTAACAATACGTACCGAGGGCTGGGATTCAACACCTATGGGCTTTTCAGGATATGTTTGGGAGGGAAGCAAAAATCCCCAAGCAATTCTAAACTTCCACCTTTAGTAGGTTTAGTTGTCTTTAGGAAATCATAGTTCATGTCACTGCTTTCACTAGGCCCTTCAACCACCGCATTCATGGTAACGCCGCGGTAAGAATGCTTCACTGACGTGGAAAAAGTACGAGGATTTGACAGTGCTGTTAATATTTGAAGTTAGGTTTCTGCTCGTATAACATGCACTGTCACAGAAACGCTCCAATGCTGGAGAACAAAATTTTTTGTTCTAAATTTTGGGTGGGTTGGTTTTGTGCTATGCGTAACGTATTGCAGTTTTGCGTTGTGGCCGGGTGTAGTTTTTTTGACTGTAGCCTGTTTGAAAAACCTTTTATTTCTGAGTATGGTAGAACAAAGGCAAACATTTCTAAAAATTCAGGTGATGTCCTGGATTTTTGTCAGGAAAATGAGTTGATAAAGGGGCTTGGAATTACTCCGTGTATGGAAGTAGCTCTGCCATTAATTACTAGTTCTGGTGCTTTAGTGGAAAATAAGTCATTAAACGTTAAATACGCAACTACCACGTAGTACCTTTTACACCTGTTTTGAACTAAAAATTCAAAGAGCTGGTGCAATAATAACCAGCATTCCACCAAATTTCTATTCTTTTTGTGAAATGTCCTGTTTTGTCAACTGTAGCTCCTTGGCTGTCCTGCAGTGGACTACGTAATGCCTAACTCCTCGAGTGGCATGAAAAATGGAGCTGAGCGCTGGTGACGTATCAGAAGCTGCTCCTGAAAGTTCAAGAGCGTATTTTCTCCTGTGGAACACAGGGGGGCTGGTGCAGTTCTGAATCACCTCTGCTTCATCTTGGCGTAGTATTTAGGGAAATATCCTTTTGTGCTACTAGAAGAGAAATAGCTGAAAGCCTTCAGAAGCCGTTCAGAGCTGCTCTTTTTAAAAATACGGTGCTGCTCAGATCCTTACAGAGTGACCCACCCTGCGGCTGGTCTTTGAAGAAGAGGATATGCAGACCACATAACTAAAACCTCTTGAAAGGGGATCAGCCATGGAACGTGCTGGTAAATGGAGTCAACTGCATAGCACGAAAGTGCTTGCTCAAAAATGCACCATCTGCTAAAAACTTGACGTGTGTACTTTTATGGAAGACTGTTAATTTTTCCTCCAGTAATCCAGTCTCAGCATCGTTTCCATTTTTTTGGTTTTATGCAGCCGAGAGCTCTGTGTTCCCATAAGCTGACGTTGGGCATGGGCAACAAGGTGCACTGCTGGAAAACAGTTTGTTTCTAGATACGTCTACTGATGTGCTTTAAACATAATACTTATTTGTGTTTATGCATCCTATAAGCTTTTGGTTGTTACTCCTTCCTAGGTGTTTGCTTATGGCTGCACTTGAAGGTAGGAAAGGAGACCAGACATGGCCTTGATCTGACTCAATACGTCCATTCCTGTATGTGAAGTGTAGGCTTTCCGTCTGCAGAGTTTTCTGCAGCGCTATTTTTTTTTGCAGCTGATCTTAGTAGACTTCCTTAGACTTGCAGACTGCATTCAGAGGAGCTCCAAGGACATCAGAGAATACATTCAAAATGTTCTTGACAAGTGGACAAAGCAGTGGTACGTGAATAAGATGCGGTTCAGCAGGGGCAGACGTGGTCTGTGAGGTTTTCGTGAGGCTCAGCTGTGCAGGTAACAGGGCGGGGGGTGACTGGGCAGGCGGGGAGATCTGTGGAGAAGAACCTGCAGGTAGATGTTGGTGTTGCCAAACCAGCTAATGTTTTTTACTGGGTGTCTTGACAGAAATGTCACGTGAAATGCATGAAGTTGGCCTTCTCACTTCATTGCGTGCTGATAAGCCTGCAGCACCTAGCTTCGGTGTTGTTTTGGGAGAGGAACAGGCTGTGGGCGAAGGGGAGTCATCAGGGATCTGGAACACGCGCTCTCAGGGGACGCTGAAAGAATTTAGGATGATTTCTTTTACAAAAATCAAAGGGAGATTTCTTTTGATGACATCCTCTAAATATGTTAGATAGCTGGAAAGAAAAGATTAAGCTGTTCTCTTTTCCGCTGGAGCTGGAACAAGTTGTGGGCTTAAACTTGAGCAGCAAACATGCTTTCAGTTAGTTGATTCAGCTTCTAAGAACAACGGGAGCACTGGAATGGATTAGGAAGGCTGTCGGTTTCCCAGCAGTGGCTGTTCTAGAAATTTGCCAGGTAATTTAGATCTAGAAGTTCGTAGAAGTTTAAGTGAAGACAGCCTGTGGCCCTTCCCGGCTTCATTTTCTGTTGTTCTGGTTAGTTCTGCGTCGTCTTGGGATGAATTTCCAAGATCCTGCTCTTGTTTCTTTCCCCCCCCTGGAACAGAGTAGCCCAGTGCTGTTGGCAGCTTGCTGGAGGGTGGAGGGTTTGTGAAAGGTGATGAGGGTTGGTGAAACCTGCTGCAGCTTTCAGACCTACAGGCTGGGTCAGCCCAGGGAGCTCGCTCCAGTTTGGGAATTTACTGGATGCGGTGGTTTGTCCTGCCCTTGGCACGGAGCTCTGATTTCTGAAAGAGCCTCCTTAGCCTCGGCGTTTAGGTAAATGTGCTGTATTTAGAAGGGCTTAGCCTGCCCGGGGAGGTTTTTATTCTAGTTAGAGGTTTAAACGAGCTCTGAATTTTGTTTTTGACATAAGTGCTGTTCAGATGAAAGCTTGCTGTAATTTGGGAGTCCCGTCCCGCAGTTGAGAACCACACAATTTCTGTGGGGGATCTCCGTGGCTTTCTTTGTATGGGGCCTAAGAAAAACAATTCTTTCCCTTCAATTTTTGAGCCTGTGGTTTTTGCTTCAACACAAAAGAATTTAGCGCAAGTGAAGAACTGCTCAGAGCTTCAAGTGCAGCCCCAGGACCATGTTGGGGTAGCTGTGTAAGGTCCAGCCTGATGACGGGGGGTGTCTGCCCAAAAGAGCTTCAAATAGATGATCTTGGCATATAATGCCAGCGACTGAAGAATATTTGTCCCTTAATGTATAACTTTCTAATCACAGCAGTCACGTGAGCTTCTGTTTAATAAATGGGCAAGCGTCTGAAGAACGTGTGTAGAAACCAGATGTTGCATAGAATATGAGCCAAGAAAGAAAGTAACTTGTTGGTCTGTATGTGGAGTGTAGCTAGATACCTTCTGATTTTATTTCTGCTCTTGTTCAGAGCTGGAAGAGTCGATGCGGACCTTGAAAATCAAAGCGGTGTCAAGTTAATCCTAAAATTTTTAGGGGTTTTAATTGACTTCCCGAACTTCTTGATATAGAAATAAGAGGGATGTGTGAAGCTGGAGCTCTCACACGAGAGCTAAAGATGCTTCAGAGCAAAAATGATCGTCTCCACTGATAAGTGGTTTCCAATTTGGTGCTGAAACTCTGAGGAGTAGTACTAAGCAATGCTTCCTTTTCTGTACCTCACAAAGCTTCAGTCATTCGGTGTACGTATGAGGCTACTGCAAGGCTGACATCCTGAATTACTGCTAATATAACATCTACAATCATTTATTTATTTATAATTCTTTTGAAGCCTTGCTTCCTTATTTCAAATGATATTGAGTGTTCAAAAACAGGTGGACGTCAAATGCAACTCTTTCTTATCTGCTCCAATGGCAGAGAAGAAGTGATAACCCTGAAGCCTTATGCCAGACTTGTCCTAAGGTACAGCAGTAGTCCAGAATGCCTTTTATGTTTTCACCTTTTAAATCTTTGGCTGCTGAAAGCGTTAGACCTCTAGCTGGAAGAAAGGCTTGCTGGAGACTTGCTGTGCTCCACTTCTATGCAGCACTTTGCTGAAGGCTGTGCAGAGCGTTTGCTCGGGCTTTGACATGCACAAAATTGTCCTTCTCTTAGGTGGCTTAGACTTTCAGAGGTGTACAGATCTTTTTCTGTCTGCAGCTGTCATCATCTGAACGATGGAATAGTTTACAACTGAAAACTGACAAGGTTTAAAACACCAGGAAATAAAACCAAACAAAAACCCAACCCATTCCCTTCCCTGAGCTTGTTGTTGAGTTCAGGAGTGCAGCAGGTGAGTATCAGACAGTTGGTACCTAACTGCAATAGTAATACAAGAGCATTAGCTTACAGAAGTAACCTCCTCGTGGAGAATAAAAACCAGAGAAAAGCACCCATTCCTCATCTTCTGGATTTGTCAAACTATTAGGAACTTCTCTTCATATATGACTGTTGGTTTAAATGGTCACGTATCGCTTTCTTCTTCCTTTACCTTTGTTATAGTTTGTATTCTTGCTTGGAGTCACGTGGAACCACAGCTCTTGAAGTGGAATTTCTTTGGAAAATATTGTATTTGTTGTTTGTAGTGCCAGAGTTTAGTTTAGTTGATGGTACTCTTCACATTTTTATGGGTTTTAGTTTCATGCAAGTATGCTTTTCAAGTACAAAACAAAACAAAAAAAACCTACATGGATTTTGAAGGTAAAGGGTAAGTGGAAGGGCAAGCTTGGAAATGGGTCTGGTTTAAAGAACACAGTGATGTACCTTTGGATTTTAAAAAAAAAAAAAAAAAAAGCAATTTGGTAATGGTAATTTAATGTTTCAGATCTTACTGATGTCTCAGATGTTTTTTTAAAATGCTTCAGAACTTTTTTGGGATGTTTGGCTTTCAAAGCTCTTTAGAGGTGGTGGTAGACACATATGCAAACTAAGTTTCCAGGTTTGGACTAAAATTGATGTGCAGATGAGCTCATCCATCCAGGAAGTCTTTGAATAGAAAGGTTCAGTTGAATGGGACCTACAAATGTCTTTGACTCCAGCTGCCTGACCACTTTAGGGCTAACCAAAAGTTAAAGCATATCACTGAAGGCATTATCCAAATGCCTTGAACGCTGGCAGCCATGGGGCACAACCACCTTTCCAGGAAGCCTGCTCCAGGGTTTGACCACCCTCAGGGGAAATCAATTTTCCCTGACATCCAGTCTGACCCTGCCCTGGTGCAGCATCGTGCCCTTCCCATGCATCCCATCATCGGGGACAGGAGCAGAGGCTGCACCTCCTCTGTGCTTCCCCTCCTCAGGGAGTTGCAGAGAGCCCTGGGGTGGCCTCTCAGCCTCCTTTTCTCCACACTGGGCAACCCAGGTGTCCTCAGCCTCTCCTCACGGGACACGTGTCCTGCCCTTTTACCAGCTTTGCTCCGTTCCTGGTGCAAAACCCTATGCATACCCATGTTGATTTTCACGCTGCTGATGGTTGTCCAACACTGCTGTGTCTAGATCCTGCTGCAAGGATTCGCATCCATCCAGAGAGCCAACAGCACCTCCCAGTCCAGCATTGTCAGCAAGTGGTAATTAATGCATGCAGTGTACCCAAAAGCAGTGCTTGCTTTTAGTGATAACGAAAATTCCCTCGTCTGTATGTGAAGGTGAATTTTTTCAGGCAAAGGTGGAAGTGAAACTGATGGTGTTGGTCTTCGCTGCAGCAAAATGATCAGAGAGGGTGCTTGCCTTGTTGTTGTCTGTGTAAGTACTCGAAGGGCGGAGTGAGCAAGCATTAATTTAATTGTGTTTATTCCCCTCGAGTACAGTGCTTGTGCAAAAAGCAAGAACACTTTTAAAAAAAAAAAAAAATACAATTTTTTAAATCTTAAATCTCCAGTTCATGTATAAGAGAAGGTAAAGCTGAGTCTTTCATGATTTTAAAATGCCACCAACAAAACTCTCTCTCTCTCAAAAATAAAAAAAAAAAAAAAAAGCCATGCTGAAGGGGGATGTTCTGGCATATATGGAGCTGGAGTCTGTCTTTGTTGTGGCTTGAAGAGAAAGCCTTGCTTGCTTTTAATAATGAACAGTCGTGTGCCCTTGCCCAGACCACTAAAATGGCTGGAATAAAGCTAAAATGAATAAATAGAAACATGCTAATTTAGCTGTTCATGGACGTGCAGGGGACGTTCCTGTGGTTAGTAGTAAGTAGGGCAGCCATATAACTTTATCAGATGTGGAGTTGTCTCGACTTGCATTGAGTATAGGAGCTTTCCACACGAGCAGACTTGTTTTCCAGGCTCTCTCTAAGACTCGAGGCTGGTTTCAAAAAAACATTTTGTCCAGATGATGATGATGACTCCCCCCTCTGCCTCCCTACGACATCATCTGTGAGGAAAAATAAGAGACCCATCCCATATTGAGTTCCACTTTCCAAGTTGTTGAAGTTTTTTACCCTCCCGCTTGGTACACTTGAGCAATTCTTCGACTTCTTTAAGAGGCATTACTAATTTTTGGCTGCCTCTAGCACGTTGGGCATGCTCACAGACTATTTAGGGGATTTCCCTGCTCATTTTAAAGTCCGTAACTACCTATGGGCTGGTTGTAATCCAAGTTCAGGGACCGGCAGAGTATTGCTCAACGCGTTACGTCTCACTTAGGTTTCAGATTGCTCTGAACTGTCACAGCCTGGCTTGGAGTTGGGTTATTTGCAATGCAGAGGGGAGCTGGGTGTAGTGTTGGACATGAGGGAGAGCAATAGCTGGTCCTACATCATGAGATGTGGTGGAAAAACAAGTTGATAGGAAGATACTGGAGGTTAATATATTAACTTTTGTAACTTAAGGTACAGTTAAAATTCTTTGGAGTTTGAGATGAACAGGGTTACACTGATATAACAGTTTTGTGACAGCATAGAGACTTAAATTCAGTGCTTTACAGTATTTATGTACAAAGTCAATACATTGGAAAAGAAAGTGGGAGTACTAGTAAGGTCATGGTTGTTTTTTTTACTGGGGGGAAGGTGCCTGTATCAAGTTTTGTGCAGAAGATCCTTTAAAAAAATCATAAACCTTATAATGAAGGTAGATAGATATACTTGCTCAAGTTTTATTTGAAGTGCCTTTTTACCCCTCCATGCAGTTTTCTCCTTTTTTTTTCCCTAAACCAGTCTTCTAAGTGCTTCTTTTTTTTGACATTTAGTAAAGCCATTGTATTTTACATGTGGATAAGGAAGTTATTTCTCTGTTCATCTCAATCGCTTCTCTCAAAGGTTTTTATGTAGAAAACTCAAAAGGAAAACAATAAAAAAAAAAGGGTTTTGGTCAGAATGCCACAAGTGTTTTGAATTACTGTTCAAGTCCCTGACCTACTAACAGCAAAACCTTTTCTTCACAGCTTTTTATTTCAGTCTTAGGGGAGAATTTTAGACAAATCCTCTTCAGCACTAGCAGCCTTAACTCGACTGTCAAAATTTGTTTTCTAAGGCCTTCTGCAAGTGAGAGGGCTCACCACCCAGTATACCCACAGCAGAACAAACCCCCCATTTAGCCAGGGAGTTGCATCTAATCAGGTACTAACACATGGTCAGTTTTTGCTATGTTTCCAAGCACAGGTGGCTCTGATCAGCTTTTATTTGGACCCTGACTTTCTATCCTCTCTAGCCTTTTCTGTCTTTGAGGTCCTGTTTGACTTTGATAAAAGCGTGCACAAGTGTCTGTGTATCATAATTTATTTTTAATGTGCTGTTGAGGTGTGCCACTTGCTTCTCTATTTTTTTATCTTCTTCACTTGTTGACTCTGCCACCACGGTTCTTACGCAGTGACCACTTTTGCTAAAGGCCGATGTTTCTTGCCTGGACAATCACAGCTTTAAAGGAATCTTTACTTTTTCTTTTTAATTACTGCTGTGTGTTATACTGTCCCTGGTTGGCTGAGCTTTATGCTTCATCTGGTCTGAGGACCGTGGTGCTCATTGCCAAAGGGAGGCCTGCACGCTTCTCTCCGATCCTACATGGTCCTACCAGGACATCGGTGCCACAGCCATCTCCAGCTGAATACCTGTGGCTGTTCTGTGAAAACAACCCTTATTTCTTCCTGTTCAGAAGTCCAGCCTTTGTCTGCACTTTGTATGTAGCAGACAAAAAGATACTCTGGTACTTAAAAAATGAAGTAACAGTTTCTTGTGCTGTTCGAGGGAGTTTCTGCTGTTCTTTGGTATTTTGAACCCTTTTTGCAGCCAGCGGTGAAATTAATTATATTTACAAAGGAAGCACTTGCTCGTTTGGAGTAGCGTCCTCAGTATTTGGTAGCTCGATCACTTCAGGGTTCATAAGAAGCACACTCAAGCCTTGGCACAAGCCTGCAACAACTTCTTGAAAGCCCGGCAACTCATGTCTTCTGGCTATGAGGTGTCTCTCAGTCTCTCCCAGTGTTGTCACATACATACTGCTTATAACCGGATGGAAACAGGCTTGAACTTCTAAACTCTGGCTTCAATGCTTCTTTGTTTGTTGTGGCTTTTTATTTTTTTATTATTTTCCGTGGAACCAAAATACTCGGCCTTTTTGATGCAGAACCGCCTGGTTTGAGCTTTGGGCCGAGCGAGCTCACCAGGCCTGCGAGTGGAGTCTGAGATGTGCTGAGGCACACAAGCTGCTGGATAGGTTTGGGGGTGATGCTCCACCTTGTAGAGAGGCCATAAAATAACCACAGTTATGACCAAGGCGTAAAACCTCGCGTGTGAATGTTGCTTGTGGCCCACCAAGGCTCTCCTCGGTTTCCTCTAATTGCTGGCACATATCCCGCTGGTGGGTCCAAAAAACTGGAATTCTGCTTGTTTTATCTGTCTCTCGTGAACGTGTGGATTCAAATTAAATATTCATCTACATGCTAGGAACTGAAATATTTATTTTGGCCTAATTTTTGTAGGTTTGCTTTACCCTTTCCTTGCTGACGGATTGGACTCTCAATCTGATTTTTATGTAGAAATCATAGCTAAAGAAATAAGAATTCATAGTTTTATTAGCTATTATATTAAAATATAAAAATAAACAGCTTATATGTGTATATATTAAAGATCTGCAATATGAGCTAGCTGCTTTCTCAGCTGGAAACGGCACAAAGGATGTGGAGCTTATGTCCCTCTTCCTCCAGGTCTTGGCTTTCGTATTTCTCCGTGTGTGCTCAAACTCCTCTGTTTTGCCTCCACACTTCCTCCAGCACGCACCCCAGTTACAGTTGTTATTTTTGGCTCTGATCCAGAGCCCAGAATTTGTTTTGCAGAAAAACATTTATTTTTTTTCTACACGGAATTCCTTGAAATATAACGTGACTGCCATCCGTCGCCCTGAACGTGGGGCTGATGCTTAAATAAAAATACCTGCTTCCAAGACGTCCCATTTTCTGCCTTTCCCAAATGAAGCACGGTTAGGTTGCCCTTATACAATATACTTGAAAGCATTTGGACTTCATAAACTGTCTTAAACAGCTGAGATGGTTGGGATTTTTGGCTGACACGGGGTATTAGGCTTTTTAGAGGGCTGTCAGAGGGCTCCTTTGCTTTTGTGTGTATAATAGATCCACTTACAACTCAAGAAGACACAATGTGCTTAGGGAAAGCCACTGTTATTTGTTGAGGAAACACCCGTTTATTTACACAGCCAAGTGGTTGAAACCTTGCTTTAGCAGTAAAAAATTGGCTATATACTTAGCTAAAATGTGTGGATTAACAAATGTTGCTTCTCTAAATTTTAAAAATATCTTCGGTATATTTAGCTTGTCCTTAGAAACTCAGCATGTTTATTGCTGGAGTAGAGCTTCCTGTTATGTTTGGAATATTGAAATAATGAAGCGCTTCATTCTTCCCATGAATTCACATGAATTTTCTCTTTGCTGCTATTTAAGACTCGTTCCTTGCATTGCGGTAGCAGCTCTAAAAGACATTGTCTTCGGAGTTGTCAGAGGGTTGCACAATTTTTCGTTGAGCCTCTCTATAGCAACCTACAAACAGCATCTGATGGTCGATTAAAACCTCAGCTTCCATTCTCGTGTTTGGGCAAAGCTTGATTTACTTCTCTATATGTGGGAGAGTAAGATCAAAAGTCACATGTGGAACTTTGCTCTTCAGAGAGCAGCCCTACAGCCTGATGACTCCTTAGCCTTCATCTATAGGGTTGCTGTGCAGTGGCTGCAAGCCTTCGGATGACACTGTGGGAGCAAATGTGTTGCTCGCTGCCATGGAGCCACCAGGAATGGGCTCTCCTTGGCAGAAGTTAGGTTGCTTCCCCGTGGTAGTACATATTTGGAGGCTGAAAGTAGAGTTTATAAAAGTTGGAGGCTGTGTAGAGAGCAAACACCTTACTCATAAGTAGTGGAAAGTATTCCCTCTTTGAAGAGGCTCCAGTCTGTACGTTTTTTGTATAAATGTGCTGTACTTCAGCAGTGCCAGTGGTATTTCATCTTGGTCAAGCCTTGCTACAGCGGGGGAACTTGGAGATGCTGGGTCTACGCTCGTTATTCCCAAATCCTGCTCTCCTGGTGGATGTGTGGTTGGCAGAGCGCTCGTGCTGGAGAGGTTCCAGCTCTCTGTGTGCCTAGTCATTTTTTGCCTTTTGGTGGTGGTGGTGGAGGGAGGAACCACAACCCAGTGCTCTGCTCGTGTTTGTGGTAAAATCACCTTGTGTTGCTTGAGTAGCTTCTCACATTTTCTATCTTGGTTTCATTTTGCAGATAGGTCCGCTGGAGTTTTTAGCCTCCCTGCCTGTGCACGTATGCTTTTGCTCAGCTAAAGCCTGCGAGGTTTTCTGAGATGCTGTGTTTTGTACCGTTTTGGCTTTTCATGCCACACAGTGTGCATTTTTATATTGCTTTTATATATATATGGTTTAATACAGATGTGGCAGATACACATCTGATCCCAACCAGGAGGCATACTGAAATTGGCATGATGGTTTTACTTGGAATTCAGAGATTAACTAATTATTTTTTTCTTCTTCCTTTAATTAAACAAAGCTTATTTGACTTAAAACTACCATGTTGGGTAAAACTGCATCTTTATTTAAAAACAGATGTTGGTTCCTTTTATGGCTTTTTTTTTCCCTCCATCTGTTCAGGTGCACTTCTATAAGGCAGAAAATACAATTTTACTGTCTTTGGGATTGCAAAGCTTTGATCCCCTTGTTACAGTTTGCTCTGGGATGGGCAGACCCGTATCTGTACTACAGCTGATGGAAAAAACGTGGTTGTGGAGAAATCTACGTCCATCCTTTTTCCTCAGGCACTTAATAACGTGTAGGGGTTCTTCTGCTAGTTTTAAATATGATACAGCTGAATGGTTGAATCAACTAAATATATATTTGCTTGACTTGAAGCAGGGAGAAATTCTTGAACAGCATGGTTCAGAAATAAGTGGTTCTGATATTTTTATTAGACAGCGTTGGACTCAACTATTAAGAATTTATTTTTTGCTTTGGAGAAGAAAATGGAGTTCTGTTCTTTACATGTAAGGATAAACTCAGCCTTTTCCTTGCTGGGGAGGTAAAGCAGGTGCCTTGATTGACCTTGGCTGATCAGGTCAAGGTATATTGAAGGCGAGTTGTGCGTATCTAATTTGATGTAAGAATACCTGTGCGTAACGTGCCTCAATTTAATCTTATCTAATTTCCTCATTTCTCAGCCGTGTGTAGATAAGCCCTTAGGATGGTTTCTATATTGTATTTTACTACCTCGGGCAGCTGCTTATGGCCTTAATGCAGGCCAGGGAGTAAATGGAAGAGGTTGCCATACCTCTTGCATTCCTGCATCACAAGCGGGGAATCGAGAATAAAAGCATTTGGGGTAAATTGCACAATGCTCAAGTCATCCAGTTGGACAAAATGAGTATGGTAAAGGCGATGATTAGGACTGATGAGATAAGAGCTTCAGTGGGTGTTTCACTAGAAGTCGAAGACCGGCAAAGAATTGAAGGTATTGCCAGGTGTCCTAATAACCCAGTTTCCCTACAACGTTGACATTTTTTCCCCTTTCCCTCCCCCGTTCTGTCTCGAAATTGCCCGGGGAGCTGGGGAAAGGGCACTTTCTGGTTAGCGAGCTGGCATTCAGCTGCAGCCACGTAGTGCCGGAGCTGCCTGGAACTGACCCTGAGCGGTGACGTGAGCCTGCGTGAGCTCATAGGCACCACGCACTTCTAAGAATGTGCCACTGCGGAGTCATTCATAGTTCAGAGTCCTCTCTGTTGAATTTCACATCCTCCTACAAAATGTTTACAGACAGGAGCAGCAGGGTAAGCAGCCAGAAATAGAAAAAAGCAAATTGTCAGTTCTGGAGATCTCGAGCGCTCTTAAACGTGTTGGCTTCAATCTTGCTTGCTTAAAGCAGCAGCCTGTTCTGAACTGAATGTAAAGGTTAGCAAATTACTCATTCTGCTTGCTGTCTTCTCGATTAAGAGCAATTGAATGATGTTTTTAGAGATTTTGTTGCTAAAGATTTCCTTCTCTCCTCTAAAGCTACTTCCTGCCTCGCGGTGTTGGGCCAGATTGTGTCTGAATACTGATGTCCCATGCTGTGTGTGGGCTGCTCCCTGCCTGTCTCCCAGAAAAGCACTGGTGGGGTAGTGGCTTCCCTGTTGAAGCCTGTTAGATGGCAGCAGAATGAAGAAAATGGAAGCAGTCAGCCCTCAGCAACTGAGGATATTTTTTATTCTTCTGTAGGATGTAGAATTGTGGTGGTTTTGTCAGGGATCTGGTTAATGCAGGTGGGGTCTGTTTTGAGCTATTACCCCAAAAAAGTTAAAAAGAAAGCCAAGGTTACTATACCACATTACAGCCTATGGTTTGGAAAGAAATCCTCGAGTTAGAATTCCCTTTACTGTGCACCTTTGGCACCTCCCCATTACTAAGACTCTCGGACCTCATGCCTTTAGAGGGTTTGGGCATGTTTTATCTGTCACTGCTTGTGTTATGGCCTGTCACGAGTAGATTTTGGGTAGGTAATGGTGGCAGAGACGCCCACTGATGCAGTAAAAGCACGCATGGGTTGTGGTTATAATTCAGTTTGCAGCCTGCATATCCATAGCACAAATACAGCATCTGCTTGATACCCAAGCACATAGTTGTAAGCACAGAGTGACCTGACTCCACAAGAGGTAGCTCTCGCTATTACAAGTTTCCTAAGGGTGTGTTGTCAAGATTTTAAAGCAAGTTGGGTGAGACAGGGTGGGTAAAGAAACGAGGTCAAATGTAGGTGGAAGCAGAGCTCTGGAATGCTTTAAAGCAGAGGTTGAGGAGTTTGTGGACACACATGGCGCAGACTTCTGAGCTGTGCAGCTAATGCTGCCTGCTTTCTTAGGGATTTGTCCATTTATTTCTATATGTGCTGTAACTCAGTGACCTTAGTTTCCTCCTCGCAGGCAGAGAAGGCATTTGTTTTGGCTCATCAGGAGCACAGCGTGTTTTTGCTGGTGCCTGGTATGTGTATGCTGATCAGTTGGCTTCCAGCTACCAGCCCATGTGCAGGAGCTGGTCCCGCCTGCCTTGCTCTGTGGAAGTGTTACCTTGGTCCCTGATCTGACAGGGGCTCCACAATGTCTCTGGGATTCCTGCTCTTCAACGCCACGTCGATAATGGCCGGTGAGTTCCAGGTCTTTTGGTGAGGGTGAGGAAAAACAAACGGGCCGAATAGCGACCACATCAGCCTAATAAACTCAGGGCACTGTTTGAAAACCAGGGGTAGCCAATTCAAAGAATGTACAGTGGAAACAGAGCAGAGTGCAAATCAGACACAGATGATTTTTGCTGATAATTTGTCCCTTCAGGCAAAAGTTTCATTTTTCCCCAGCATATCAATTTGCAAGTCATGTTTTAATCCCTGTCATTACGCTGAGTGCTTTGCAGGCATTGCCTAATGAAGCTATCATGGCGTGCTGACTTCTAAAGACACAGTCAGCCAGAAGGACTCGTCCACTACGTGAGGCTCTCGGTTCAGTCCCCGGCTCCGTTGCAGTTTTTAGTTTTGCTCTGCTTTAGTCACAGGGCGCTTTTTCATTGATAGCAGCAACAGTCACCTTGTCATAGTACTGCATTACGATGTCTTGTTTTATTGAATGGTGAAACAAGCACCTGGTTGTAGAGATCCTGCAGGCTTCACTGCTGTCCCCGAATAAAGAAAAAGGGATGAGGAGCACCAGCAATATCTTACAGATGAGGAGGATGAAAAAAAAAGCTGGCAGGTTGGGACCGAGTTGCCTTCTCTTATTACTGACGTGAGAACGTGTGAGAGCTGAGCGTGCCTGGCTCCCAGCCTGCTAGCTGGGCTGCCGCAGTTGAAAGCTTTGGTGTGGTGTGGTGGGAGCATGCCAGCAGAGGGGAACTTCAAATTGGTACGTGCAATCCCATGTGGAAATGGCTTCACCAAATTCAGGTGCCTTCATAACCTCCCAGTTGCGTCCACGGTAGGGTTCTTACTGTTCAGTCAGCATTGCTCTCTGATTTAGGCAAATGCAGCTTTATGCAGCGTCCCAGCTTAAAAAAATGCGATTAAAGATCAGGTATTTTTGAGGGCGATTACAGAACATGAAGCCCTGTGTCCAGCAGGAATAGGAACTGATGGGTACGGGCACGTCCAGTCGCTGTAGGATAACCAAGTGAAACTCCGGGCTGTGCTGGCCACCTGTGTGTTTGCTCTGAGCCTGTACAAGGAACATAAACTGCAGGGGAATAACCTCAGGTGGAAAGCTGCAGCGTGGTAATTAATTCTGTAGTGAATTCACTCATGTTTTCCATGCAGCGGCTTGTTTATGTGTTCAGAGGGACGGGGTCGGTCTGCCTGCGATTGTCCCTTTGTCATCGCCCAGATTGCAGGCATTTTACCCAGGAGGGTCTCCTTTGTACCTAGCCAGACCCTGGGCACTGAAGCACTGCTGGTACCTCCCAGGCCCTTCCCCTTTTGGCACAGAGCCCCCTTCCTCCCCGTGAGCAGAGGTGTTGGCTGCAATTCGCTGCTCAAGCCCTCGCTGTGCAGCCAGGGGGATGCACGCATCTGCCTTGTGCTAAAGGTTATGGTTTAACTGGCAAACTGCTTATAAATACCATGAACCTGGTAGCTAAATGTCTAGTTTGGGCCTTTTTAATCAAGAATTTCCAATCTGTGCCGCAGCCTGCATTGTTCTGCGCGAGTCTGAAATGCTGAAGTTAGGAAGAGGTAGGGCAGCTCCACCTCGGCAGCTCTGGGAGGTGCTGACTAAACATCCTCTTCCTCCCGCCTCATCCCTGCTGAGCACAATTCATAGCCCGTGTCTTTTGAACGCGCTTCTGAGAAGTTTGGGTGACCGGCTTTAGAGCCAGAGGAGCTGCCTGCTCAGATCCTCAAAGAGGAAGCAGCTAACTCAAACCCTGCCTGGTCCCTCGCCTGCTCCTTGGTTTCAGTCTTGCCAGTCACGGTATTTGGCTGAGGCAGGATACATCTCTCCAAGAAATGAGATTATAGAACTTTATTTCTTTTTCTTTTTTCCTCCTAGACCCACTTTGCATAGGTGACTGTCTCACCGGTTGATTGGAAGTAATTTCATTTATGTACTTCAGTATTTACTTTCAGAGTAGAGGATGTGGCATTTTATTTTTCTCCATTTCCTTTTGCAAGCGTACTTTCATTTTCCTTTTCGACGCATTTACTATCCATTTTTTTTCTTTACCGTTCTCTGCCCGATTTCAACAAAAATGCTCCTTTTTCCCTTTCAGGCTGGATCACTTTTTTCATTCTCAGTATCTTTCTTCAGGTGTTGTCTTCTGCTGCTGCTGCTACTTCGCTTTCCCTCGTTGACCTGTCATCTCGCGCATCAGGTTATGTTGCGAGCAGTGCAGCTTCCTTCCTTCCTCCCTTCCATCCGTAAGGTGTGTAGGATGCCATTCGTTCAGGGCAGCCAGTTTTCATGCCTTGGCTGCAATGTCTATTTTCGTTGCTGCCTGTTTACCCCTGCAAGGAAAGATGATGAGAAATGGTGTCTAGCCCGGCTGACTTGCAGGATGAGTCATCCTCACACCTAACATGCAGGCAGGTTTTTTGTGCGATTCGAGCTAATGAATTTTGGTCGTAATATCTGGAACAAAACACCTGATGTGAAACTTCTGATGAAGGCAGTTTTGGTGAACCAGATCCCACAGGAAATCAGTGAATTACAATGAAATAATTAGTTACTTCTCTCTGTCAGCACCTTCCTCACTAGGCAGGGGAGAGCCAGCAGGTTGTTGTGCTCAGCCTGCCTTTTTTTTTTTTTTTTTTTTTTTTTTTTTTAAAGAGTGTTGATCAAGTAAGTGAATGCCTTCAAGAAAGCATTGGAGTTAAAGTTGATATTTCCTTATTGCTTTTCTACTCTTGATTTCATACCTCCAGTGGATTAGGAGCCTAGAAATTACTTTCCTAACAGAAGCACCCAGGTCAGAGGTTGTTTGAGTTTGCCCTTAAAAGTAACTCGTCTAAATTAATGACGTTCTACAACAGCTATTGAATCATTCTTTGAGTGATTGTTTTGTATATGTTATGTATATTTTTATTTTGTTTTTATTTGCACCCTTGTGTAATGTGTGTATGTATGTGTATAGGTTTGGCAAGGCCTTGATTTTTTTCATGGAAGCCCTTCACACATTTGATGCTCCTCTTGAACATCATTTTAATACAACTTAGGGGTGCAAGTCGCAGTTAGTTCAGCGTCGGTTTCAGCAGAGTTGTCTCAGTGGTATCAAGATGGGGTTCAGCCATTCACTGTCTTCCTGTTCTACGTGTGGTCTCATTGGAGCTTGCATGACCACACGGCGAGCCAGCTGAACTTGCTTACGCACCAGAAAGTGAACTCAACGAGCAAGCAAACAGTTTTCCACCAGCTTAGCGACTGGAATTGTCTTATTTTGTAGCTGTGGTGACAAGGGATGGGGCGGACTGTATGGCTGGGGGAGAGGAAGGAGCATAAAGGAGCGTCTCTCCTGGTGAGAGCAGAATATGAGGTCACTTGTCTGATAAAAGCTGAAGGCTCTTGCATGTTTGTCCCTTGCCTTCCCCGAGTAGCAGCTTCCTTCCTTAGCTGGAAACCTGCTGTCATTGTTCTGGTGTAGGTCTGTGTACAGATGATGAGCCGCAGGATGTGGACAGAGCTGGTGGAAGTTCTCTTTGCTTAGGATTAAAGTTTGGCTGGAAACACTGCTGAAACCCTTCATTCACTATTGCATTCCTACTGGTAGTTAATTGGGGGAAGCAAAAGTGTTGTGTTCTGTTTTTCAATTGAAATTGTATAGTTTTGACTCAAAAAACAACAAGACTTTGGTTTCATCCCATTAAAACTTTTTTTTGTTGTTTTTTTTTTGGTGTGCCTTTACCTTGCCTCTCTCTTCCACAGACAGCCAAGAAGCTGTGAAGAGTGATGTGCTCCTCTTGGGCACCTACAAAGCCTTCACTTGTGTTGTAGATTGTGTCAAATACAAGGAAAAGAGAGGATGGGAGATGGGTGGACTTGCTGAGGAGATACCAGCAGTTGTTACCCCAAAGTGTATTTGCTGTTGGCCCTACCATAGCATTTTCAGATAATGGAAGAGGTAAACAAGCTTCAGACAAGCCCTGGTATGTGGGGAGCTGTTCTTGGAAGTAGCATTACTTACACTTGGAGTTTACTTGAAAGCAGAGTTATTCTGATATACAAATGCACTTGTTGAGTGTAGAAACATCTGCTCGGTTCTTGTATTTAGGGATTCTTAAATGCAGACGTGATGTCTAGCAAGATACTGCCGTCTGTATATACGACATGAGAAAAATACATGGCTGATATTAATCTCATGTACGCTTCTGACTACTTTAAAGGTGAGGTTAAGTGTTTTTGAAGTTTAATAGACACTTGGCATGGCAGTATTTTTTTTTATAACAGTGCAAATAATTCTTGTGGTTGGCTTTTGTGGAAGAAGGGCTTTTGGTGTTTGAGTGTGTTGGATTTTTTAGCTTTTGAGTTGTGAGATGGGTGCCCAGCTTGGTGGAGATGGGTACTGAGCAAGCATTTAGAGCAGTTGTATTCACGTGAGGGGTTCGCCTCATTACCTGAAATTTATACTTTTAAGGGAGGAATTTGGAAGCTTACCTTTTTATTTAGCTTCTAAGCTAATAGTGGTATTCTGGTATTTCCTGTAAATATACTCAGCTTTTGGAAAAATTGGTCGAAAGCGACTGATTTTGGAAACGAAGCAAGCAGTTCCAAAAATGCTGCACAATCAGTTCTGCTGTTTGCCATCATCAGAGTAAACAACCGATCTGTTCCAAATTGGCATTTGGAGACGTGGGAATCCAATTAAAAGTGCAAAGCTGTCGTAGTCGCGAGGCAAACACCAAAGTTAAGCGTTTCTCTGGAAGCAGCAGCATTTGTTCCACAAGAGTGGCTGGGAAGTGGAGAACTTATCAATGGGGGGGGGTAATACAGAGCACATTTATTTTACGTAGCAGATAACGGTGGGTAATATCACAGCAACTTCTTGACTCTACATCAGATCTGCAGCATGAAGTCGCTTGATTTGACTGAGCTCTGCGCAGCTTGGGCGCTGGTCAGGGCTGCAGCTTTACACAGCCCTGGTTTCTACCCAGTCGTTTTAAAAAGGCTGGTGTTGGAGGCTGCACCTTTCCAAAAACTGATCTGGATATGAAGACATCTCAAACGGTCATATAAATCACAGCACCAAGTGAAAAGTATGTGCAATTACAGCAGTACGTTGGGTAAATAGTTGTAGAGCTCCGTATTCCTTTTGGGAGAAGAGGTTTGCTACGCAAAAATAAGAAATATTTTGAGTTGCTTTCAGTCCACATCCTATGTAGAGAAATAGAGTTTACTCAATGCTTTCTAGTCTCTGTCCTCTCTAAAAGCTTGCATGCTGAAGGCAATGAAAGCAGTATTTGAAAGCAGCTATAATTGCTTCCATAAACTTGGATTAGGAGTTTTTTAAGTATCCTATGGGTTCTGGGAACGTCACGAGCCCTTGCTCAACCTCTGGAGGAAGAACGCGTTGCAAAATGTGGTCTCTAGAGCAGTAAACACATTCAAATAGCCAAGTCACCCCGTGGTGATGTACCTGGAGATAACCACCACAGTGAGAGGGCACCAGTCTCACCTGTACGGATGGGCTGCTGGCTGTCAGGCCCTAGCTGCTTGCCTTCAGGGGCTGGAAGCACCTTACCAGAGGTAGCCGGAGGCTAAAATTGAGTCCAGCTCTCTTAAGTGGTTCGAGGAGAATTTTAAAGCCTAGAAGGAGTAATTAGTGTCCCCACGCCTTGATATCCAGGAAAATGTTTTGCCCGTGATGGCTCGATTAATTTTCAGTAAAGCAGGGCAGGTATTAAATGACTTTTCTAGGAAAGGCTTCAGCTGGTTGCACGCACACCTGTGTGCTGAAGTACGGGAGTGTGAGTTGCCATCGGTTCCTTCCCAGCTGAATAAACACCACGTAGAGCAGCGTTTTGTTGTGCGTGTACTTGGCCAGTGATGATGTGTACACAAATTCAGCTTCGCTTCTCGTCGCAGGGAGGCTGCAGGGCTGCGAGGAAGGAAGAAAGGCCACGAGGTAACGCCAGGGGCTTTGTCGTTGACCTCGGTACAGGTCAGGATGGTGGTAGGAGGTGATGAAAGAAATAAAATTTCTGCAGTTGGAAGGAACTGCTCTGGAATGCTTTACAAATATGTTTGAAAAAAAAATAATAATTTCAGTAATTCCACCAGATTGTGAAGCATGTGTGATGCAGTTTTATAGGTATTTGAACTTGTTCTTGCCCTCTGAGTAAACCGAATGTGCTGCGCTCTGATTTGCTGGGTTTTGCATCAAAGCAAACAAAACCTGCCTGTTGCACCTAATTTTGTAATTGTCAGCTGTGCACAAACAGCGCTGCTCAGAGCTACAGCACGCTCCGAGATTGAGACGGGAGAAAGAAGTTTTTGTCTTTAGGGTTATGCCTCTTCATATTCCTCAGGGTTTGGATATAACCAGGAGATAAGAAATGTGGGTTGCTTTTAAGGGATCAAGTATCTCCAGAAGCAAATCCATCAAAAGAATAGCAGCTATTTAAGGTGGCACTAATAAATTTATGGCCTGTAGACTCAGTGCTTACTATACTTGAGAGATGATATCTCTATTTTTTTTTCCCTTTCCTTAGCTGTGTTAGTTAACTGACCAAAGCCCAGTGTTCGTGTTCCTTCCTGGGCTTCTCTCCTGTTCTGTTGTGTCTGCCCAATACGAAGATAGAAATGCAAACATGAAGAGTTATTTATTTTTGTGACTTTGATTTCTCCTCGGAAAGGTCAGCAAATTTCCAGTCCCCAAAGTTCCCCAAAAATATGGCAAACTTTACTAAAACAAGGGGTCTATAGATAGACTGCCACACAACTAAAACAAGCACGGAAACCTTTCCTTCCCACTTCCTCAAGCTGAACAGTTGAAGATGAAAATACTGCAGAAATAGGTTCTTACTGCTGTGTGTGTGCTGTCAAGCGACTGGACAAACACAGTTGGCGTTTCATGAAACAGAACAAATTACTTTGCCATTTGGACTTGTGATATTGTTGATACTTCATCTCAATTTGAAATACCAAGATGTTAAAGGGTATGTGGTCAGACGTAAGTAAAGCAAGACAAAAAAAATCCATGTAAGCCAAGCAAGCATGACAAAAGCCTTGGTTTTAATGTTCCCCTAATGCTTATCCACCAGCACATTGGGGTTTTAGCAGCCTGTGAATTTGAAGAACTACACAACCTGTGGAGCAAATAAAAAATGGCAAATCTTTTTTTCATGGTGCATTTAATGGCTACAAATCTGACTGATGAACTTCTGTTTTTTTTCTGGTACAACATGGTTGTCTCAGCATCCTTGGTAAGGAGTTGGGAATGCCCTGTTCTGCCAAACCTTGGTACTGCTAATTCTTTTTGTTTGGGTTTGAAATAGTCTTCAAAAACTGTTCAATCTATGCTCTGCTGTATGTAACGAATGAAAGTGATACCACTTCGTGTATCTTAATGTGTCGTTTAGGATTTTTGAACTGTAGAGTCAGCTTAACTTATCCTTATTTTTATTTTTTCAACTATAGTAGAAGCTGAGCAGGGACTTTTAAAAGTATATTTGTCTTATTTATAGTAAGTGAAATATTTGAGGAGTGTTGGCTTTTCAGATACTTTAACTACTTGAGCATAAATTGACTAATTTAAAAAAATACTCTCAAATTCACTTCTAATTCATTAATAAACCAACTTTTACTTGCTTGTAAGCTGTGGGGATGTGTTCTTAGCTATTTAAAATGACGTTTGAGATGTTTAAGTGGGGCTAAAACTGTTGGTGTCCTTGTAGTGTTTGGGAGACTCCTGTACAGAGGGTTGATCAAGTGCTGTTGTTACTAAGCCTGTTTACTCATTCTTTGTGATTGTAGTGCTTCAGGCTGGGTTCTTGTCTTTGTTGCCATTTAAATGGGTAATTTCCTTTCATCAGGACCTGATGACATGGAAAAGCCCCAAATAATTTCTCTGGTGTTCCTCTGTGCTGTGTTCACGGATGCTGGTTCCTCGTGGCAGGAGAGGGGCATGGTTTTTCTGCCTGCTTTCCTCTTCCAGGGCCTCAGGATGTGATGCTGAGCCCCAGCTGCAGCAGGGCTCGGGGTGCCAACCCAAGGCTTGCGGTGCATCCCTTGGGGCCAGCATGTGCTGCTGCTTCGTGGCCAGCATGGCTAAGCAGAGCAGGCGTGTCAGATACCAGTTCAGGGTCTGTTTGTGCTGCCAGGTCTCAGCTCGGTGCAGCGCTTCAGAACCATTTTGCCTCGTATGCTACGAGTGTGGTTCAGAGTATCTAGCCCCACCTCAAGGTAAGGTAAGAAGAGGAACAAGCGAACAAAGCGATATTAAGGTGCATTCTCCAGGAGTACTGGCTCTGTGCACACAGCCCCTGCTGCCACCAGGCTTAGCCCAGGTGGAGACAGCTCTGCCTGGCTGTGGAGGACTGGATCCTAGAGGATGTCCCTCATCACCTCAAGATATTTCTCCAGGGATGGTGTTGGTCCCAATGCTTTCAGCGCCAGTCTGTCTGCCTGCTGCTCTTCTGCCTTCCCCCGTGGTGGGAGCAGAAAGCATTGAAGCAGCGTAGGTGACTGGTCTCAGGAAGATACATGAAAGAAGAAAGCTACCTGTGTTTTAGGTGTAGGTCAGAAGAGCAGGCAGTCGAGCCATTCAGCATCAGAAGCTACAAGGAGAGCCTCACCGCCTCCCTGCTTTCACGGGCTTTGCAGGGTAGAGAAGAATACCTGTGGGACTGCTGTACCTGCTGGTGGTTGGAACTCACCGTGGACATGGTTGCTTAATGTGGCCTTATCTCTTGGGAAGAAACTTCTGCGTCTGAAATACTGGGCAGTGACTCAGGTTTCACGCCTGTTTTTCTGTCCCTCCTCCTTTAAGACACTTGCCTGGAGGGGATGGGCCTTCATGGAGAAAAAGAGGTTGCCTTTTAAAGGTGTGTTTTACTCGGGTGCAATTCCCTTGAGATGACATCAAGGAGTCATAACTAAGGCCGGTCACACAGCCGGGGGGAGGCAGCCCACTTCTAACCTGGGCTGCCTTGGCTGATGTTGGAGCATGTGGAGATGGAGCCTGTGGACCAGAGCTGTGGGTAGCTGTCTTGGAAGTAAGCTTTTCCTAACTGAGGTCTTCTTGCAAGACTATAATAGAAATTAAATCCTTAAATTGTATTTTCTGAAGTTTTCCTGGTATTAAGTCAGGAAACTACTTAGGGAGAACATGCGAGTGTGGCCATTTTCTGGCTTAATGTCCTGCTCTTCTAGCATCCAGTCACTAGATTGGCAGTGTTAGGGGCTGCATCCTTGTCTGTTCCTTCAGTTTCTGCTCATGACCCTGAGGTAACAGACTTGCATCATCTTTATCAGCTACTGCCATCAGGTTTTTGTGAGCTTTGAGTTCCACCCCCCCGTCATGCACCCGAATTGAAGAGCCTGAGCCTCTTGAGTCTTCTTGCAAGTTAACTGCCCTGTCTTGAATCCTTCAATCTTCATCTTTTTGAGTTCTGTTGTGTCCCGTTTGTATGCTCTTTTTGTCTCCACCCTGCTACTTAAGATCCCAGTCCACCAAGTCTTTACATGGCAGCAAAATAACTTTCTGCCTCATTCTCTGTGGCTTCTGTCTAGGTGACATTTGCTGAAAATGTTGCAGGTTGAGCCAGTAATTTCAGAGAACTGTCAGCACTGACTCTGACATCACTTCTTGAATTGTAAATTCCATCTACACATTCAATATGGAAGCACAATTTATTTATTTTTTTTCCTTGTATGTATTGTTTCACACATCTGCCCTTAGATGGACCTTTCCTTGCCTGATTTCTTGCCATACGCCATTAAAGAAGCAGTCTGGGTGTTTTGAAAATCCAAATCCAAATCTGTTTTTGTTGGATCCCTCCTATCTGTCTGCTTGGGGTGCCAGCAGCCTAGCAGGGCAGAGTTTGCGTTCGCCAAGACCGTATTCACCTTCCTCCAGCAGATTGTTTGCTGTGCCCTTCTCTCTGCAGTCTTGCCCTGGACCGAGGTCACATTTTACCAGCCTGTAGCTTTTAATGTTCCCTCGGGAGCCCACCAGGCTAATTTTCAAAGAACTTGAAAGAAAGCAGGCAAGTTTCCTTTCCGGAGTTGGTATGGCAAAGAGCACGGGTTTGGGTATTGGGAAGTGAAAACGCTGGCTATAACCAGAGCAGTTCTGCAGGCATCACTCTATTGTGTTACACAGCATATGTGACCCCAGCAAGGCACGTGGCTTCACGTAAATCTGTGTGATTTACGGCTCTATTCAACTAATACTGCATGTTTTTTTTGAAGAAGCAAACTCTGCTCTGTTCCCAGCGCTTGGCCTAAAGGTAACTCAGTTTGAACAGTGGGAGTTCCCTGCGTTACGGCTGACGAACCTCTCACCCCCTTCCGCTTTTTGGTTTTGAGTGACGTTTTAGTGGCAAAGCTGGTTTCATTTTCTTGGCCTGACCCTGATCTTGTCGGTCCCCCGTGCTAGTTTCTTCCTCAGCTGTGTGCTGCGAACCCGATCAGTGAGATGATCCAGACTTGAAAGCGCACGCTTTTTAATAAAAAACATCGCTTGGTTTCCTTCCCAGATTACTTCACTGATGTTTATAGCGTAGCCACACAAACAGTTTCAGCAGCATGATTTAGTGAGCGATGAATTGCAGTAGTAAGAACAGGAATAAGCTGCTGCGGTGTGTGGGAGACTCGGTAATCTGACTTTGCTACCAGAGGAAAGCAACGTGCAACTACGCAGTCAGCTGTGCGTAAAACCCATCAGCTGGGAGCCCTGGCCTTGTGTGTTCAGTCAAAACCACATTGCAACTATGGCTACGGTGACAGCATTGTTGCATTATTTTTGTGAAGCACAGTGTTGGCTTTTTGGGTACAGTTTCATTAAGGGTGAATGTACAATACGTAGTAAATGTTGACTTGTTGCCATAGGGTATTAGAGTATTGCACTTCTGGAGCATTGCTTTGCTTCAGAAAGATTTGTATGGATGACACTAAGTCATTTTTGTGTCCTGGTAGGAAATATAGAAAATAGCAAATTGCTATGTGCTTGAGCTGACCTTCCTTACATTCAGATCATCCCCATTGATGCTAAAAGTGAAATAATGGACGGGAAAAGAATACGTGCTTGTAAACCTGAAATACATCGAGCCAGCTTTGAACTCTGTACCTGCAAGGATGTTCCAGTACCGAAGCAGAGCCTTCGTGTTGGAGCTGGGGTTGATGGCCATAAAGCCCTGGAGCCCAGCATGGCTGTTGGAAGCTTGTATATTCAAGAATTATTGCTGTAACAACAAAAAAATCCTATTAAATGTTTAATTTCTTATAATCAGACTGGCTTAGGGTGTGATACAATCCTGCATGGTGGCTCTTCTGAAAGATGGATTATCTGGGTTAGTATTTTGTTATCGAACATGGATACAGGTATTTCAATCTGAATATATTTTGCAGGCAATGCTGCATTGATCTCTTCTGACTGTGGCTTCTGTGGGGCAAAGAGGAGGGGGGTGAATTGCAAAACTGCAAGGAGTAATTTAAAACTATTAAAAAACACTATATATGCATAATTTATTTCTTACGTTTAAAACCACCAAAGTGCTATTCCCAGGATGCATTTTCTTAATTGTGTGAAAATCTGTTGATGTTGAAATCATCCTGGTAACAGATGTTTTATCTGGTGATGTGTCTCACATTAGTGCAAAGAGCTAGACTCTTCGCTTCTCTTGTTTACAGCCAGTTTGCAAAGCCTACGCTCAAGGAATATATCCTTCTCTTGGCCGTAGGTCTTTGTTTTAATATCCTAAGAAAATAATTCACTTCTTGGTTCTCAGAAAAGTCAGGTAATTTGGCAGTGCTCTTTTGGCCCTTGCACAAGTAACCTCCTGCTTCTGAGTCTTGAAGGCCCTAGGCCACTGCAACGACCAAAAGCATTTTTTCCTCAGGATAATAATTCTAATGTGGTCATAAAATACCCTGGCTTTCTCCTCTTTTTGGCATAATTTCGCGCTGAGATTCTTTAGTGATGAAGAGGCGCTCCAAATTACGTGGAATTATGGAATAAAGCGATCTATATTCATAGTATGCAAGTCTGATGACTGCTCGTTCCTTCGTCTAATTCTCACTTTCTGGGGAGTAATTCTGCTGCCTGGGCAAATGAACGAAGGGTAAAAATAGCTGAAGATCCATCATTAGGACAGATGATGATCAATCATTAAAGCCTTGTCTTTGAGTAATTTCAGTATTGCCATAATCTTCGGAGTTGGAAAAACGACGCCTTTGAGTTTGAATATTCCCCGACCATCTAATTTTGATGAACCCACACACTACCCCTCCCCCTGCTTTGCTGAGCAATATGTTTAAAAATAAAAGTCTAAGGGTTTTTTTTTTTTTTTGTTACTTCATTTGGGATGCGGGCAGCATCTTCAGGCAGCATGTGTTACTTTTCAGTAGTTCGTATCTTCTGTATCAGCTGTCAGACTTTGGATATGACAAAATGAGAAGGACAATAATTGGATTAAAAAGTGTATCATTTTCAGGTCATCTTACGGAGGAAATGAGGCCTTTGAAAAATGATTACCAAATCTGAAATTGTGTACCAACTCAATTGCATTTCACAGTTTCAAAGAAAATAGTTGTAAAAGAGTACTTACTGCTTCTCCTTAATCGCATGCTGAATTGCAGGGCAGCTTGACTTATCAAGCATCCAAAGTGAAATATTAGAAGTTTCCTTACACGTGAGCATAAAGGGAAACTGAATCTCAGCTTCAGCTATTAGCAGGTAAAGACAATTGGTCATTTGATTTAAAAAAAAAAAAAAAAAATAATAAAATAATTTCATTCAGAAGAATGCTCTTTCTAAAGAAAGGGTCTAGTTTGTAATTAACTTTATATCTAAGGTGAAGCATGAGAAAAATTTTCTGCCCTTTTTTTTGGGAAAATCTTTTTGTGAAAAGTTTTATTTTTCAGTCATTCTCTTAGCTGTAGTGCCAGGCTGTGAAGTCGCAGTGCAGTTTCCTTGTGGCTTTGTAGCAGAGTGGCTGCTACTGTAGCAGAAAAACCTCTGCTGAAGTCTTCTTTGCTTCCTGTCTCAGCCAAAACACAAGTATCCAAGCATATTCTATACACTCCTTTTCAGTCTTCTTTTGGTGAGAATTACTTTCTTCTCAACTCATTAAAATCAGACTCTAGTTTATCTTATGTCATGGGGTTCTTCTCCTGTTCCCAAACTCGTGCTAAGTGTTTCTGCTCTTACTTTCCTCACTCTGTTGGAAGACCTCAGTCAGTTTTATGTGATACGAGGGATGACTTTCTGAACACAGTGAAGACTAATCCTGTGTAGTAAAGGGTGTCTGGATGCCTTCTAGCATGTTCATGCTTTAACCACCGTGAACTTCTGGAACAGAGCTGTCACTACGACAAAATTGCAGATGTTTAGATGAAATTTCAGCTTTCTACCAGATAATGTTGTGCTTTAGCGTTGTCCCTTGTGCCTGTTCACAAATGGTTTGTTGCCTTACTGTATCTGCAGGCCTAGGGACGAGTATGCAAAGCAGGAGAAGAAAATCCAGAGGTATTGCCTCTGGCGTGGGGAGTTCCCAAGCCACACATAGCTGGGGTCTGGGAGAGTATGCTGTCCCTACAAGCTCGTCCTGTTTTATGCTCTTCCTCAAACACTTACTGCTTGCTGCCGTAAGAGATGGGCGCTTTGTTATGTGTGTCCTGTATCTTGATAGATGGCAGATACTCAGACAACATATCTAATGAACCTTCCTAATAAAGCACATTAAGGAATACAATTCCTTTATTTGTTTGCTGCTTACTGTCTTCTGAGGTAGGTAAATGAACCCTTGTCTGCTGAAGAACAGCAGACTGTTCTTCTTATCTGTACTCTCACATGGGTGTCTACTGTTGTACTGAAAGTAACCTTCTTACTTGGACCAGGATAAAGCATTGTCATTAATTGCCAGTCTTAGCAGCACTAAAGAAATAATAGGCCCTGTTATCTCCTTCTAGAAATGGGAGGCTTTTGCATGGACCCAGCATTTGTGCTTCATGTTGCCTGTCTTGCCTTGCCTGGGATTCCTAGGAAGAGGAATGTAAGAAGAAAAGGAAGAGCGAGCAGTGTCAGGACCTCAAAATGTATTCTCTCTTTCCTCAAAGATGATCAAACTTCTTAAGAAAACTCGCATTGTTGGCAAGAAAGCCTTAGGATCTTTCGACATGTGTAGGTTTCAAAAAGCTTCAAAAAGCTTCACTTCTGGATAAGCATGCAACTCTTGCACGGGCCTACCTATAATTTCTCAACATCTGCTCTCCTGAGTTTTTAGGTTAATTTTCTATTAACTATCACTTATTTTCTGCTGCTTCTTATATTCAACAGCGATATTTCTTTTTGTCTGATGTGGAAGGTGAGAGAACTGAGGAAAAAATATGTTCTTGCTCATTTTTCTTCTTGCTCTCATAATTGAGAGGAAGTTTTGCTAACACAGTGCTACTCTCCTCTCCCAGTTTCCAGAAACCTGCCTCTATTTTAGGATTTCAAGCTCCAGCAGTCTTCCTTCACAAACAATTACAGGAACAGTTCAGAGAGAACTTCAGCTGTGTGTGTGGAGCTTGTCCCCAAAAACCTCCATGTGCTCACGTGCCGGCAGAAGGGAATTGAATCTCCAGATGTCTGCAGTCATTCTTAGGAGGAGAAATACTCCTTTTGTTCACGGCTTTGCTTTGGGGAGAAAAGGGATTTTCCTTGTGTAGGATTTTGTTTGTAGCATAGGCAGTAGGGAATGCTCCTGCTTGCCCTTCTCCCCCATCAGATCTGGCAGTCGCCTGTCCTCAGCGTCAGAGGTGCTTCAGCTTGCTGATTTGAGGCTTGTTGCAGCTGAAGGTGAGTATGCTAATCTGGCTCATCCTGAGGCTATGGGATGGCCACGATTGCTGTGGCAGGAGGGTGAAGGTAAAAAGCGCGACCGTCCCTTTTGACAGTAGCCCCCACGTTGGTTAGATTACACATAATGAAGAAATGGGCTGTAATTTCTCTACTGAAATAGTTTTAGAAACATCTGATGTTGAGTTCGCTTGCTCGTCTTGCCCTACTATTTTTATTACTTAGGGGGAAAAAAAAAAAGAAAGGATTGCCAATGATGGAGAGCTTTTGCTGCTAAAGTGCTGCCTCATCTGTAATAGGAGCTCCTTCCCCCAGCCAGCTATTCCTGCCCCGAGAATATCCGCGTTACACCGACGGCGTGCCTACGCTTTCCTAATGTGAATTGAGATCGTGTCCTCCTTGAACTGCAAGCTGTCTTTAACCAAAACGGACTGGTTTCGTGTCGGTGGTGTGCTGGTGGCTTGTTCCCTTCGCTTTGTCACTCTTTTTCCACGGCACTTGCCACCCACGGTGGATGTCGGCTCCGAACAGCTGGCCGTTTCCTTACTCCTCCTCCAGAGTTAAAAGGTATCAGATGAATGCCTTTCCTAACTGCCTTCATCTGTCTTTCTGTTTGCATTTTGGCTGCTGTATCGCTTCCCAGACAATCTGTTTCTCACTGCGATTTCACCCTGGGTCTGATTCCCGGGAGAGCTTGGTCCTTCGCCTTCGTGCGAAGGGTCTGCAGGCTCCAAGCTGATGTTGCTTTTCATTGCACCTGGGTTTTCAAGGCCGCCGTTGTTCTTTGATAAAGAAAGAAAGAAATAGCTCTCTTAAAGATGCAAAAAAATAATAATAATATTGAGGTTTGTTGGTGCAGGCTTGTGACGAGGATCGGATGCTGTGGCAGGCAACCACAGCTGTGCAATACAAGGGACACTGCTGCAGAGACTCGAGCAGCACCAGAACCGCCTGCCTTTTGCCCTGCTCCATCCTTTGCCTGCCCTGCTCCTGCCTCCACAGCCTGGCAGGGCTGCAGGGAGCACCTGAGGGCCCTGGTGCCCGGGCTGCCCGTGGCAGCAGCAGCAGCAGCCAGCACTTTGGGGAGCTTGCATGCTCCGGGGGCTCTGCCTGGTGTCCTTACGGCACTCCTGCTCCTTTTTTTCTCTCCTTGGGTCTCTGCTCCTGCTTCTGCTTCCTTCCACTTGTCTCTTGTTAGTGCAGTTCTGATGCTCTTGGCTTTAGGGTTTTTGTTTTTGTGTTGTGCTTCTTTTTTTTTTTTTTAGTTGCTCTTTACCTTCACTTTTTTTCTTCCTTTTTTTAGCTCATTTCATTTTAGGTCCTCTCTTCCTTCCTTCCTTTCTTCTCAAATAACTGTGGCTGGTGACAACCGGCCATTAAATCACTTCCTCTGTGACATCTACCAGCTCAGCCTAGGTCCGTCCGTCCGTCCGTCTGCTCCGTAGGCCAGGCTGCAGGCACGCTGGGGCAGGAGCTGTCTTACTGCTGCCGCTGCGCCCAGCACAGCGGGCTCCGATTCACGGCCGGTACGTAAGCACTGCTGCAACAAACACGATCGAAAGATTTCTCTAAACCCCTAGCAGAGGAACGGGGGCTGCCTTTAAGACATGTTAAGATGTTTTTAATTTGTGTAAGTGTGGAGTAGAGAGGGTCCTGGTAATTCGTAGCTACTGCAGACAGCTCTGCTGGGGTTTTTGCGTAGTGGCACAGCTTTGTGTGTTAGAAACCTTTCAATGGATGCTGAGGGGTAATGAAAAGAGGAAAATAAATGATGCTGATGCCTGTTCTCAGGGATCACAGGTGGCTAGGTGACATATCTGTGTTTAATCAGAATCAAACGCTTGCAACAATGCAGTTAAAATATATCTAAAAGAGCCTACGGCGAGAAGCGAGCCTCCTGCTTCAGCACCTCACCGGGAGCTACTTTGGCCAAAGGCTCGCAGTTCATACCAGGTATGCAGAGGGGAAGATGGTCGGTCTTTGAGGAATTCGCAGAAGATGGGTGCCATTTATCATTCCTGAAGCCTTTCAGGGCAGAGTGGGGAGGTTCAGAGCCTCTGCCAACGCTCTGAAAGTGCCTGGGAGTGGGCGCCCCGCGGCGGATCTACTGGGTCGGCCACTCTGCACGCCGCTGATAGACCTGTTGAGGGTCAGCTGTTGAATGGCACGAGCAAGTGGGTAAATCCGATCCGTTTGTAACTTGGGGTTCTCCGGTGCCCTGTCAGGGCTCGGTTACAGGGGTGTTATAAGTTATTACGTGTCAGCTGAACCGCTCCGCTCGGCTTCGGCAAGTAGCCTTTGCTAAATCATGTTCCCTGATGATGTAAGAGGGCAGAACAACTAAAGGCAACGTCAAATTAAAAATCCTAGTCCTGTGTGCCTCTTGAGCTTAGTCTGAATTTCTCAGCTAGCTGTCCAGCAACAGGGTAGAGTGAGGCCATGGTCTGGTACCAGTCCCGTCGTGCTCTTTCCACATACTCCCTGTCCTCATGTCTCCGGTTGTGTGTAATCCCTGAGCTCTTTGGGGAAGGAATGACCCGACCTGAGATCATTAAAACAAATGCTGCTATCATCTCTTCAGCACTCGCTGTGTGATCAGTGGAACCACCTTATCTGCATTTCGAGTTGATTTATGGGGCTAAGTGACTGCTGTGGAGTGGGCTCGTCCGTGTGTGTGTGTGTGTGTGAGCTGGGTGGGGAGAGAAGAGAGCGGAGAGAGTGCCTCCTAAAAATAGCTCTCAGCGACTACGAGACCGCTTATGAAACGCCACCGGCAGCCAGTGTTTGGATTACCTTAATTGTATGGTTTCTGTGTGTTTTTTTTTCCAAAGCAGAAGTTTAAGTACAAGCATTCAGGTGAATGTTTTTGTTTAGTCATGGAACAAAATTCTTCTCTTAGTGCTGCTCCCTGAGATACTGGGTTTGGTTTTCCCAATCTTTTCCTCATGTGATTTTTATTTTCTCATTGTTCTGGATCAGGTCTATGCTGGGGATGACCAGTACATCTGCACGGCCAGCGTTGTGCTCTGCTTGCCTTGGTTAAGACCTAAAAGACGGCAGAAAGTAAACGCCTTTAGAGCTTGACATGACCTTGTCGTAGACGTTTAACAAGTCTATCACGTCGATGTTCCTGGAGCTGCTGAGTATCGTGTTATTTTTTAAAGGCTTGTTTACCATCTTCAGCATTAAGCTTTCAAAGACAGTAAATTGAATGGCCCCTCTCTAACACCGTGCGGCTCCCTCTAAAGGGAGGCTTAAAGCTCCTGTGGCATCTGGGATGATTGAACTGAGATGCAGTAAATCTGGATGCTGTTCCCTTAGTTAAATTTTAGGCTTTTAGCAGTGGGTAAATAACAGCAGAAAAACCGTCCCCGCATCTCAGCGGAGCTTTATGTGTTTATTACATCAAATGCAGATATATCAGGCACATCATTATCTATCCCCATTTCCTGGACGTATGTTCAATTTCTTTCTGTTCGTTGTGACCTACTGACCTCAAAAAGGCACGAAACACAAAGATCAGTTGTTATACGCTTGTTCATTTTTTTATATGTAATAAAATCACTCTGCCTTTCTGAGCTGTTACCACTTTTTAGCAATGGCATCGTTTGTTTTACAGAGGCAGTGACTTCTACTGAATGGTCATTTTTTCCTGTTCTCCAGCTGTTTCCTGCAGCAATGTAGCACTTGGTGCTTTGAATTTGCATGGCCACTCTAGAAGCTGTTGAGCAAAAATTTTACAGATGGACCAACAGTTCCTTTGCACTGCATTACAGCTTTTGCCTCCTGGAAGGTTTTAAGATGAATTGACATCTAAAAGGTTTTATTTAACATTAGGTGCAAGTGGAGTGATTTTTTTTTTTCCCCTTCACTCCTGTGTCTCCTGATAAAAGTGAAGGCAACTTTGAGTTCAGGATGGAGTGTTTCAAAAACCTTAGTGCCCTTTGAGGATCTTGTCAGCTGATGCTGAAATTGATCCTGATTATTTGTCTCTGCGTTGAACAGAAGCAAATTGGCACATAATTAATCGTAGCTGTCACTTGGCCAATGACAATAAAGTAAAAGAACGACTTGTTTCACCTTTCATCGCTTGTCACTTAACTACGTTTTTCTTTAAACTGAAAGCAGATTTTGCCTGTTGTAGAAAGCAGCATATTCAGTATCCACCGTTGCCTTTGGGCTATGTAGGAAAATCTGGTTTATGTAAGTGTTGAACCTTTCTGACATTTTTGAGATGCAGAGAGTTCATCATCTTCATCCTCTCTGCGGCCTCTCCTACTTCAAGCCTACGAGTTGTGGCTCATCTATTTGGTAAACTTTAGAAAAGATCCCAATCTAAAATAAAACACCAAAGTCACAAAAATCACCGTAACTTTCAGAATTTTTAGGAAAAAAAAATGATTTCTTTATTACTTGACTTCTTCCCTTCCCAGTTCTGTCCCAAATTCTTGTAATTCCTATTTCTAGGCATTACGTGGGCTGTCTTCCCCACCTACAGACCAGAGCCCTCACTGAAATTTCCGTTCCTGAAGTAGGTAGCTTTTAGGGATAAACCTTCATTCATCTTTCTCTCTTAGACTTAAACTGATTGAGCTCCAAGTAACGCAGCTTTCTGACCTCTTCTGAAAACGTTTGCAGCTTCTTTCTGAACCTCTGTTTTTGAACGATCACTTCTGAATTTTAGGTACCAGAAGCCAGCACGCTCAGAGCTGTGTCGATTCCAAATAGGGGGCAGATGACTGCACTCTCTGGGCCTAGTTTATCGTAATTTGATTAATAACCGTGCTTCTTTGCTTATACTCATTTATTTCGTTGTTAATGTAGGAGGTGCTAAGTCAGAAACCCTACAGGAGTGCTTTCGCATCAGTGCTCTTCTCGCTCTCTTCCAAACGAGCCTGTAATCTCTTGAAAAATACAGAACCCAACAATCTAATCTCCATAAACCACGTTACTGCGTCTGTGGTAATTATCAAAGGAGCTAATGTGGTACTTTGGAATTGTCATCAAATTGATAGGATGGTGATTGCCTGGGTCAGACCACTTGCCTTTGAAATCCTCCCGGTGTTCTGATCGCTTTCAAAAATCAACACCGCTCCTCAGCTTGGATACAAATCGGGAGATTCTTCTGATCTTAAGTAACGTCTGATGATGGCTCTTTTATGACGGTGTTCAGTTTCAGTCAAGAAGTCAGATGACATTTCCTGTGCCAAAACCAGTATGCGCATTTACTGCATGCTTCAGCCTTCTCTGGGTGGTGATTGACGCGTGGGTTTTTGTTCGGGGTTTGACCTGAGCTATTTTTGCAATGCGAAGGTTTCCTCTTGTTTGGGGTAAATTTATTTATTTTTAAACGTATTTTAGGCTCCTTGCTTTGATTCCCTGAGTCTTTCTAATTCCGTCCTTGTAATTTTATTTCCATTCTCTGTTATCTCCCAGTAGGTAATGTGCATTCAGTTCACTGGTGAAAAAGGGGAAACTGCCTAGTAAACCAGTTCATAAATTTTTGGATTTTGTCCCCTGTTCCTCCTCCCCTGGCTCTTAATGATTAACTTTCAGTGAAATTAATCTTTCAGAAAATTACATGAGGAATCCATGTTACTCATTCAAATTTACCTATTTATGTAGGAACAGTATAATGATGGCACACAACTGCCAACTTGATCAGCTGCTCTTTGTTAATGAAGTTCCCCAAAATTTCCCTGACTGCGTGCAGGGGAATAATTAGAAAACTGTCATCTAGAGCTGTGCTTTCTGCTGGTTGTGATAAACTTCCATCCCCTTCTGCTCACTCATTTCTCCATAGGTAGCTGTGACAGCAGCTGGTTGTTACCTGTTTCAGTTGGCAGGAGCTACATACAGTCGTGTAGGGTTTCCGTGGAAGTAACTTGTCGACTGTATTCAACATTCAGCAAATAAAGTTGGAAGAGCACAGAGGAGCCTCAGACTCGGGGAGAAGTAATCCATAATGACTTGATATTGGTACCTCCTTCATGGGAGGTGGCACTGAGAATTAAAACAGATCAATGAAGATATTTGAATGAAGTGGAGAGAGAGAGCTACGTGACCTCAGATGTTGTAGAGAACATGTTGTAGGCCTTTCTTTTAGGATGTTAAGACCTAAAATCTAGGTAGCATAGAGTGGGACGACCTGTGTGCTTGCTAGCAAGGAGGAATGTACTGAACGGAGGTGGGAAGGAAGAGGAGGTAAGGTGAAGTCAACAGGAAGAGCAAATGGAGAAGTTTGTAGACGGCACAAAGGATTGAGGTTGCATTCAAAGTATGAAGAAAGTACATCCTATTCTTTGTTTCTGCCCTTCCAAACGTAAGAAAGAGGAGGAGCAGGGTTTACATGTAGTTGAAAGAAGTAAAGAGTCATAGCTCTCTGACTATAAGTGTGTTAACGTGCATTTGTACTGCTCAGTCAGAAGCTAAACAGCTGAAGGGATGTAGGGCAGACATAATTTTGGACTTTCTCCAGGCCCATTCATTAGCACGTATGGTGGGGGTTGTGATCAATAGCAAAGGAAGTCTTTCATGGTCTCCAAGGGTCAGAGTGCATTTTATTGACTGACAGCTACATTGAGGCTCGAGCGAAAAGTAGACGTGCTGTGCTCATGCAGACAGGTCAGCTTCGAGCTGGCGATAGGAACCTGCAGCTGGTGGGATATTTACGCGAGGAAATGCTTGTCCAGGAGTAGGATCCATTGTCTCACCTGGGTAAACATTTGCTGACGTGTTGTTTTTGGTTTTTTTTTGAGAACGTGCCCCTTGTTCCAAAACAACGTGAATGTTTCATTAAACTCACACTGATCCAAACTCATTTTGGTTTAACCGGTGCTTTGTGTGAACAGGACATGGAGCTGTGCTCAGCTTTGTTTGAGATTAATACTCTTCTTGAACAGGGTAAGTGGCATTGGCATTAGGTTAAATGATGACTTGAGCCATGCTAAAGTTTTACTGAGTGGAAAACAGAGCTTGCTCTGGTGCTTTAATAAACTGTAGTCTTGTGAGTGGAATATCTTCTTTTCTTCCCAGAAACTGATTAGTATTCCCTGCTCTCAAACCACTAACTTCACCTAATTCTTGTGGTTTGTCCTGTTTAGTAATCACGCGCTGGAAGATGGAAAGTGAGCTGGAAAGATCAGAGCATTTGGGAATTAAAACGTCTGGATTTTGTTTTCAGTTGCATCAGTCCTCGGGATTATCTTCTTTGTCGAGAACGCCGCTGAATGCTGATGTTCACATGTGCAGCATGAGAACAGCACGGGGAAGTGGTTTAAGGGTTTGGATGTATTGAGTGCAGATAACAGTGTGCTAGCGACAGCTGTTCGTACTTGTGCTTCTATCCTGGGTGTTACAAAGGTGCTTTTCTTAGATGGTGGTTGTACGGTCACACCAATCTGCTCTGTTAGTGCCATCAGCATCAGAAGTCAGCTTGTTTTTGACAAATAGTAGTGACTGCTCTCATGTGAGCTTGAAGAGCTGTGTAGTATTTAGCTGTTTGGTCCTCCCTTCCTTCCTTTCTTTAGTTTTTCAAGTCCATGTTGTAGACCTGCAAGCAAAGGCGGTGAGAGTTGTGTGTTGGACAGTGCCCATCTATCTGCTGGGGCATGAGGTGGAAGCTGTTGGGAGTCCTTAGGGTGTTTCTTGGTGGAAGGGGTGACAAGAAATGTTGGTCGGACGTGGGACATGGAGAGAAACATCTGGGAGGCTTAATGCTCTGTAACATGCTGGCAAAGAAACCAAGGAGTTCTTGGTTTAGCCAATTCATGTCTTCAAGTTTTGTTAGGAGCTGTTTTCCCTTGTGCTTAAAGGAAATGTACTAAACCTGACTGACTTCTCACCGAAGCTCTGGAGATACTGGCCCGGTGGCAGCAGTGCCAAGTAGGGAAGAGCCACCCGACGTGGCCTCAGATGCAGGGTTTGCCCTTCTGGTCGAGGAGACCCCAAAGTGGCTCCCACCTCTGAAGAGTGCCCTTCGAGCAGCTCTGAGACTGAGCGCTTCAGGTCTGGGCCAGAGACAAGTTTGGGTCTACCTCTAAGACTCCAGAAGCCTGATTTTGGGGATTTTTGGATGAGCCTCATTACCAGGAAACCCAAAACTCTGGCCTTGTGAGCAAGGCTGGAAAAAAATAGGTGAGGAAGCAGGGAGGTTACCTTTCAGATGACGAGGATTGCTGCAGGAAAGCAGATGTCACCTATTTACGTGTGCTGAGTTAGAATGCTAATGACAGAAAGCCAGGCAAACAAAATGCAGGGCTGCTATCAGAATTGCACTTCCAACTTGTTTACAAAAAAAAGAATTTTAATGTTCTTTCTCTTGCTGGCTTCATTCCACGTATTCCTTACGCTTATCAAAGAGGAGGGTGAATTTTCCATGCAGCTTTATTCTGGTTCCCTTTATTCGCCTCTCTAGGCAGATGTTCACCTCTTCCTCCCCTCCCCCTTTTTTTCTTTTTTTTTTGTTGTTTCTCTTTTTTCCCTCTTCAAATATGTAAATCCGCATCTCACCTTCCTGTGGGTGTTGCTGGGGGAAGGGCCATACCTGCTGTGCATCGCTTGGCAAGTCGTTGTCACCCTTTGCAGTAATGTGCTTTACTGACTCTGAAATTTGCGTACTTGCTTCACGGAGCAGTTAAATGCATAAAACAAACAGTTTGCAAGGATCTGGAAGGTAACTCAGAGCTGAGGAACAGTTAAATGGATCTCCTCTGGGTGGTCACCCTGTGTTTGAAGCTGGCAGCACGCTGTTAGGAAAACCTTGGCTGAGGTTCAGCTGGGGCAAGCGCAGAGCGTTCGCTGCCGATAAGAGCAACAACCAGGTGTGGAAGTGGAAAGTGGACGGGGATTGGGCAGGCGGTGGCCCCGCGGAGAGGAGCTGAACACACAAAGGGGTCAGGAGTCAGCCAGGTTCTTGGCGTTGCAAAAGCTGCAAACATTGTGCCGGGGTGTACAAACAAGCGTGTTGCAAGTCGGACGCGAGGAGGTAGGAGCTCGCTGGGCAGAGCTCAGGTAAGCTCCCCCTGCAGTGTCTAATTTTGGCTGCCCACGGTGCTGGGACAGCAGTGAAGGTGATGCAGGTTACTATTAGAAAATTCTTTCTCAAGGCATGAGCAGTGAAGACAGTCCCCGAGGAAGCCGCGGAAGGAAGCTTTCTTGATAAGCAGATGCGATGGGCACCTCAAGCACAGTTTACGCGGAGTTGGTGGATGCTTGCCGCGGATCAGCAGGTTCCTTCTGGCTTCTCTTTGCAGCCCTATTTGAGCTGCAACCTGAGCTATCGGAGCCAAGGGACAATAAATACCGGCGTGCGCTTGCAAAATGGCTAAAACCTTGGTCCTATGGCAAACAAAACCAGACTTTGAACAAGAGGGCTTCTTTTCTGCAGGGCTGCAGGAGGCCAGCCCCCATTTCACCTCGGGTGTCCGAGCCCTGTCAAAGGCTTTGCTTCTGCATGCACACGAGCAGAAGCATTCCGCGTGGGTTGGTTTGTAGCACACTTTGTCACTGCTGCTGGCTTTTTTTTTCTTGCCAGGCGTGCACTGGAATATCCCTTTGCTGCTCTGCAGGCTGCACAGGCAGTTTTGTTTCTTCAGTTACGGGAAAATACGGGGGAATGCTTGGTTCTGGTAATAAGAAGAACACCGCGTGTGACGCCACTTGTGTTAATCAGATGTAGAAATAAGTCCTTGTTCTGGTCATGCAGCACGTTTTGTTGCCGAGCTGTTTGCATCTGGAAGGGAGTATTTCTGTTAACAATGACCTAAATGAAAAATTGTTGGCAACTGTGTGTCAAAAAACCCCAAACATGCTCAGTGTTTTCTATATATTTTCACAGTTTTTTCTTCCTCTGTGATACTGAAATATACAGGCTGATTTAAATCTTTACCCTTTTCTGTATCATTCTTATTGGGGATCTTTCTTATGAATGTATTTTAATTATTTTCATATCTCTTGCTTCCCAGGAGACAAAGATGGCAGCAAAGTGACTACAGTAGTGGCAACTCCTGGACAAGGTCCAGACCGACCACAAGAAGTTAGCTACACAGACACCAAGGTGATTGGAAATGGATCTTTTGGTGTTGTGTATCAAGCCAAACTCTGTGATTCAGGAGAGCTTGTGGCCATTAAGAAAGTCCTGCAGGATAAAAGATTTAAGGTAAGAATATGCATAACTTCAGAATATTTTTCACGAATCTTATCTTGTTTTCCATTTCTTTGATGACAATCTTTTTGATTTTTTTTGTTTTCATTGGAGCACATAAACACAAAATTTTCCAAGACCAAAGATTAAACAGATGGTTTATGATAAAGGAATATAGTTTAACTTGAAATTCAGTGAGTCATTGCTGTTATTATTTGCATTAGCGCAAAACAGGAAGCTAAAAATCTTGATTTGATGCTGTGGTGCTGCTCCCTGGTTGCAGCCTATGCTCTTTAGACAATGAACTGGGGAAACAAGGGAAGAGCTTGTCTTATACTTACTTTTTTCTAGCTTAGACTCTTCTCCAGTCATTAGTAATTAAGCTGCTGGAAGGAATGGAAGCCTTTGGGCTTTGTTCTTGGTTGTTGCATCTCTAAAGTAGAAGGCTGTACTTGAGTAAGCCAAGAAGTCCGCAGACCAAGAAGGTAACAAATACTGAGCCGAGGGCACTTTGGACTCAAGGGGAGTTACTTCCCTTTGTTATCTGATTGATAAATGTGATCTGTTGTGACAGCTTCCAGACTAGTAAATCTGTTCTAAATAATAAGTAGTTTTCCAAAAAGTCTCTCTCTGGGTGATACTTAAACCAAATAAAAGTTAAAGATCATTAGCAGCCTCATTGCTGCTGTTACCTCCCCTGGTAGATGTTTGGTGTGCTTAACTGCTTTCCCTTATATCTAAGTAGCCAGCAGATAAACTTGTGCAAAGGTAACTGGTTTCACCATCTGAAGTCAAAGGCACGGGTTTTAGCATCTGGAGGACACAGCTTTCATGACTACAGAAGTATACAGCAGCAAAAAATTTATAAATACTTCTGAAGGCTAGTGGATGACGTTTTTACTGTCTCCTTCATAGTTCTCTTGTATATTTTTCTAATAACATTTAATGCCCAGCTAGCTTCACTGTTTGTGTTTGTAATTTGTGCCCTGTTTGGGTAGCAAAATCATTCTTTTGATGTGTTTTGAATTAACTAATGTATGCCTCTTCCTGGAGTCTTGAAATTGATGCTGTCACCACCACAGGCATCAGCATATCACAAATACATCAGCTAAAGTGTGGAAGAGGAAAGCTATTTTTAAATTAACCTAATCATGCGGCATTGTTTCACTTCTAATTGAGAGAGGTGTGTAAAGTTCTTGCATTGTTCTTACATCTGTCAGATTTCTTTCCGGCTTGTTTTTATATGTTAGAGGCAATTAGTACTGGGGAAGTGTGCAGCATGGTGCGAGAGCAGATTATTTTATAGGAATGGAAGAGGTTGAAGAATAACCCAAGCTCTAAACCTAGTCATGCTTAAAGGAGTTACTTGAGCTCTTCCCATTGTGTGGTTTTAGGTAAAAGGCCAGTACATTTCCCTTGCCATGGTGGATGCCAGCTAGTGCTTTGGACCACAATCTTTGATTTTACAGCTTTTTTAATCTCTGGACTTTGAGGTTGTGTAGGGTGTCAAAAAGATAATTTGGCCAAGCATTTTAGTTTCTGCCCATTAATTATCAATAACTTGTGATTTTTTAATGTCTAATACAGATTTATAAATGAATGTCTTTGGTTTTCTTTTAGTAGTTGATTCATATTTTGCTGTCTTACTATTGTGCAGTGTTTCTTGAATTGATTAGGAAGAAGAAAGGGCGTGTTTCGAATATTAGCCCAACCGTACATCATCATGTACCTTTGCTTTCAGCTCCCTAGTTTTTCCCCATCATTCATCAGTGTAGTCCTCCCTTTTTTTTTTTTTTAACATTCTGATCTGGAAGTGCATGTTCTGTTGGCTGGAGGTGTGCATTCCTGCAGGTTGGATGAAAGCCTCTGCCTGGACAGATTTGGAAGCTGGAGACGCGTATCTTATATCAAGAATAGCGTACAATTACTTCAGAGTATGCTACTCTTTGGGAACATCTGATCTAGGTTGTAAACGCTGGACTAAATATTTTGCCAGGGAACTGCGAATGCCTGGTGCCCATGGGGTTTGATCACATCTTAGAAGCAGACCAGCATTTCCATTCAGTTGTGGAGTGCACCTTGGCTGGGCTGTTGGTGCCTCGGCATGGTGGCCCGCATTGTGGTCTCAGCTCTAATGTTGTGTCCTGTCTTTCATAGACTAGTGCTATAGATGTGTAAGAATAGGTCTTCATACAAAACATTGATAAAGACAGGTGCAGTTAAATTATTTGTAATCTTTGCAAGTGCTTTCATCCACACTTCCCTGCAGGTCCTTAACTGCCATAGTCTAATTGTGATGCTTGGGAGGAAAAAGCTGGTAGCATAAATTTTCTTGCACTGCTTTTGTTGGTGTGTTCTTTGGAATATTCTTAAGATGAGAGAGCAACGACTGACTCTTACTTCTACAAAAGTCAATAATAAAGCAGCAGGTGTTAGCACAGATAGGAAGTTCTTAGTCTGATTTTTGCTATTTCTGTGAATAGATGTACGAACTGCTAGAAATATCTGCCTGTTAATGGAGAATAAGTACCTAAACTCTGCATATCTGGATTTCAAGTTTCTGTGTTAGTACTAGACTGTCACCCTCAAAGTGATGCAGGATTATTAAGAACTGTCTTCACCTTTTCAGACAATCTAGGTTGGGCTTCACATTTCATGGGCATGGACCTCAAGTCTGCAGTAAGAGAAAGCCACATTCTGTACGAGAACCACTGACGCAGTGCAGCCTTTCAAGTCACTACTTAGGTCTAACACTCAAACTACATCTGCCTCTGGCTTAGCTGACCGAATTTCTCAAATAGGCAGCTCTTCCAGAGGTTGAGAGAACATCAAACTAGGTCCCTGTCAGTCCTGAAACATGAAGGCCTGTGTTGATAAAGCCACTGAATAGTAGTCAGTGCTCTTTCTTCTTTTCATCTTTGGGAATAATATATGTTGTGACTGTTTACGTGTGTGTTTTTTTTGTTAATTATGTAAAATTTCAACGTTAAGCTGAGTCTTGCAGCCCACTAAAGCAGCAGGATGGAAAAATAAGTATATGTTGAGGTTCTGGTTTCTCTCTTTCTCTGCTGGATGTGTGTACTTCTGTGAGCTGTTTGAAATGCTTCTGAAAGAAAAACAGTTTTAGTTCAGTTCTGGCCTCAAATATATCAAGCTGCTAAGTATAAAAAGATCATTTTTCAAAGCACTCTGTATCCACTGTTTGTGTTAACTTAATTACAGCAACTTTGATCATAGCATCTCACATGAAAAATGTAAAACCACGAGGAAGAATTCCCGTTTAAAAATGACTAAGTGTTTAGGCTCTTAAGTTGTGTTAACTTCTGAGGAGACTTTTCTGTTTAAAACATTAAAAAAAAAAAAAAAAAAAAACAACTAACATTGATCCAACTTTTAATAGGTTTTGTGTTTCTGCTTGTGGTTGAGGATGTCATTCTGTAGACGTGCATGCACAAAAATGCGGACCTGTTGACTAATGAGATTTGTATCTTTTGCTCTCAGGATCCCAGTGGTTAACAGGCCGCTGTGAGTCCAGCTTCAAATCAAGTTTAATTGGTTCCCCTCCTGGCTACCCTCCCTGGCTCACTTCTTGGCTCTCCGTTATCCTTGGCTGTTTAAGATACAGCAGATAGCAGCAGTGTGTTGGAAAATATGCTGCATTTTCTGAGGGCCTCAGTCTACTGAGGTCACTGCTAATGCAGTTGATTTCTCTTGACAAGGGTTGTGCACGGTGATCTGATCGAGTTAAAACAAGTCTTTTCTGTGGTCTGTAAGGCTGGGCTGCAGACAGTCCTGTCTACAGGCTGACGAACGAGGGCTTGACAGCCAGCTCCCTGATACTCGTTGGGAAACCCAGTTGGGAAGTTTTAAAGGACGAGAGATCATCTCTCAGTGCAGGTTTGGTCACCCTTTGTCAGTCAGGTTCAGACAGGATGCACGAAGCATCTTCCCTTTTTAATATTTTAGCAAGTCCTGCTCCTATGTATTGCAGCTCTGCCATGAGAATATGAAATGTATAGCTGAAGAGAAGCCATCTCTGCTGCTGAAACTTGAGATACCATGTAGGACTCTGACTTGCTTCATCTGTATGTGCCAGAGCTGCTGACCCTTTCCAGCACACGGTGTTAGGGTGAAGTACTTCATGCCTTTCTAGGAACAGGGACGTGATCACAAGTTGTAGAATGGACACTGTCTTCATCTTCAGTCAGTTCTTTAGCTCTCAAATTAGGGTAAAACACAACAAACACAACGTAGAGGTTGGACCTGCTCTGGTGTCCTCGTGATCATTTTTCTCAGTGACCTCTTGTCATGTGCCTAGGTTTCCACGGAATTAAAGGTGGTGCTTTTCTTTTTTGTGTGTTAATTTGTGTGTGAGCCAGTCTAGCACTCCCATTTCTCCATCTAAAGACTGCTGAATATTTAAACGTTAATCTGAAGGCCTTCTCTCAACAGAGTATTTTTTTTAATTTACACAATCTCATTTCCAAAGACCTTCCCAGTTTAAGTTGGAAGCATCCATGTGATGAAAAGTCACCAAGGGAAGACATGGTGATGAAAAATAATAACATTTAAACACCTTTCTTCTAAGTCTTTGAGGACGTGCACATCTTAGCTACTTTGAAGATCTGAGGGATAATGAATCACTGTTCCTAAGACCATTATGGAGGTGGCACTTCTAAATGGATGCCTTAATTTTGTTGTTAAGTAGCTGGAAAGAGCACTGTGAACAACAGTTCACTCTCCTGACTACTTCAACGTGATGTCTTCTGTTTGTACCACAAGGGGGGAAGGAAGGCTGAAAATATTTTCCTGTGACATTAGCTAATATTACAAACGTCTGTAAAACTGGCAGAAGGAAGATAATTGAGCTTGACTGGAAGCCTTTGCGAAACTATCCCTCAAGCCCTTCCTATCCCCATCTGAAGGCTTGAAGTCCCTCTTGAAGACTGGGGCCATCAGATAGGATTTGCAGAATCAGAGATGCCTGGGCATGTGTTCAGGATGTTTTCCCATGTTCTGAAGAGCTGGAGGGCTGTGTTCAGTTCCAGAGGGTTTCTTCAAGTCTGTACTTTAACCCTTGTATGGAGGCCAAATTTGTAGCTGTAGTCCAGCTTGCTTTAGCCAGATGAACAGAGATGTTGACCAAGATAACAGCGTTTCTTACAGCAGCGCTGGATCTGGCTCTTGAAAGCTAGCTTATCTGAGCCGATTCTGTTATTTGGCTGTAAGTGTGGTTGCATTACTTTCTGCATTGCTTTCTTGTTCACAGTGCACTGAAGAGGCTGGATAGGATCTCAGCTCTCGCTCACGACTTTGTATTTCATTCCATTTTCCAATTTTCACACACACCGAGTGTTGCTAACAAAAGCAAGAATCAGTTTGTACCCTGCCTTTGGCAAGTTTTGAAGTAAGAAGTGTGCTGCTCCTTGTACAGCCAGGGATGTTCCAGCTGATGCTCTTGTGGCCCTAAGAGGCCTCAGAAGCATCTCCTTCAGTAGGTGTTGTATTTAAGTCTGTATCAAATTTATTTGTAGTTGTGTTAGGACTGTTGCTACAGGTGTTTTCTAATCTGGCAAATGAATTGGATGCGTAGTAGGTGTTAAAGCAACATAGGTGTTGAGTTTGGCGCATGGAGATGAATTGGAGTTTGTGTGAAGGGCACTGATTTCAGTTTTCTTCCTTAGCCAAGTTATTGGGCTGAAAACTGCTGCTCTGGGAAGGCAGCATCAGCCACCTGCAGTTTCCCTGGCGGAAGAGAAGGAAGGGTTCTTCATCTGTAGACGTGGTTGCGTGTCCATGTAGAAATGTGTATTCAGGTGGAAACCCACACGAGGAGAAAGATACCTGCCATGAGAATGTGTTCTTTGAGAAGGGAGGAGTCAACCCTCAAAGGATAGGTGGTGGTGGTTTTCTTCCCCCCACTTTATGGGTGCTAGCATGAAGCATCTCTGTGGATATACCCTGCAGTTCGTACCCTGCATTTATTTTGGATTTTGAGCTTTTCTATTTCCACAATTTTTCCTGTGTCGTTCCTGAGACTAGGGCCAAAGGCATGATTTAAAATGAGATAGTCATTTAAGGTCAGCTTTCTACCCTCTCTTCCACACCTATTCCATATCTTCAGATCAAATGTAAACCTATCTGTGTCCTTTGTGTATATGCTGACCAAAAAAAGGTCATTAAGACATATTAGCTTTTTATAAAGTCTTTTACCTCATGGTCCAGATACTTTATGTAGCTGCTGTAGTTATGATTGTGGGGTTTTTATTGTCTCCTGTGTCTAACAAAGGAAGTAGGTTTATAAGTCTGTTGTTCATTAAATATATATATATATATATGTATGTATATATATTCCATGAAATATATATCCCATAAAATTATATATATTCTATGAAGTGTATGTATAATGTGTATATATGCATGCGTGCATATACGTGTGTGTATTCTATATATATAAAATACATTATATATTATACACACACATGTATGTATATATATATATATTCTTAAATTAAGCTGGAGACTGCCTTGAGACAGAGAGGTTAAAAAAAGACGAAAAATACCGTGGTCAGGATGCTGCACTGAAATCATGAGACCGAGAGTGGAGATTAAAGTTTAAAAGAATTCCAAGCGCATTAAGGTATGGAAACGTGTAGTTTCAAGCTCAGAAATAGCTGTAACCCTGCCACGGACTGACAGCATACCGTAGCTATGTGGCTGAACTTAAAGATGCTTCAAAATGCCCGATCTCGGTCACTTTAAATTCCATTCTGCAAGACACTTTGTCTTTTCCAACCATGCTGCTTAAGTGCCTGAGAAGGAGTGGTATGGAAAAAAGGAAGCAGTAAGGATAAGCTGTTTTTCATTCTTTTTTTGACTCCTGAAGGTGTGTTCTTCCAAGTCCCACCTTCTGCCAGCAGGGAGCCTTGTTCAGGGCACGTGTTTGTAGGTAGCCAAGGTGAAAGGGGACTTCATAAATCCCCAGGTTTTGGGTGCTAGAATGGTGTTCAAAAGCAGTTGTAAAATACGTACGTCTCTCCCGTGTGCGTATGGAAACGATCTGTGATAGCCTTTCAGGTCTACCACCATGAATACTCTGCACCTCTCCTTCTGAAGTTGAGTGATTCACTGCTGCTCATGGTTTCATCTAAATTCAGAGCTATTTTTTTTCCTCCTTGCCGTTCCAGCTAAGACAACAAGGCGGGGTGGAGGCATGCGTAATGCTCCCGAGGGCTGGATAGCGCTGCTGTTGTGCAGAGCTCGGGTATTAGCGCGGACGTGGGGTGGAAACGGTGTCCCAGGGGGAACCTTCTACACCTGTCTCCCAGTTGAGAAGAAAAGTATTTTGTAGGATATAAATAGAGGATTAGCTGATCCTCGTCGAGATCAAAACGGTGCTTTTGAGACCGCTTAGATGTTTGGTGCATGCAGTTACTTCAAGGCTTTGTATTGTGCCATTGTGTATTCTCTTTCAGAAGTCACGCAGCGTGAGATTGCATGGTCGCAGAAGATTTAGCTTGAACGCTTTCCACCTCCAGCCGTGTTACGTACCTGTGGCTCTCACTTGCTGACTTCCATTCTTATTTGGTTAGATTATCTTTGGTGCAATGTGCCCTTCTTAAGGTGTGATTGGAGTATGTTGTCTTTTTTTTTTTCTCCAATGAATACAGATTTTTACCTTTTAAAATACCAGGCTACTAGCTCAGGCTGCAGCAAATCATCCCTTTTAAACCCAGTACTTACTTGTTCCAGTATTCTACTGTGCTAATCGTTCACTTTATGGGGTAAAAGGGAGTAAAAACTGATGAAACGTTGAGACAGGAAGGACAGAAGAGACCCACCTCTTCTGAAGAGACCCAGTGGAGGTTTCCTCAAGTAAGGAAATGGGACAGACCTTCTTGTGCATGGAGCTCCCAGGCCTCTGAGCTACAACCCCTAGCACTATCTGCTAGCTCAGCACATTCGGCTTGTACTTAAAACCTTGTAAATGAGCTGTCTTTTATCCCTAGGTCCCTCCTTGAAGAGGGATAACTCAAATTCAGCCGATAAAATGAGGAGGGTTTCAGGAAACGTGGAAATCTGAATAATTTTTGATTACCACTTTGTTTTCTTGCGTAGATCTGACATTTTAGAGCAAACCAACGTGCTCCCCCTAAGAAGCTTTAGAAGCTTTAGGGGTCTTGTAGCAAAGGAAATGCTCACCAGTTACTAAAGGCAATAGGCAGTGCCCACTGCTGCTCTGAAAAGTTAGCACCAAGCCACGAGAAAATAATGAAAGGAAGCTATTTAAAATGTTTTGTCAGGCCTCTGTAATGCAGAGACAGAGGCGCTTCAGACTCTGTAGGGCATATTCTGGAATTAGCAACACTGCCAGTTTTTCCTGTGACTTGGATGCTTCCTGTTCCTGGGTACGACTGAGAAGATGAGATGTGAGTGACAAACAGACTTATTTTTAGGCTGCGTGATACAAGGAATCACTTTTCTGCTATTTTACGTAGTGCTTTTTTGAGGAAAGTTTTATGTCCTTCTGAGGTCATTCCTGCATGTTTTCTGTCGGCATTGTGCAGGGAAGTTTGGCAAGTCCAAGGCTAAATTTAAGGATGAGAGAGACAATGAGGTTTTGTTGGATGGCCTTGACTTCTGTATGATCTATTGCAGGAAGTTAAGCTGGGTCTGAATTTTATTTGAAGGACTTTTGTAAGATTAGGATCATGTAGTAACCCCAAATAAGAAATAACTCGTGGAAAGATGATGAGAAACGTACTCCACTAAGGAAAATCCTATTTATTGATGCTTTTGTGTTGCATTGATGCTTGTTTTAAAATACAAGGAGTGATGCCAGTAAAGACGTGGTCATGAATTCATACTGGTTTTTGGGCAGGTGAAAGGAAGGTTCCCACTCAAAATCCAGTTCTGCTTCTTCGGAGTGAGATTCGAGGTGTGGTGTATCATATTTTTAAATGCACGTTACAAACCCTTAACTAAGTAGAACTCAGTCTCCTTTCTTCAGGGTGGGTTTTTGTTTGTGGAGCCTGGAAGAGTGAACTGGGATGAGTAACCAAGGCTCCTATATGTGTCATGATGCAAATACCCGGGCTATAGACATCTGTATTCCCTAATTCTTCTAAAATTTGAAGCCCAGCCTAATTGTTACAGACCCAACAAAGGTGTTCATTCCACCTCTTGGTTTGTGATGTTCCTTTGAAAGCCCGGGCCTGGTGATTAGGGTGCTGAGTACTCAGCTCACCAGTCAAAATACAAACAGCCCGGCTGAGTCACTGCAGCATAACAATGCATATGTAAAAGAACAGCTGGATCTGATTTTGATTTTTTAATTTGAGAGGCACTCTGATGTCAGAGAGCTAGATTGTACTTCCCTTCCCTTTTTTTCCCCCTCTAAATTTCTCCAATTGAGAAGGACAGACTATCTGACTCGATGTCTTTTTAAGATCCATCTGCTTCTGTGTTTACTCATTTGAAGATACGTCTGAGGATCTGTTCATCAGACCGAGCTCGCTTGCCCTTGTGCATTCATTTGAGTGTAATGTCACCAGAAAACTGACTCATAAAGACTGTACCAAGTTTTTTGGACTCAAAAACAGGCACCTCATTTATACGAGACAGCTGTAATAGTGTAAGCATGGTGACTGATTGTAAATGAAGGTTAGTAAGAACCAAGTGTGCAAGCATGGAAATTGGCACAGGAAAGTTTGCTGCTCCAAAACCTACTGCGTGGGCTAAGTATTGGTAGGAGGATTCGGTTCAATGTTGTGCATGGATGTACTTGTTTCTCCTTTCTGACCTTGAGCAACTGTGTGAGCACATTTCAGATCGAGTCTGACCGGGAGCAACAGGATGTAGAGCAGGGAATCTGAGGTGAGCCCAAATTTCTGAACAATTCCTAAGGACAAATACTTACTGCTTTCCTTTGCGGTGCTCTGCTGGACGTACTTTTTAAAATAGTGAGCAATTCTGAGTTACAAAATTACAAGGTGGTAAGAGCTGATAATTTGTAGTTAAGGCAATGACATTATACATTTTTAACCTACAGATTCTATATACATATATATACGTGCTTTATTTTTTAGGTTAGATTCTTCTGTCAGTGCAACATCACAGTAAACTGTACTAGAATTACATTTCTGAGAGACCTGGGGCTTCCTTGATTACACGAGGGGTATTAACGCTCCTCACTTGTCATTTAGGTACCTGCAGAAAGCAACAGCATGAGAGCACAAGAAATAAAAATGCGCTTTCCCCAGAGCGCTAGAAACCACAGTAGGTGATTGGAGTCAGCATTTGAAGAGCCAGAGCAAATAGTCAAGGACTTGGTACAATGCATGCTTTTTTCTTTTTTTTTCTGAAAAGTCAACATAACTTGGGAAAGGGCAGAAAAGGACGCGGTTTGCAGATAATATGATTGATTTCCTCATAGGCAATGACTCTGCATCTGTAACAGTGCATAACAGGCATAAAGGTTAGCTGCTTGCACACAGGGCTAACAGATCTAGTAGGACAAGAAAATAGTATGAGATACAGGAAAACTAGGGCAAGCTGAGGGTTGCCTGGAGTGTCGGAGGCCCAACAGGCTCTGTGGACTCGTTGAGCAATTTTTTTTGTGGCAGCACGAAGGCCATCAATTAACAGGAAGGATAAGCAGTGCAAGGACTCTTGCTTTGGGTTCACCTGATGAGTATCTCTGGGAAAGGGTCCGCCTTGCTGTTGAGAACATCCCGTCCCCAGCACGCGTGCACTGTGCTGGGTGCAGGCAGTGTAGAAAGGCCCTTCCTGGTGGAGTGCTGAGCTGTGGCATCCTGTCCTACTGGCTTGTCCACATGGATCTTCGTACAGGTAATGAATCCGTAGGTGACTTGGTGAGTAGATTATGTGCTTTCACGGGGAATTAAGTTCAAGTGAGACCTCTCTGAATTCAGTTGTCCACCTAAGCCATTGGAAGCTTATTTTACCTTCAAGGTTTATTTGAATTAGATTGTCCCAAAAATCGTAATGCACAATATGGTGGCTGCGCCCTTATCCGACCTTGTGTGCTGCAAACACTAGCGTGTGTTGGGAGCAGTGCTGTCTTGTCCACGTAAATAGGTAGTGCCACATCTTCAGAGCAAAGCAGCTTTTACTGAAGAGTCTTAGGGCTCTATTTTGCCTGGAGCTTGGTTTTAAACAAACGTGGAAAAGTTCAGTGTGCAGGGATGGGGTGAAGAAGCAAACCTTAGGCATGGTCCTGCTTCAATGAGACAGCTGATAGTGTTTCTTTTCATCTGTAGTGAGCATGTTGCTGCCTAATGCTGCTATCAAGAGGGGCTATCCTGAGACAGCTTTTAGCAGCAAAGTTCTCTGCTCTGGCTGTGAAGAACTATATTGCAAACCTTGCTCCCGTGACTGTCAATCTAGAGGCAACCTCTAGGCAGTTGAAGTTGCTGGCACTTGATCTTTGGTCTCTTTGCTTCTGATAACCAAGAGACTCTTCCAGAGCATGCTCATGCTTGAGCACCAACTTCTAGCAGCTGCAGCGCCTATGACATAAGGTATTGTCAAGTAGAAGATAACTTCAGTTCCTTAAAAATGGATTAAATCCTTGCTTACTGGGCAAGGGGGTTTCATATCTTCCTCACTTTTAACACACAATTATAAATAGTTCATGAAATACGATAAAACAAAATCTTAGAGGGACTTTGAGACAAGTGATGTTTACATTGGATTGTAGTTATTTTTTGGAGGCCAATTCTGTAATTTTTCAAAACCCTCAGAACTGTATTTTAAAATCTTCCAGGAGAATACGCATAAAACATTATGGAGCAAGTTTAATTTTTCTAGCTCATAAAACTGTCAATAGAAAGCGTTTGGTACAGGAGTGGATAGGGGAGCACTTGTATCAACTTGTATAAGCTTTTCTCTTGCCCAGTGGAAGTAATTCAGGAGAAATTTCAGCTTCTCAGGAGCAGCATAGGGCCCATCTCCATACATACTAGGTTCGCCTTTCTGTGTGGCAGCCCTGCTTCGTTATCACTGGATAAAGTTATCTTCCTGAGCCTAGGAAGAGGAGGATAGTGCAAGAGATGGGCTCGTGCAGGTCCCATGGCTTTACCCAGGTAGGTGTTTCAGGCTGGCTTTGAAGACAGCTGGTTTTCAGGAAAGTGTTGTAACTTGTGCACATCCCCATTGGTCTGTACTGCCTTGGAAACCTGCACAGTGCTTTCTAGATCAAGTAAAGACTTGCCCATGCCACGTAGCTTGTGGGAGGTACTGATGCAGATGGAAGTCAGTGCCTTTTTTGTGATTTCTCATACAGTGATTGAGTAACACCCACACTCTAGTTTTAAGGGGCGGCCTCTTCCAGTGCCTCACCACCCTCATAGTAAAGAATTCTTCCTAACATCCAATCTACATCTCCCCTTTTTTAGTTTAAAACTATTCCACCTTATCTATCATTACCTGCCCAAGTAAAAAGTTGCTCCCTATCTTTTTTATAAGCCCCCCTGAAGTACTGAAAGGCTGCAGTGAGGTCTCCTCAGACCCTTCTCTTCTTCAGGCTGAACACCACCAGCTCTCTCAGCCTGTCTTCATAGGAGAGGTGCTCCAGCCCTCTGAGCATCCTCGTGGCCCTCCTCTGGACCTGCTTCAACAGGTCCAGAGTGAATTTTGCTGATACTAATCAAACATCTCTTTACTGCCCCGATACTGAAGGGTAACGTGTCAAGCAGAGAATTTGTCTTGAAGGATAAAGTTTTAGCATGGAGATATGGAGCTGCACTATTGCATTTGGAACTGAACATCGCTATTTTTTGATTATCTTCAGTGCTTCCTGTAATCGTAGCTGGTAGCTGAAGAACTTTGTGTTTACCCTTTCCAGTCATCCTCTTTTTGAATGAGTTTTGTCATGCTTAGGTGTACCATAGGATTGCTAAGACAGGAAGGACTTCCCTGTAGAGTGAATCACTGTTGGATTCCCTCCCTCGTTGGAGCGTTGTGATCTTGCAGCTGGCATATAACAGTCCTTAAAAGACTGTTGGTTTCACTGGAAGCTATCACAAGTGATCAGGAGATGCTTGGTAGTTTTTTCAGGTTTTTGCGTCAGAAACTTAATCTGAGAGAAGCAGTGGGCCTGGCTTGTTTTGCTGCTGGATGTCACCAAGCTCCACGCTCCTTGTACCTCTGAGTATATCTAGCTTTTTGAATACAGTGCAGAAATACTTCATGACTTTTTCCACTTACTCAAAACTGTGTGTTTTCTATCTGACTGCGAATTTTGAGCAAATAAAAAGTTCAAGGTTAAGGAACATGAGTAGGGCAGCTGATGAGAAATGTGTAGCGTGGCGGGGACGTTTGCCGTGCCTAGACAAGCCAGTCTAATATTGTTACCTGTGGTGTTTGCAAGGTATCTCGGGCCAGGACAGGTGCCCTGTCTGTCTTGGTTGTCTCATGTTCAATTTCCTGATGTGATAGCTAAAATATGATCAATGGGATTTTTTTCCCTTCTGTTTGTGTAATGGATGCAGGATGATTTTGGCTTTTTGGAGTAGGTGTAAACGTCTGTGCTTCTATCGATCTCTCTCACGTACATTTGATCGTTCAGTGCTTCAGAATACGGAACTGGGCAGAGTAAAACATACGCTGTGGCTTCCTGGAAAAACACCTTTGTGTGGGTTGTTCTGTATGCTACAGGTAAATCCAAGTGAATTTTTAACAATGCAGCATTATGAAGTGCCAAGACTGAGAGAAGACCTTCCTTGCTGTTCCTGCAGTTCACTGACTTAGTCATCACAGAGCTTTTCCCTTCTGTAACCAGTGAGGCAAGGGTCTGAAAGATGAGCCTCCTCTCCTTACCCAGCACCAGCTCATCCCCACAGCACGTCGTTTCTACGTGGGAGACCTTCAGGCAGTCACCTAGCAGAGGCCAGATCACGTGTATGCGTAAGGGTTGGGATGAGGTGGTGCAATACAATATCAAAAGGAGTGGTGTTAACTTCTCTTGTGCCTTGTGGTTGGTGGGTTATCAGGAGCAACAAGGCTTTGGCCATCAGCATTTGGCAGAGAAGGAACTGCTAAGCTCTCTCTTAGCAGTGTTTTGTAGGCCTCTGATAAATTGGGTAAAAGTAACATTTGCAGAGCCGGGGAGAGGCATTTCCATGCCACAAATTTTGGAAGGAGAAAGCTGTCTCTTAAATGTTTGTAAGAATTGTTACTAATAGGGACTGTAAAGGTAGAACATGCTTCTAATTTCCCTGAGAAGGTTGACATGAGAAACAAAAACCATGAATGATTGTCTCCTGAACAATGGAAAATGAGATCTTAGAGTGGGAAGTACATGGCAGCAAGGTCAGTGCAGGGTTTTGCAACTTGCACCGGTGATAGCAGCGAATTTTTTTGTGAAGTTACCTCATGAGAATCTCCTCTTACGTTGTAGGATAAACATGAGAGGATGCGTTGTCCATTGAAAAGGTGGCAGGCGGTTCAGGAAACACTTCCCTACGTGATTGATGTGACTGACCACTGCACAACGTCACAACGTTACTGAGGCTCCGTGCTTCGCAAATACATTTTTGAAAATAGCTAACAGGCTTCGTATGGGAAGTTAAACATCTGTGCCTTCAGATTTTTGGGTCCCAGGTGACTGGGAACTACTTCTTTGAGTCTTCCTTGGAAGCATCAGATCTGTTAGATGGTGTTGATGTGGTGCCCAGGTTGTCTTTGTTTCCTTAGCCTCTTATCAGCGAGGCCAGCCAGCGGAGGTCTGACAGACCAGGAGATGAAGGCCCAGCAGGTGGGATGAGCCTGGGGCTTGTCTCCTGCCCTGCCACAGCTTGCAGCCCGCTGTCAGCACCGAGCTCGCCGTGTGGGAAGCGTGGAGCTGGTGAGTCAGGCGGCGTCTGACGCGCCGCGCGCTCCCCGGCCTGGCCGCAGGGCAGGGACCTGGGCGTGGGGAGCCGGAGCGGCTGCCGGCCGTGAATCAGGGCCTGTAGGCTGCCCGGCCCTTGCAACACCCCGCTCAGACATGGCTTGTGACACTCGCCCCGGGGCAGGCTTAAATTCGGAGCCTCCTCCTCACGCTCAGGAGGAAAGGAAGCAGCCGAGCCGATCGACTTCCTGCCTTTGTTGCTCCGGCTCCCTGGACCTGGCCCTTGGGGGATCTTGAACTTGGGTTCCTATCGGGTGATGGTGTAGGAAGCGTGCTGCTCCACGTTGGGAGCGATGGGGCAAAGCATTTCTACCTGCTCCTTGCTTTCTGTGTAGTGCACAGTGGCGAATCTACCTCTGGCACTTCTAACTCTTCTTATAAAAAGCACGCTTTGCTATGCAAGTAGTCACCAAAAGCTATTCCTCTTCTCCGTACTGCCTCTTTTGGGGAATTTAGACTAGAAGTGAATGCGAAGGTTTCCTAATATTTGCATTTCGGTGCCGCGCTGCCCTTTCACCTAAGGAAATGATTTCTTGAAAAATGCGACAGCTGGAAGGGCGCTAGTGCTGACTCAGGGGAAAAAAAATCCAAAGCCAGAAATCTGATAACCCATTTTTACCAAACATGAACGCTAACTTGTCTAGGAGCTTGTAGTGGATTTGTACTTTGACATAGTTGGCTTTCTCTTTGACGTGATAGATCTCTCGCATCCAGCAAAAGGTCAACCCATGGAATTGTTTCACAGCTACAGGAGGAATGTGCTGCTGCTGTTTAGGATGAAAAATACATATTTGAGGAAGCTTGAATTGCTTTTGTATATAAAACTATGAAGAACCAGTTTTGAAATGGTCTTATATACACATTGCTGCTATCTAAGATTTGGTAGGGTGTGTACTATCTTAGGCACGCTTATCTCAGACCTGATACTCACGGGTGGAGGTTTAAAATATAGCAGTAACAAGTGCCGGGGCTTGCTGATGACAAATTTACCAAACGAGGAGCTGGGGAACCCTCCAGGAGTTTGGGAGAAGAGCTGTTCTGTGTATGTGTGTGAGGCACAGGCTCTTAAGTCCCTGTTTTAGGTTCAGTGCTGGAGCGGTGACCTGGTTTCCCCCCGGAGGAGGAGCTGCCCAGTCTCCCTTTGAGTTGAGCGGCGAGTGGTTAACCTTTCCAAAGCTCGGTCATCTGGGAGCTCATTATTAAGACTCGCGCTTCTGAAAGATTTAATTCTGCTTGGCAAATAATCATCTGAAGGCAGCTAATTCCACTCACCAGTTAAACTCCCTCTCTGCTCACAGCTCGGTCTTCACCCCTTGCTTCCCGTTCTTGCGTCCTTGGGTTTGGATGCTTCCTCCAAGTTCTTAGGGAGTCAGAAACTTTCATTTGGGTTGAAGCTTAAAACCCCTAATCGCTTCTCCTATCAGGCATCTTCTGCTGTGTAGAAATAGTCTGAGACAAAGGACAAGTAAACACTGGAGGCAGCACTTACCTGTTCCCAAAAAAATAAAATAAAAAAAAACAACGACCATGAGAATTTTTTTGTTTTGCAAGTCCTTTGCAATCTGTTTGCATGCAGCGTCTGCTGCATCATAGGTAAGCGAAGGCCAAGAGTAATAAAACATTTCATTAATGTTTAATAGCATAGTGATTAGCAACTCAGCAAATGTCTTATGCCCGTGGGAGATTGAAACTTATTTGATTAATAGATTAATTGCAACCTGTTCCGGTTGTGATTGCAGGTGTAACTTGCCGTGGATGTTGCAGACTCCCTGAGGACTGATGGTATAGGCATGCTTACGTTTTGTTTCTTCTCCTGGTCGAAGAGTTAAAAATCAAAATATGAGAAAAATCCACGACCTGCTCCTGTGAAAGGAAGATGATTTTTACCGTCAGTTTTTCAACAAGAGTTGCTCTGTGCTATCTCAGAAAAAGAATGGCTATTATCCCTGAAAGCATAGGGCTGCCTTTCAGAAAGTGCGTTCTCTTTCAATTATTCTCCTTCCTGCACTTTCTTATTTCAGTGTTATAATGGGCTTGAACCAGCTCTCTGAATTCCAGAGCTAGCTCTATTTTGCCCACTTTTATCGGGGGTACGCTGTAATTCCTGCTGCATCACCCCTGGCAGGGCACAATAGGCGCTGCAGGATTGAAACGTAGAACTCAGCCGTTCATCAGGTCACAAGATTTGAAACAACCACTTGAAAATGATTAATTGAATTTCAGGTTGTGGTCTAAAAGGGACACGGGGCTGTAAATCAGTTTCTGTTCCAAGTTCAGTCTCGAGCTTCCTGAGCTGGCAGGAATTTAGAAATGGTATTAAAGCCTCGGAGAGGCTCTCAAACTCCGCTCCCATTCAGAGGGGGCCGCAAGGAGCTAACGAAGAATTTGGCTTCTGCCCTTCAATTAACCGCTGAGATGCGGGCAGGAAGTGAAGGAAGAGTCAGAATATTTCTTCTGTTCTCCCAAGGGACTGAGGCCTGTTGTGTGCTCTCTGAAGAACAAAAACAAGCCGTTTCTGTTTCTACTCGCAGGAAAAAGTGCAACAGCCAGCTAAGGCTGAAGCTCTCCATCTAGGGACTGTCCTGTGCTGGCAAGAGCAGGCTGGAGATGACATGAAATCGTACCCTGAGACACAGGAGGGGTGCATGGGGCAATGGGCGGGCTGACCCTTTGCAAGGAGGGATGCAATGCTGGAGTTTTTCAGGGGGCAGTAATGCAGCGAAAATACCGAGCAGGGTGGCAGCAAGGTGCATGTTGGTGTCTCAGCTTTTCATCCAGTGTGCTTTCTGGCAGCTCCCTCATAACCACGTGGTGGAGGGGTAATCCTCCTGATTTTTGGCAGGTCGATGAAATCTAGCCTGTATTTAAGGCACCCGGGCTGCTTTTTGCTTCTTCAGTTTCCATTGGGCTGCGGTAAATCCTGGGCTTGCACGCCTTGCCCAATCACCCGTGGACCAGCACTAATGGGGGGTGGTGGTTGTGGCAGAAGGGTTTCTTTTGAACCTAGGTCTGCCCCTGTTGGAAATCGTCTGTGACCAGCAGGAAGAGGAAGGCTGGGGGATCGCCTTAATCCATGCCTGAAATGTAAGGGAGGAAAGCTGTGATCCCTGCTGGCGTTTCTCACTGCTTGAAATTGCTTGACCACAAAATGGGCTTGTGATGGGTGGCTAGCTACTGATGGCTGGCATGAGCAGATCCCATCATCTGTCTGTAGAAGGAAGATAATTCTGTGAGCCCCGGAATAATTCCTGTCGCTATTTTGGTAACAGCAAGACAGCGTTCAAAGGAGCCTTGTGACTGGCAGCGTTTGAAATGCATGTTTGGAGGAATGGCCCAGGCAGCTTCAGGAGTTTTTAGAGAAGGAAAAGTGCACCTTTTAATTTGCAGTCAGTCCAGCCAAGCTTATGATGCACCAGACATGGTGTGATTGGAGATTTACTAATGATATTAACGAAAACACTCTGATTTTGATGATCCCAGTATCTCTTGGTAACCTCTGTGGTACCACGGGAGGCTGATGTGAAGCACGACAGCTTCCCCTGTGGCGTTTTGTCATGGGATGTCTTCAGAAGCTGAGCCTAGGAGGTATGGCTTAAACATTGGGCAGTCCCCTCTGCCAGGCATCCAGCGTGGCCAACTAGGATCACGTTGGGAGGCCTCTGTGCTTGGAGTCCCGCCTTTTCCCTGTGGTAGGAGATGGACAGGGTAGCAGGGCTTCTTTCAGCTCTGGGAAAATGCTTTTGCATCTCTCAGGGTCTCAGCCTGATCCCATTCTCTAGGCAGGTTCAGCAGTGCAGCAGGTGAACGTGAGTGGAGGTGACTAACCAGTCAGGCTGTTCAAGTGGAACAGGAAAAAAGGCAGGGGAAAAAAGAGGAGGGGAAAAAAAAAGCCTCGAGGCTTCATCATCGCCTTCATGCCTCCTGCTGGAAACTCTGCTTGGCTCATGACCCCCCTGCTCCAGTGCATCGCTACAAAAACCTTGACAGGAGAAGAAGAAGCATGGGAGAGTGGAGAAAATCACGGAAGAAGCAGAAGAAATGACAAAGCTGTTAATGTGAGAGACATCAGAGGAGGGTTATGTATGCCGAGAAATCTGGATCTACCTGTGCTGCATCGCTGTGTGTAATGCCAGACTTCACGTGACAGTTACCCTCCATTTCACGTTTCCAAGCTGAGAGAAGAATGAGGCATGTTGAGCTTGAATATCCAAAGGCATTGCCCCCAAAAGAACGAAAAATAGTTCAAAAAGTGCAAAAATGAAGAATTAGTTTTAGTTACTGGTCTTATTTTAAGCAAGAAGGATGTTGTTGAAGTTGTTTGTTGAACTAGGTTGGTATTTTATACCTGAAAAATGATGGAAAGCCTTTCCATCTTCCTCTCAAGAGGACAAGGGGTGCGCAGTCCTAAGCGGTCACAAGAACCAGGTCATATCCTTGGTGTGACACGAGGCAAAAATTCAAGTTTATAGCTTTTCCCATTTCATCTGCTTTGAGCGCCATCCTCAAAGAACCTTGCTGAAACTTCAAACAGTTACTTTGAAAAGAAAAGGGAAAAAAAGGCAAAATACAGCAATGCCTTTTAGCTAAGGAAGCTCTGAGGAATTCTTCTCTGAACTGTGTCCAGATGATATTTCTGATGTTCTGGGTGTATATAGATCGTGCCACGTTGGCAGAGGCTCTACAAAACTTTTCACCTTCATTTGCTGTGGGCCAGTTCAGAAAGCTGCAAATCCATTGACATATCAAGTCACCTTTGAAGATTCAGTCATTTTGTGGTATTGTTTAAAAAAAATAAATAAATCTAGATTAGGGGTGGTAAATAGGAACTGACGGAGCTCTAGAAATCTCTGGATGGGGACAGAACGGAGTGTGTGGGGGAGAGATGGTCATCCTAGTCCTTTATAGCAGATTAAGGTAGTGAGGCAGAAATAATCTCGATTTGGTGGTTTTGTATCAACTGCAGCATTAGCAAATTGTGAGGAATTGGGGTGTAACCTTGGAGAGGAGGAATGAGCCTTCATGCATCAGCTTTACTGGCTGTTGCGTGAAGTTACAAATCTGATGGTATCTTGGCAATCTTTAACCAAATCTTTAACTTTGAGCAGCCAGATTATTAATTGGAGAAGTTAATTGGGGAAAAATAGTTCCTAAAAGCATCAGGCTGTGACACAAACATCAGCATCTCCTCTCCCTGCCACATCCACTCGAGCTTGTGTGACCACTGACATTATTTCCAGCTGTAGCCCCATCAGGAGCGATGATTAAAAGCCAGCTTGGTTTTGAAATGGCTGAGGGTGGCTGTTTGGCTAAGAGGACAGCTGTTTCATCCCGTCTCGTGCTGGGAGGTAAGATGTAGGTCACTGTGTAACTGGTTTATGAGCTACCCCCAATATCAGCACCGGTTGAAGCGCTGCTCCTTGAGCTGCTGCAGATGGACTGGGTAGGAGCCCAAGGAGAAGGCATCAAAGTGGGCACAGATTGTACTTCTGCTAGGATGAGATACCAGAGGATAAATATAACCTCAGCCTCTCGTTAAAATAACTCCTCCTGATTTTTTCCAGCAGATCCAGTCACCATATACCTTCTATCTTAAGAACGTGAAGCCATAACTTGACTTGGAGCGTATACGTGTATTTTAAGAAGCTAGTAGAGGGATTGCTAAAATATTATTTACACCTACGTGCTTAGTACGTTCGTGTTTCCTCCAGTAATTCCCTGAGATAAAGGGTATTATTACCACCTCACTGTGAGATAGGGAGAAATAAATCATTTGTCTTGCGCCGTGCCATGAGTCGCTGGTGGAATTGAGTGGAGGTGTGGGAACTCCCAGGGTTAGGCTCAGTCCTGCAGGAACAGTTAAGCACTGTAAAAATCCAATTGGAGAAATCTCTCTCTTGTCACAAGGGGTGTTTCCATGAATGATAGGATCTAGATCCACGCCTGCTTCGTCTCGTTAGTTAAAATCTGCTCCAGGTTTTAAGGTTGCAGCGTGATACCACTGCCTGAGCTGAGCAGTCACAGGAACGCCAACCACAACTCTCCCAAGTTGACTTCTTCTTGGTGATACCTAATAAAGAATGAGTAAGCGGAGAAGTTTTGAGCTCCTGTTCCTACCAGAAGAGCTCTTATTATAGATGTAAGGTGTGTTGGTGAGGTTATATGATGAAGCCTGTGTTCCCCTTTTGCAAATCCACCCCATGGGATTTCAGGAGACGCGTGAAAGCCTCAAAGATCTCTACCTGATTTCTTTTTATTTTCTTTTTATTTATCATTCCATCCTTCAGATCAGAATAGGTCTGTCTTTGTGCACACCTTGCTGACCTGGCCTTTAGTTCCCAAGCCAGACAAGCTCGGGGCCTCGCTCTCCCCTTACCGACTGGCTGGGCAATTGCCAACTGGTAGCCGTGTGAGATGTCACTCATGGTTGTAAAGAGCTGGATAACACTGAAGTATTTTTTTTCCAGTAAGCTGGTGGCAGGATGAAAGGATTAATGATATTCCAGCCTATCTAACACCTCTTTTTTTAAGGCGACGTGGCTTAGGGGAATTAAAAGCAGACTTTGTGGCTGTGTTCGCAGGAGAAGCTCCGTGTGGTTCCTGCAGAGCTCCTTAAGCCTCGCTAGTAGGTCTTAGTTTTGTGCATCAAAGCTAGAAGCTCCCTAATTTGTTTAGGGCTCGGTTGCAGTGGGTATTGCAGGAAAGTTGCTGGTTGATTACATATGTAATGAACTGATTCTATTTTAACATATTTTTTTTTTTTCAGATTGATATAAAATGGGGAAATAGCCTTATTTTCTCTGCCCACATCTAGCTCAACCTTGGTTGAACAAAAGTGGGAATTGAGTTCCCTTCTCAATGACGCGTCTTTTTGTTGATACTGCAAAGAATCTGGCAAGGGAAGTGCTCTTCCATCACAAACCTGTTTTGCAGGGTGGAGGAGGCGAGGTGTGTAGGTGGAAACGTTATGTTTGCTTTTACAGTGTTCAAGGGGAAAGGCTGCTAACTATTCTAGCTGATAGCTCGTATTACTGTAAGATCAGAAAATAAAAATGCAAAGTTAATGTTTTCTTGCCTTTTACCACTGAAGCTTTGATGATATGAGTAGGTAACTACTGGGTTTACAGAGGATTTGTGGGCCTTTGTTTAGGGAGAAAATGCACTCAAAGATGTTGATACTGTCAGTGGTAAGGTACTTGGAAGACTAATCAACTGTGATCCTTACAACCAGAAAGCTGTTGCATCTTTCCACCTTCCTGTTGTTCTTTGGCTCCTTCGTTTGTCAGCTGCTACATCTGAAGGTTAAGGTATTAATTGCAGTACTCTGCTTCTTGAGAGAAGAGTTGTGGTTTAACCCGGCAGGCAGCTAAGCACAACACAGCGGTTCACTCACTCCCCCAATTTGGGATGGGGGAGAGCATCAGAGAAAGGTAAAACTCGTGGGCTGAGATAAAGGCAGTTTGATGGGACAGAAAAGGAAGGTAAAAGTAATAAAGAATCACAAAGCAAGTGATGCACGATGCAGTTGCTCACCAATAGCTGACTGATGCCTGGACAAACCCCAAGCTGGGGTTTTCTACTTGTTTCCTAATTGTTTGCTTTTCTTTTCATTTTTCAGAACCGAGAGCTCCAGATTATGAGAAAGCTGGATCATTGTAACATTGTCCGATTGCGTTATTTCTTCTACTCCAGTGGTGAGAAGGTAAGGACGAAAACCAGGAAAATGCCTCCTAGTAACCGTCTGGGCCAGAGTGAGCTGTTTCAATTTATAGAGACAAGAAAGAGTGCAAAAATAGTAGACCTGCTAATGCTGAGAAAACACTGTAGTGGTACTAAGCAGGTTGGTTTGGAGCAGATCTTTTTCTTTACAGAAGTGAGGTGGTCCATGAGGAGTAGTGTTATTAGCGTAGCAGAACAAAACGGATTTGGATACACTCTCCCTCTTCTTGAATTCAATTAAACACAGCAGAGCTTTATCTGCACATTCTAGCACTACCTCTCTATAAGAACAGATGTTTTCTAGGATTCGGTGTTAAGCTCTCTAGATTTATAGCAACTATGTGATGTTTCCCAAACCCGGTCTCTGTATGTCTCTCTCTCATTTCTTTGTGTGTCTCTACCATATACAAACTAAGCTTCAAAATCAGAGGGGGGAAAAAAGTACGATCACATGATTGCAGCATTTCTCAGAATGTTTAGACACCAGAGGGAGGAGCAGATAGCAGGATTTAATAAATCTCAAGAAAGAGGTGCTGCCATGTGTTTTCTTTCAAAATGTTCTTTATTTTTCTTTGAAAGGCAGTACAAGATTTTATTTTAATGTGAAGTTACTGGGGAGTTCAGGATGGAGCGGGCATCAAGCTGGCATTTGGTCCAACCTCATTTGTAAAGCAGGGTTACCCTTGAGGTTGTCCCCTTTTCCCTCTCCTTCCCCCCCAAAAAATCTGGCTGGCTTACGTGGGAGTTAGTTTATTAACACTGGGAGGTAGAGAGTGGGGCTGGATGACCCTCTGAAATACTTCTGGTCTCTTTTGTATATCTATATAGCTATAAATATTTATATAAATTATTAAAATAATTTGTATAACTGTTGTAATTTACCATTTTATAAGCAGATCGTATCCTCAGTTGCTTTCAGATGCCAGTACACCTGTGTCTGCAGTGCTAAAAAGCACAAAGTACCTGAGCTGATAGCAGTAGGAAAGCTTACACCATATGGGTTGGCAGAATGGGAGAGGCAAACCACTTGGTGGCCATTGCCCCTTGTCTCCAGCAGCTAGGGAAGGAGCTGATGCCTCCAAGATGAGCTTTTTTTTTGGGGTGGGGAGAGTCATGCCTTCATCTTTCTCTCCCCTACAATTCCCTGGCAAGCGTTTACAGTTTGATATGTACTTCTGGTGGTAGTGCAGTAGAAATGGTTTATTGTTATTATATTGTGACCATTTGGCACGTAACCAGAAACTATAAGAATAGAAACACTGAGAAGGAGGGCTTGGTTATGGATTCTTTAGATATATATATACATACATACATATTTTTAAAAGCAGTTTGTAACCTGGCCAGTGGGCAGTAGAATTTCAAGACACAAGCAGAAGACGACTACCTTTATCTAACAGCTTTCAGAAATCGTCTGCAAACAGTGGAAGTGTTAAAACTTGAGAGCAGTGTTCCAGGAGTTCTTCTCTAACGATAATTTAAGTAAAAACTCTTTTGGAAATCTTTAACTTGTTGTTGAGCTTGTTGACTAGATTTTCCACTTAGCTGCTTCCACTCCACGTGGCTAATTCTTGGCAGAGCTGGCTTTGTTTTTCAAAATGCAGCCTCTGTCCCACAACAAGTGAAGCTTAATGCTTCGGGGAGAGGTTTTCTTCCAAATTCCTCTTCCTCCTCTCTGTTCAGGGCTCTGCTTTGTGCCTTTGAGACTTCCACTACCACCTTCTTGCAAAATGGGACAAATGTGAGCCAGTCCCTAGGGCAAAGGTGCGCTCAGCCCAGCGTCAGCAGCGATAATGCTCCTATTCAGGTTGCAAGGTCTCTCTGCAGCTCTGCGCAGAACGATACATAATTGGCTTGCATTTCCACATTGGCAGCAGCACGTGCAGCTAACTGCAAATTAGTTCGTCAGCGGCTGGTTGGGAAAAGCTCTAGGTAGTGGCAAGTTGGGGTTCTGAAGCTCATCTGCTGGGGAGGAGGAATAGCCTCTTTTCTCATGTTTTTGTCAGCTTGGGAAGGAATATTTCATTCAATATTTCACAAATTCCCTTCATTTTACTCTTGTGATCAAGCTGGCTCTTTGGAGAGCAGAAGAAAAGGAGAAAAGTTTAAGTTAGTCTCATTCCAGTCCCATCAGGTAACCAGGAAGGGCACCTAGGAAGCAGTTGCAGATTTAGATGCTAGATACACAAGGCTTTTTGTAAAGTAATTCTTGAAGCCTAGTCCAGTGGGAAGAGTAACATGAAAATCCAAGGAAAGTACAGTAGAAAACCCTAGCAGCATGAGTGGGGCTTGAATAGTTCACTGTCTTCATGCAGCATTCAGCATGTAAAGTAAACACAGATTAATAGCAGTGGATTGTTAATTAACTAAAGTCAAGCAATGACGGGAACGTTTCAGAAGTAACTATTACGCTGCTGATCCCTTTAATAAAATGGTTTCAAACTCAACTTAATTTCGGTCCCTACATATTAAAGATTCTCTTGCCTAAACATTTTCATGCTGCCATCTTCACTCCACGTGTTGGTCCCAGCTGAAGTGTCTCCTTTTACCTGGTGCTTGACACCAGTGTCTCTAAGCCCAGATATAAATATATTTTCTGCTAATATCTGAGAAGCTTAAATTTGTCTTGATTTCCAGTTGCTTCAAAGGGTTTCTCCAAAGCCAGTCGTTTAGGTTGGTATTCTTTGAAAGCTGTGTGCCTAACAGTCACTTTAGTTCGTTTTAAGCATTTTTAGGCACTGGACAACCTTAAAACTGGTTTTATTCTAGCAAAACAGAGTTCAATTCTCTGATAGAAAACTGGAAACAACAGCAAAAATCAATTCTAAATAACACTTGATAGTGAGACTCTTCCTCAGCTGCATTAAAGCTGTAGTTAGTTTGCAGAGTGCTCTGTTCACCCTTTCAGGGGCTGTCCATAAGATTGGTGAAAGTGTTTGAATGCCCTATATTCTTTTCTTGAGATAAACTTCTCGTTTTTATTTCTTCCATTTATTTAAGCTTCTTTCCTGCCTTCACCAAAAGCAATCCAGCACTAGCAGCAGGGAATTCCTGTATCAAACATGGCTTTGACTGAATCCCCCATTTCTGAGCATCTTTGAATTTGTATTACCTTTATATAGGTGTATCTTCCATAGATATGTGCATGTATATATTTGTGTCTGTGTGTATATATATATGCATTTATATGCACAGATTTATCCCTTTCTATATATCACATGTATTACTTTACATACTGACTACGTATTAATCATGTTTGACTAATAATTTCCAGTTTAAGAGAGCTCACAGAGAGCATCTAATATATGGTAATAAGACAGTTGACGGGCTTGGCATTCAGGTTGCTTCCATAACCTATATCCTCCTCGGTTCTGTCTTTCTCTAAATTTACAGACGTTTGTCAGACCTGCTGGGTAACTCGCTTCTTCCAAAGGATTTCCTTAATGAGTTTGCCAGAGTAGTTTCCCATTTCCTTTTTTTCTGAGGCTTTATGAGATGACCGATTGCAGGACACTGACTTTTGTAGTTCTAACATGCTTTTCAGTAGTCCAAACCCTGTAATTATGACTAGTGGAAAGAAACAGAGCCTGGAACGAAACAACAGCCTACTCTGCTGGTCAGCTTACCTCCAGGAGGCCCTCAGTTCTGCTGAGGACCTTTTGAACCATGCTCCAAGGGAGGCTGGACGTGGACAGGCTGAACAGCACTCCTTGGCTCCTGTGCTGAGAGTAATCCCTGATGTTTTGCAGCCCGAGCTATCATCTTAAATCAGTGGCTGCTGAATAAAAGTATTCAGTTATGTAAAACCTGAAATACGGATGCCTAATCCCCGTTTTATTTCTTTGTGTTTCTGGTTTGGGATACATCTCTGTGGTATTTCATAACCGTCGGGTTTTCTTCTGAGGATGTTTTTGAGTGTTTAATAGCCTGATTGATCCAATCCCGATCCGTGCCCAAAGAGGAAGAGAGGTCAGTGGAGAGATTTGCTCCTGCATCAAACTGTATAAAAGTGAAGTAAATACTGTTTTTGTTGAGTAATCATGACTCTGGTTATGTAACGTTTTTTTCCCTTTAAGGTGGCTTGGTACTCAGAGCAGTCAAAGGCAACATATGAAAGCTCACAAACAGGCAATACGCTGACTCTTTGTGGAGGCTGAGCTGGCTTTTCTGCATGCTTTAATTGATTTTTAGTTTTATTTAGCCTCAGCTGTGAGGGCGTGCAGCCAAGAGGCCGTGCAGACTCAGGGTAGAAATTTACTCCCGTAGACTTAGACAGAGGTTTAAAATACATGCGCAGGAGATGGTGCACAGCTCAGAGGCGCTTTGGCAGCAGCGTACTAAGCTGCAATGAAGACATTTGGAAGAAGGGACCGACTGGCCAGCTGGAAATTTAGGCTTTGCTGAACAGCCAGCGTTTCTCCAGGATCATATCCCTGTTAGGAAGAGGCACATCCTCCACCTTCAGAGGCATGAGCATCACCGTTCTCTCTTGCAGGAGTAACACCCACCCCACACACCCCAAAAAGACAGGTTCTGCACAAAATACTCCACTGATGACAGAGCCTTGATCCCAATCCGGAATGGACACAGCCTGTGTGAATGTTTTGCACAGGCCGAGTAAAGTGCTGAACGGCCATTGCTACAGATGAATTTAGTCACTACGATCCATTTAATCCTTGGCAGATCTGCTGTGCTGTCAACAAAGGAGCAATTAATGCCAATTATGATGAGTTTGTGATGTTGGTAGCTCTGTAGTCCTTGCCTGAGGTCTGCCAAGCTTGTTTCAAAAAAGGCACCAGTCATCAGATAATGATTATCAGTTGCTGCTGGTGCTAGGAACATGCTGGGAACTTCCTCAGCTGCAGCTCTGAGCAGTCTCTGATTTTGGGTAGGGTTCGTTAGCAGTTACGCCTGCCTGCTGCAGGGCTTCGGAGCAGGCAGCAGTGGGTCCTCTGTGGTCAATGCACACTGTGGAAGTGGAAGGCTCCATGATTTCTCTAGGTCCCTGACCTGTCCTGTTTGTTTGGTGGGTCACTTTTGACTTCTCAAGCCATTCTTCTGCCAGTCCTAGCCACTTCTGTGATCATGTTGGATGGCTTTTAGGAGAGCTAATTCTCACCTTCCTACAGAGTTGTTGCCAGCTGATGGCATAGTTTCTGCTTGAAAGATGTAGTTCAAATATCCATAGGCGACCCGTGTCAAAGATCACAGATCGATTCCAGCTTTCAGATGTTGGGAGGCTGCTTCCAATTTCATAGAAGAAGCTCTCTTTGGAAATACAGCTAAAAGCTTGAGGACTTGACAGGGCATAGAATAAATGAGATAGGCAGGCATTCCTGAATTCTCTTAAGGAGGGACCTTTTTCCTTAATAAAGTCATGTTTGGAGGGAAAAAACTATTTTTCTAATGAAGGGAAGAAGTCCTGCATTAGAACACAAGGCTTAGTGCATCACTGAGTAATGTAGCCTCTTTCAGTGAATGAAGATACCTGATGCAAATACCTATTTTAGAGCCAGACAGAGGAAAGATCTTAAATATAAAACTACACTGGTTGGCTTTACTTTTGTCCTTATGCTGCTATCGCAGCTGCTCTGATCAGCAGCTCCTACCTCAAGCTATATTATGCTGAAGAGTAATGAGAATTTTGTGCCAGTTTGGGAATCTTTTGACAGGTAGGTATAGGAACAGCAAGCTTGAGACCCATGTCATTTCCTCAAGCTCTGTCATAGGCACTGAGGGAACAGAGAAGGAAATATTTTACCCAATGTTTGTGGTACCGATAGAAAATAGTATCTTTCTGAACACTTAACAGATGTGTTTAAGAGTTGTATTAAGTTGATCCTTCAACTGCTCTTACTCCCCTGGAGTTACCCTGCGGTTGCACATGTAGTCTTAGGGCTCCTTTACTTTGGTGGCAGCCAGGGTTCAGTTTGGGAATAGATGTGGTTGTAAACTGTAAGTATAAACACACACATGTGGCCACTGGATGTCACCATTCCTTCATACAAATAAGGTCAGTTCCAGCATTTTTGGCATTTTAAAATTTTTCCATTTGTCATGGCTACTGAGAAAGTTAGAGAAGGAAGGCTGCAGATTCTTGCTTTGTGTTCAAAAGCAGCACCAAAAGCTTTGTATCTTTAAAGCACCACGTCAGCCTTCAAGATAAGAGAAGGAAGGTACGTCTTACTGTGTCTGATAAGAGTTTGAAGTATGTGTTGGTTGTAGCTTTAAGAAGTAAAAGCTTTTTTCTTTATTTTTCTATTGAGGGCAAAACCAGCATGACTTTGAACCTTTTATGTTGTCTAAACGTAACCAGGGTGAAGGGCGTATCTTACCTAACGCTGACACTCTGGCGTTTAAGTAATGCACTCTGAAAGAAGGCTTAATCCTCGTGAGATGCTAAAATCAGTTTTCTGGCTTCCAAAATCCAAGTTAAATCCTTCAGTGCTTTCTGGCAGAACCCTTGTGTAGCTGCCATCCTGACGTTGACAGCCCACACGCGTAGCACATACCTTCCCAGCACCGGTGGAGTTGTTTCATACCATAAAGAAAAAAACGGGATCTATCTGAGTAAAATGAAGGCTTATTAACCTTGTAGAGTCCCAATAGTGATAATTTCAATAAGAAGTGTGTTCTTGAGGCATATTCCTTAACTTTAATTGACCATATGGAGGCCAACTAACTCAGGGAAATGGGCAGGGATTTAAAAAACAGCAAACAAAAACCACCACCTGCAAACCTCGCAATTTCCTCCACACTGTTACTGACATGACAGATAAAAACTGAAAGTATTCACCACTCTTTCCAGATGCTGACCAGTAAGTTTGGTCACCCTAGAAGAAAGAACAACCAGAATAATTTTGTGGCCTCTTTATCGTATTACTTGTGATACCTGGAAAAAAAAAATCAAAAGTTGACAGAAACCACTCAGGATTAATCAGAGGTTTGTTGAGAAGGGCTATTTGTCCTTTTCCTTCAAGGGACAATCCAAAAGAGTGAATCCTTTAAACCACTAGCTAATGGTTTACATTTGCCATACTGAGCCTCAACTGGATGGTGCTTAGAGCAGGTTTGCTTGCGTGGACTGAAGGCCAGGAGAGCTTTAAAATTGGGGTTTGTGACCTCCATGCTGCCTTTTCCATGTCAGTAATGTTTTTACTTTCACTGGGTCTTCAACCTTGCAGTGTTTAACATTCACGTGCTGGAGCCTGTACTTGCAGCCTGTTTAATCTCTGATTTCTGACACAACAGAAAAATAAGCTGCAAGAATGCTTTGGCTCCCGTGCCCTGCTCGTGCCTCTCACTGTGGCACAGTCTGTAATGGTATTTATTTCTGTGAAGTGTTTCCAAAGTGAAATAGCGCTTGAATTATTGGTTCTTGAGGGATGCATGCTGGTTCAGTGACAAGGCCGTGGTTATTTTGCTCTGGCTCCTTTAGGTGTTTAGAAGCGCAGCGTGTGGCAGCTGAGACTCTGCCTGCCAAGTGACAACAAGCAGCTTCTAACATTTGGGGCAATTGACCAGAAATGAGTTGCAGGGCTAAAGTCAAAATCCTAATGAAATGCATTGATCCTGTGTTTCGGGATCTGGCTCCCTGCCCACCCCCTTTTTCTTTGTAAAGCGTAGGTGGTAATGACCTGAGCAGCAAGCACAGGAAAACACGGATGCACTTAAACATTTGAGCTGTGGAAGAAGGCTAATCATCTATTCAATCCCAACATCTGTAAGGAAGAGTGGGTTATTTAATGATGTTTCATAATAGATTTTTGCCACTTATACTACTCCTGATCCATCTAGGCTCCGTAGAGGTGTTTCGGGTGTGCTCCTGATGGTTAGGTTACCTTGGCTGGTGCCCAACCCAGCAATTTCAAAACATTAACATGGAAACATGTCAGCTGTGGAATACTCGGTGAGGTCTGAAGAAGGCCTCCTGTAATGGAAAGATAAGCCTCGATCCTTTCTCCTGATCCCGAAGCAGTTGCCCTCATTTGGCAAGCTCTTTGAGCTCACCCCGTTTCCTGGTGTAATACATCTGGGTCACTGGAAAAATATGTGTTGAGGAGGAATGCATGAGGTAGGCACACCAGGTTACATCATCCTTGGGGCTTGTCAGGCCACGACTGCTTTCTAGCTCATACTGAACCTTGTCTGGGGGAACCCAGGTAATCTGGATGTTATTTTCGTCCAGATCATGCTCACAGAGAAGGGTGATAGTTCTTGAGAACTCTTGAAAACTGTACTCTAAGTGTTTATCGGAGTGGTACCAGGTGACATCAGGAGGAGGTAGGTCAGAACACTTGAATCATCTTTAATTCATGAAAGCAGCTATTTAGGGCTCTTCTGAAGTGTCAGTTCCTTCTTACAGAGCCAGCAGCGGAAGGCTGGCCTTTATAGTTGTGTATGAAAGCTCTGGGTCCATCAGATATACACATCTAGACAATTCGTCCATTGGCTGGGGGAAAGGTGTTCATGTGCCATCACACGTTGTAGGTGATAAGATGATAGATATTTACACAGGAACACCATGCAAAGCCCATGCAGTTTGTTCAAGTGCTGTGCTTGGCATCAAAACTCTCAGGGGCTGGTGGGTGCAAGATCTCCACCTCTGCGATTGAGGTGTCCTCATCTCTTTGTGCTTGTCACGTCACACCATTGAATTAGTCTTTATTTCCCAAAGAATACAAAATGAAAATCAAAACAGAGGAGAGAAGTGAAACATGGTATGAACTAAACAGAGTTCTGTTATTTCTTGAAACTCACTGCTATGAAGTAGTGTAGAAAGAGTTTAATAATCGTATGTATTAGTTTTATGTCTCATTTTCCTTGTATTGTGAGAGGATAATGAAATCACTATAACTCCATTTTTACTCGTTTTTTTTGGTCTAATGTCTCGTAAGTCTTTTTTGATACGTGGAACATGAATTCTTTGAAAGAAATTAATCAACCTTAGTAACAGAGTGCCTTGCACATTGACTAGTTACCAGTACAGCTGCAGCGCTCTCTGAGAGGCAATCATTCATCAGGTTTTATCTACACTGAATCAAACGTTCTCATTTTCATGAGACTGTTTGCTCTCTTGGTATATGGGCTGCCTTACCAGGCATAAGTTCACTTGATTTTTCAGGCCGTATATTTTATTATAACTAACGCCTTGAAAATTCTGACCTGAGTGCAGGGGGTGGTGCTGGATTTCAGTTGGCTTGAAGGGAAAGAATTGTTTCTGCAGAAGAGAAAGTGTGAAAATTTCAGGAGGAGCAGTCACGAGCTAGCAGTCCTTGGCATTCACGTAGTGCCAGTGCTGTTACCAGTTATTTAAGCATTGGTGCTTAAAGAAGAGCATCTTGTAAGGAAGAGTGATGCAGGCAGGTCCTTGCGAGGTGACTTGGCCTGTTAGGAGGTACTGGCAAGAGCTACTGAGATGTCCTGGAAGTACAAGCACGTGTTGTCAAATAACAATGAGCACAGATCTTGCAAACGATGCAGAAGCCAGCAGCTGTTCACACATCAGGCACTGGAGGTGTTGGTGTGTGTGTTACTACATGCCATTCATATACCCAGCGGAGGTGGCTGCTGCTTGCCCAGGCAGGATCGGGACAGCTAAGGCGCACGGAAAGCTGTGAGAGTAACACCACACCGCGCTCCGAGTGACTAATTAAGTCCCAGTAACATCATTAAATTGCAGCTCAATGAGGTTTGTTTTCAAGTTGGGAAGCATTACGACACACAGGCCTGCTGACGGGGGGCTCCAGCTGAAGACCTGGGAGCTCCGTGCTGTCCCCATCCGTGGCGTGTCTCTCCGGATCCCCTTGCCTGTAGAAAGACCCAGTTCTTAATGCAGCAAGTGCAGGAGAGGTTACTTCTGCTCAACTCACCCAGCTTGCAAAAATACTTCTTCAGGTTGATATAATTAATGTTGGGGGGAGGAGGGTATAATTAAATCTATTTGCAGTCCTGATGCTTTGCACAGAAGACTGCATTAAAATATCAGAAGTCTTTTTAAGACCTGTTTTACCACTGAAATGATCTCTTCCACAATTAGGCACTATGTGATTATAGCTCTGTGTCATTTAATTCCTCTTTGTTCCTGCTTTCCTTTGCTAACATATTCTGTAACAAAGTACTTTATTATAAAGCTGCCTCTGTTGTTTCTTGGGATTGAATTCACACAGACCTCTAACCTGATTCCAGATAATAAAAATGATGCTCGAATCTTTCTATCTCATGTTTCTGTCTTGTTCTGTTTTACCTGCAATGCGTTTGTAAGCTTAAGCTGGACAAAACTGGGACTTTGAAACGCTTGTAAGCAGAATGGTTAGGAATATTAACGTTGGGTTGCTGTCTGTGGATAGGTAATATTAATAGCTAGTAATTACTAACCTCTTAGCAGTTCAGTAAAACTAAAGTTACATTTCTAAAAGAGGGTTTTTAAACCTTTTTTTTTTTTTTATGTGTAGTTGTGGGGTGTGAGTTGGGGAATTCCAAGTTTGCACTTCTTGGGTTTTGACGGGGAAGGGACTAATGGGTTGGTTAGCCTGCAAAATAATGAGGAAAGTATTTCAAGGTGATATCCCCTAATGAAAATATTGAGTGGGCAGAACATTTATCTCTTTGTCCTTGTTTATAATCAGAAAATGCCTTATGGTAGAGACCACACTGATTAATGTGACCTTAAATATAAATTTGACTTGGGTATTAGAGTGCAGGTCCTAAGCCTAGAGGAAGAACGGTTTGGTGGCAGCTCACATGCCCACTAAAGATGTACTTAGAAGGTCCACAGGTTTCTCAACCTGTCAGTTTTTCTGAATGCCTTTATTGTGCTTCATGCTTCAAAACTATTATTGATTTTTCTTTTTCTCTCCTATTCTTTTTCAGAAAGATGAGGTGTACCTCAACTTGGTGCTGGACTATGTTCCTGAAACAGTATACAGAGTTGCCAGACATTATAGTCGGGCCAAACAGACACTCCCTATGATTTATGTCAAGGTAGGTAACGAATAGCTGTGGTTAGATGAAGAAGTATATTATAGGAACAGACTCTCTGGATACCTCTCTTCTCACATAATTAGTTTTCTGAGATTTTTAGAAGCACATACATCTTCAGGCAAGGAAAAAAAAAAGATCAGAACAATTCATGCTATGGAAAAGGAAGAACAGGAACAAAAGGCTTAAGTTTTAGCAGTTGATTTCTCCCTTTCCAGACATCTCAGAAAGGGCTGGGGAGAGGCCAGGGAGTGAGGGGTGTTTTGTTTTCAAGCACTTTAGAGACTGACACCAGCCAGGTAACCAGCTTCGGCATCCTGAGATGATGATGAAGACAAAATAGAACAAAGGTCAAGAATTCAAAGAGGATATCAGGAAGAATAGTTTTCTCTTAACTGTTACCTTCCCCTTTTCCTGGCATATGAGTAAGATGACATGTGCTTCTGAGGGATTGAAAGGTGCATTTTTGTCTCTTTCCCTGCACTTGGAGCTCATTGTCTTCACCACTCAGCTTGAAGAGCTACGTGGGGCAAGATGTTTGTATGCAAATTGTAGCCTCAAAACCGCACTTGAGCTGTCTGCATCTTTCATTGTCTTTTACAAAGTGGTTTGCAATGAATAAAATTAATTTTTTTGTCAAGCATGGGAAACATCTGGGTCTCGTAATTCTATTTCATATATTGTGGTGACCACAGTCCACGTGCTGGTGAATGATCGTGTTGCTAACTTTCTATCAGCTTGTTAACATGGCATCCAGATAACACTAAATGGAAGTTAGCAACAAATGTTCCTGGCTTGCATTGATTCCTCCAGGCTCATCTTTAAATATGTAATGCTTAACATTAGGGTGGGCCAAATAAAAAGTTTTAATTCGATTGCAAGAAGATTCAAGTTGCAAAAAGTCATTTTTCTGATAACAAAGTGTGCCATAACTACATGTGAAGAAATTGTAAGTTGCATGCTTTGGCAGTAGCGTGTTCTGTTGCCTGTTTTTAAGAAGCACAGCATCTTCTCATTCAGCAACAAGAATTCCTGCTGCAAGGTCACTCCTGTGTTGGGCCTGTTGGTGGAACATGCCCTCAGGTTATATGCTTCCCAAAGCTTGTTAGCTTAGCTTTTGATTACTTATATATTTTTGTGCTAATGACTGTTCATTATGAGGACTTTTTGGGGAAAAAAGTCGTACCTTTTGAGAGAAAACTGCTTCAGCTGTTTGATCTTGCTGGATGTTTGGGACTTTCCATTCCAGGTAGAACAGCCAGCAAGACTGTTCTTACCTTGTTTTTCTGACAAAGCAAGCCTTTGTCATAATCTCGTGTTTTAAAAGAGATCGCATGGCTTTGATGCCATTAAAACTTTGGCAATTGGAAGACACATGGGTAACACAAAGGTCAGGTCATGCCTATTTGATAAACTTCTCTTGCCTGGATAACAAAGAAGCTGCTAAGGAACTGCAGGGAATTTTTTTAGTAGTCTTTTTATTAAATTTTATTTGTAACCTCCAACAGTCGGTAGGAAATTCGTGGAAATTTTGGGTTTGCCATGTTGAGATGGAAGGCATGCTTTATGAATTCCACATGCGTTGACTTGACTCCTCAATTTAGAGCAATCTGCTGGATGATTTTGCAATACACTTGCACAATAAAAACTTGACGCGTCTAGAACAGTCAATTCAGAAAACGTTTGTTTGCTTTTCTTTGTGCAGAGTTGTGGTTTTGACAAACAAATACGAAAACTAAAACCAGAGCCAGAAGTCAGGCTATTCTTCTGCTCGTACCTTCCCACCAAACAAAAAAAAAAAAGGGGGGGGGGGGAGAGGGAGTGTAAAGACAAAGATAATGGTGAGAGTGAGGCAAACATGGCTTGATACCAATATCAAGTAGTTGCACCTTGTTTTACGGGCTCTTAAAGCTGGCGTGTGGAGAATGTGTGTTTAGAAAAGGAAAATGTGAAGGTGTAACTCCAGTAGTGTCCAGCCTATAGGCTAATTTCGAATTGTTGGCTGCCTGTTGTCAGACTTGTGCCTGGGTTTTCCCATGTCTTTATGACTCCATATGGAGTACAGTCCTAAATATGTCCAGCAGCTTCTTATTATTTGTAGCCTGATGTGTGTAGCTGCAGCAGCCAGACATTCCTGCATCGTCCAGTTTTGCTATGTGATGTTCAGAACAGTTGTCTTCATGGGCCCTCTCTTTTTGCCCAAATTGAAACGAGCCTGTCCCTTCACCAAGAAAAAAACTGAGAGATTCATTCCGGTGACAGGTTAAGACACTACCATAGGAATACTCCATTTTTATGAAGAGACTGATCCACAAAGCAAACAAACTTTTTTGTGTGTATGTTTTCTGTGACTACCGCCAGTGTTTGTTCTGTGGTTATTTTTAAACATCGGAAAGCTGGTATAACTTCTTCTTTAGAGTTGTGCTTGTTTTGTTATATGGCAGGAGGTGAAAAGATATGCCAGTTTCTGGACATCTTCGCAGCACTAACATAAATTCAGTAGGGTTGTTTTTTGAGTGAGTCTGGTTTTTATTCTAATAAGACTTTGTGCTGGATGAATTGTTTAGCATGTTTTGGCTGGGAAACCATGCCTTATGCAGTATTTCTCTGTTCCAGTTGTACATGTATCAGCTGTTCCGGAGTTTAGCCTATATCCATTCCTTTGGGATCTGCCACCGGGATATAAAACCACAGAACCTCTTGCTGGACCCTGATACAGCTGTCCTAAAACTCTGTGACTTCGGAAGGTAAGTTTGTCCATGGCCTGAAGCCTGGATGGTTAAACCCACTTCTTTCAAAGGGAAACTAGTGACGTTTTGCAAAGAAGCTCTCAGTGTTCCTCAGAAGTTTGTTTGTAGCTTTGGAAGGGAAATTACTAATACTTTGTTTTATATTTAAAATGATTTCATATTAAAAAATGGAGCTGGAAAATGGTATCAAATGGGAGGGAACTGAAATTAAAGCCTGTTGTTTGCACAGGTATTCAAAAAAATAAAAGTAAAGATGCCGTTGCATTGGGAAAATACCGTGCCATGGAAAAATAACACCAAATAATAGGGCGAAATGTGTTTGTGAAGAAAAAACAGGCAGAACAGCATAGTAACATGAAAGGCTGATGCTACACTTTATGTGTATTAGTCTACCAATCCATTTAGTATTTTAAATACTGTAGAGGAGGGCCAAGATCCACAGTAACGCTTCAGACAGTAGCTCTTAGTATACATCCGTATTCTAGTTTTCCATGACACCTTTTTTTCCTAGTATCTGTTCAAGTGAATCACCTTTACAGTCCAGCCCTCCTCTAGAAAATAAAACTGACACAGAAGTTGTGGAAATCCACGCTGAGACAGGAGATTGATTTCTTCCTGGTAAAGTCTAGTCCTTAGGTTGTGCTGTAGCTTTGCGGACTAAAATAGGTAGGTCATATGTGTGAGAGGTCACCGAAGCTGCTGTTGCTAAATTTGCGTGCCCGTAGCGAGTGGGAATGTCAGATGGTGATTACCCAAGCAGTGCATCGTCACGCCTCGTGGCTTGGGAATCTCCTTCTCAGCTCTACCTCACGAGCATAGGAGCAAGAGAGGAGCCATGCTGCAACTTGTAGTAACAATGCATAAAAAAGGTGGTACTTCACTTTGTTAAAAATGTGGAATTGGCAATTATAGTTTCTGCGTAGAAAAGCTGTGGGGAAAACTGAGGCTTTTTAAAACAGGCTAAATAAGTGGTGGGAACACTCCTTCCCTGAAGGCTGAGTGGTGCATCTCAAAAGCTGGATGTTGGATTTAGCTGGCTTGCCACTCAGCTGGGTTTGTTAATACTCAGTTGAATATATCATACGTCTGAAAGGGCTGTTTGGTCTTCCAGATCCTTTCCATCTAATGTGGTACTAATTAAGAAGTGTGACATGTTCATAGACTCATGAACAAAAAAGTAACACGCTCTTGTGTCGCTTCATATTTAGATGTTTCCAAAGGTACATGCAGTTTTGGGGCAATACTGTAGGCTAGATCTTTTGTGGCAGTGTAAATGAAGACTTTACATGTTAATCTGACTATTAACACATGCCCACACTGGCAAAGTTTTGTAGTTGTTTGTGTTTTTTTTACCTTTTCATACTCCTTTAGCCTCATGCCATACTCCCTTAAACAGCAAAGAACTAGAATATTCTGTTCAAGTTTTAAAAAAAAAAAAAAAAAAAAAAAAAAAGGAAAAAAAAGTACTCAGTTTTGGTGAGTACCCAGGCCTTTTGAACCTTAAAAGGTAACTACATTTGACTGAGCTCTATTCTGTCCTCTTCCACTTGGTAAACAAACCTCTGCACCCTGCAAAACATACTGACAACTGCCAGCCAAAAATCTGACCCTATTTATCCTCCAGATTGCAGTCAGAATTTCCTTTGCTTTGTCCACTATAAGGTAGCTGCTTGATGGATTGAGCTGATTTCACAGTAAATTGAGTCTGTGGCTTGTGTCAGCTTAGAAGAATGCAGTACTTTAGCATTTAGGAATTGGGGGTGGTGAAGAGTGCTGAAGCTTAACACTGCTCTGTGTTGAAATATTGTAAAACTTCTCATTACTAAAAGATTATTGTTTTGTTTCCTCTTCAGTGCAAAACAGCTGGTTCGTGGAGAACCTAATGTCTCATACATCTGCTCTCGGTACTACAGGGCACCAGAGTTGATCTTTGGAGCCACCGATTATACCTCCAGTATAGGTAAGTATGTGTATTTTGTTGAAATCTATACCAGCTGCACCTGTTTTTATTCTGTAGGTAAGTGTAAAGGCTTGCAAGAGGCAGAATTTTGTTGTCATTGGGCAGATACCACTTATTTACAAAGGACACACATAGGTGGCTGCTGTGATGTCTATACCTTTTGAGATTTCAGTGTCAATTATACTAGAAAAGGGTGGTGGTTCTGTTTGTTTTTTTAGTATACGGGGTGTAATCTGATTGAATAATCAGATTCAAATAAAATATTTTCCAATTCTCCAGGTAATTTTTCTATTTAGTATAAAAGCAGGTATGAAATCTCAAACAAAAACCTCACTTTGATGATGAGTTAAAATAACTATAAAGAAAAATTGTAGAAGTATCAACTGTAGCACTGCTTCTGGTATGCTGTGTTTTAGACACAGAATAATTCTGTTGCTTGTTTGCTTGGCTTTTAGTGAAGTGTTTTTAATGGCAGAGAAAACGTGGTGTGATGTTCAGCTTTAAACTTGCTTGAAAGGTTTAATGTACTGTGTACAGCAGCATTTCGGATTCCGTTTATTCTGTTAACATTTTCTTCCCCATAGTCATTAATTTTGAACATGAAGACAACTTCTTAATACCTGGCCCATAGCTGCGTCACGGCAACATTGGGGAAACCAAAAAGGTTTTGGCAAAGGGAAATAGCTGGAATAGCCAGGTTTTCACACAGCAGTCATAGAAGGTTTCTCAAAGTGAGCAGCATTGGGTTGGCTTGTTGTGGGTAGCATCTTCAATTTTTTAGTCAAGGTACTTCCTGGGGCCTTTTTGAAGGCTGTGCTGAAAAGAGTGGGATTTGGCTCAAGTTCCCTGTAAAAGTTCAAACTGGTTAAACTCATTGGCTGGCTAGCTCATTTCACATCTTCACTTCTTTGAAAATAGAAGTATTTCCAAAGACTGACTTGCTCTTGTTATTATTTTTTCCCATTAGTTCTTCTCCAATATTGTATTATAGCAACACTCATGTATCTCCCCTGGTATAAAAAAGGGGCAGGACCAGAAGTAGACCGGGTAAAATAATGGCACAGTAAAGATAAAGCAGCAGAACTTCTCTGGTGGTTGGGCAAGCCAAAAATGTCAGCCCCAGCCCTGCCCTTCCTGCCCTTGGACACAGCTGGCTCCTGCAGTTTGCTCTTCAATGTGCTGACTCAGCTTCTGTTGACGGGAGGCTTCATTTTGGCTAGATGAACTTTCTGCTGGGTTAGGGAGTTGAATCAACATCACTGCGTAGACCGATAAGCACCAGAGCCCAGGTAAAAGCGAAGTGGCAGGAGCTCCTGAGTGAGAGGAAGGCAGCTGATCCCAGCTGACATCTTGTTGCCAGCTGAGAGCTCATAGATTGACCCAGCTGTGTTATCAGACTGCACGGAGCCAACTTGTTTCAGAGGATAACTGCATAAAACAAATATTTTAGGTGTCACCAGAAGAGACTGCTTTGTAGATATGTCTGTGAAATGTCTCCTGCGCCAACTGTATAGTGACTTTAGTCTTGCAACTTTTTTGCAGAAACTTTAAAAGTTGTTTCAATTTTTGTGTTCTTACCTGCCAGTCTCTACAACAATTTTAATAAAAATATCGTGATAAAGTGAGGAGTCCATCTCCCACATGCCAAAAGCATCATGATTTTAAACCGTTGTGGTTCAGACTTCTCTCATGCCCCCAGAAAACTGTCACCCCAAGCCTCTTCTAAATAAGACGAAACTTTCACAGAACAGCTTGAAAATGAAGCTCAGCAAATACTTTTCCTTCCTTCCCTTTCCTCCTTCAGCTTCCTTTTCAACAGAATCTTTGCATCTGGGCGCTGAGAAGTAACACGATGCTTTTACAAACTTACTTTGCAGTTTCCCAGCACTCTGCAATGTGTTGGGAATCCTAAGGTTTGAGGTACGTTACTCAGCTTTTTCCAGTGGCAATAAATGCCATTTTCATCCTTGGCTCTTGCTCGATAGGCAGCAGCCGTCCTTAGTGAGCACTCTCCTTGCTTCGCCGACGTAGGATTAGTCACCCAAGCGGAACCGGCATTCTTTGTGCACCACGCAACAAGCACAGGAAGGTTTCTTTTTGAGAGAGAGGAAAGAACGTTTCATTATCAGTAATTCATCCGTAATTCAAAGCATAGGAAACCCTGAAATGCTTCCTTATTGTGATACTGGATTTTTTAGGTTGTCCACAAGGCATCCAGCTGTTGTCATGAGGTTTTTGTTACTTAATACCCTTATGGCAGGGTTTATGGTTGTAACCTGCTGCAATGTAGGGATCAGTAGTAGTATTTCTGAGCAAGAAGTACTTAAATTTACGTTTTCACATGTCAAACTACACAAACAAGTAGTGACGCTGGTGGCCCAAGACTGGCAGCAGAGCCAGAATGCATCGTGACTGTTTCATGCCGTTCAGAAGCGTGACCAAGAGTTGCATTATCCTGCCTGGTTCATCCAGGTTGTACATTAACACATGAATTTGTTGTTGTGACATGGCTAGGTCTTAGATGTAGCAGAAACTGAATGTGGCTCTAGGATTGTGTCTTTTCATCCTAGGAGTTGCAACAGAGCTGTAAACTGGCTCTGATTTCTGAGATCTTAATTATTTCATGAAAGCCCATGATTTAAAGGGGCCTTCTGAATTATAATTTTAAAATAAAGTAAATCAAAGGTAGTGTTTTCACCTTTCTCTGAATGTGTTCCTAGTTTTGTTCACTCGGCTATTTTGTAGGAGTTTCCCTTTTCTGCAAACCAAGCCCTTCAGCCGTCCCTTGACAGTTTTGGCTGAAGTTTTCCTCCTTGCAGGTCTGCGTGTGTGATGCCATTCCCACAGCGCATTGCCCACATGCTGCTGGCTGCGCTCGAGCACTTGTCGCCTGGGTGCTGCTGCCGGCTGAAAAACCGTGGGATTGCTGCCCACATTCCCCTCCAATGTCCTGGGACAAACATAGACTGGCGCTGGAGCAGGGACGGACGTAGATATCTGTTACTACACGATTCTGGCTTTATAAAAAGAAGCACTGCTGCTTTTACCCACAGAACACGCATTTTTGCTAGGTGAGGTGATGGGACAAGGGAGCGCTCATCAGGTCGTGGTGGTGCTTCTGGAGAGCGAGGAGCTGCTGGTCTCCAGCGTGTTTTCTCCGACACGGCGCTGGCAGGAATCGAGAGCATTCCAGCGGCAACATTTATAGCCCCTGGCAGGGAAAGATTGATCTGTATGGCTGTATCGCTGGCTGCTGCTGGGCTGTCCAAAAATAAGCGCCATGAAGTTATTCATTCACTTTCCTAGCAAGCACTGGGGCTGAGGAAGGAAGGCAGTAGTTCATCAGAGCAGAATTCCCTCCGGAGCCACGTGCAGCGGGGCCATCTCACAGTTCCTTGGGAAGAGCCATCGTGAGGTGTGTCCCAAACCTGTCTCTAGCCAGCGAAAGGGATCTGCCTCTCTGTCTCAGGTGATGACTCCCAGCGCTGAAAATAAGCATGGGTGTTAATTTACCGAACTATTCTTTCATCTCTGATTCAGTTTCATCTCTTCGGTGCAGAAAACGAGAGACACCGGTGTTGAATTTGTTCGTGATGACTTTCTAAGCATTTCATGTTTCAGCCATACCCTGCATCAGCGAGTCTGATGATGTGTGCTGGCTCGGTGTCCAAAACTTGCACTGACATGGCATGCATGCCCGTAATCCTCAATTTTGCTCTTGTTCTGACATTCCAAAAAGTGTTCCAATTAAGTAGCGATGAAAAGTACTTTGTGCTTTGGCATTTGACTACTAGAAGCTGCTGATTTTACAGCCTCCTAGGGCTACTTTTCTGACTTCATTCCCTGTTAGTTTCTACAGATGGTTGGTTTCCAGAGAAACAACCTTGAGTCACCTCTGAGATGAAGGAAATCCATCAAGATGGATTAAAGGATAGTGGGGTAGAGATGACTAGATGAGGAGAAAAGTGTAGGAAGATGAATGTGTCCCACAGAGTTTCAGATGGAGGAGAGTTCTTAGTTTGAGCCTGCTGTCATTCATTATGAACTTTTTCTTAAATAAATAAAAAAAAAGTTTGGGGAGCTAGGGCATGATGCAATGAATGCTGCTCATGCAGTGAAGATGGGAGCTAACTTTTCAGCTCGGGAAGGCAGAGTTTGAGATCACAACTTTGAAATTTGTGTACATGGTAGGCTATTGCAGCCAGCCTTGGCTAGAAATGGTCACTGTCCACTTGCAGAACTCAAGCTAGTATTTTGCAGGTTGTCATGTTGGATGCTTTGTTTTGACCTAAAAAGAAATACAGGTTCTTTTACCTGCTCTAGTGCTGGAATGGCATTAAAGAGCAAGGGGAGTATCCAGATCGTATTATTAGATAAGTTTATGATCACCTCATAACTGAAGATCAATGAAGTGATAGAAATGTATATTTAATAAAAACTGTGTAGTACAAGAGGTTATGTGAGTTTTTGAGTGCTTAAATTACCCCAGGTTGTTCAGATAAAGGTATTTGTCCATTTCTTTTGGTTTAACGCAACAGCACACAGCCATTCACTCACTCCCCCACCTCTTTGGGATAAGGGGGAGAGAAAGGTAAAAATCCTAGGTTCAGACAAAGACAGTTTATTATTTTCCCTTCCTTTTCTGTCCAGTTAATAACACAAAGAATAAACAAAGCAAGTGATTCACGATGCGGTTGCTCACCACCTGACAGACCCCGAGTAGCAGCCTTCCCCCCCCCCTGCCCCCATCCTACTCATTTTATTGAGGAGCCTGCCGCCATATGGCATGGAAAATATCCCTTTGGCCATTTGGGGTCAGCTCTCCTGGTTCTGTGCCCTCCCAGCTCCTGCTGCACCCCCAACCCTCACTGTCAGCATGAGGAGCTGCAAAGTCCTTGATTCAGGACAAGGATTGCTCTGCAACAACTAGAGCATGGGTGTGTTACCAGCTTTATTCTCATCCTAAATCCTAAACACAGCACTGTACCAACTAGTAGGGAGAATATTAACTGAAATATTTTCCAGCTGAAACCAGGACCGTGTTTTTAGTCTACAGAAGACATAAGCTGCTTCTGTTACTTGTGAAAGCTAATTGCATTTACTGCCTGTATTGTTTAGACTGCATTCTACTAAAGGTATAAAGAAAGTAGCTTTGCTCACTTCCTTCTACATAAAATCGATAGATTTCGGTGTTTTTTTCTTAAACTTTCACATTACCCCAAACTAGTTTGGCGCAAGAGAAACGTGTTAAATTTCATTCTTGTTTTTCTCTTAACATCCTCGTTTATTAACCGAGTCAAAGCATTTGAATGATAGTCATGTTCTGTCTTAATTAGATTGTGTATGTTATTTTTAATATACATCTCTTCCCATGGGAGCCAGCACTTACACTGCAAATGTACTCGGAAAGATTAAACTCTAACACTTAGCTTTGACTGTACTGAGGCAGAACATGGTCTGTTAAGAAGCTATCAAAAACTATTCTGACCTGCCTTATCCCTTCTCTAAAATTATATATCTTCAAGTACAGAATTCAGTACAGTTTTATTTTTCTATATGTAGAACATAGTACATTTTAAAATACAGCATTTAGTACATTTTATTTGCTTTTTAGCACATCTTTATAGAACTTAGTGCATTTTTAGTACATTTTCTACTTCGGGATCGCAGAAAATGTTACCATTCAAATGTGGAAGATAAAATCCAAAAGGACAGATTCAAAAGAATAATAATTAAAAATATAATAAATCATTGTGGAATGAAATTTCAATCCTCTTAAAGTCAGTGGCAAAAATTGCATTAAATTTCAGCAGAGTCAAAATTTACCATTTTCTTCCTCGTTGTACATTATTCAGCAGAGTTGTATAAACACCTATGTAGATTGTATTTTGTTACCATCCCTGCTTTCAAGCTGCTGAAGTTGGCTTCAGATCTCTGGCTTTAATTGAGAATACTTTGAAGATTTGCTCATTTCCTTGAAGAGGGAACGCTGCCCAAGTCCGAATTTGGAAGAGCGTGAAATGACACTCCTGGAAAAAAGTTGCGTATTTCAGAGCATCTGTGGTGTGTGTTGATTAATTTAAAGTATTAAAGCAAATCAAGGAAAAGTAAACCAGCTTTTAACAAGGCATATTAAATCACCTGATTTGATGAACTTCACAAGGAGCAACTGCGTAGGTTTCCAGTGGATTTGCTGTGTTTGATGGATTCCCCCGGCACAAATGCCGCAAGCATTCCTTAGACTTCCCCAGCTATTCCCTTTGTGACCTACATCCTTTTTATTCTCTTTCCCACTGCAGTGCCCTCAGCTTTCTCCTGCAGCCAGCCTTGTTCTGGTTGCACCTCCTTTGGCTTGTCTGCGGCTGCAGTTTGTGTGCTGGGTGAGCCAGGCAGGGGCTGAGCTCTCCTTGCAGCTCTCCCTCTGGTTTTTACAAAACTTCTGAAATAGATTCAAGACCTCTGCCTTTCAGACTGGTCTGAAATTGGCTGGGGGAGGAGGGAGAAGGGAGCCCGGGAAGGGATAAAACAGCACAAAACCAATTTCACAGAGAAGCCAGCCAGGTTATTTAGAAACAGTTTTACAAAGCCACAGTCCAATTTGGGGAAAAAAAAAAAGAAGCTAACTTAGTTTCCAGATTTTAAAAGGAACTGAGTTCTGAGTGCTGACTTACTCAAATAACAGCCTTGGTTTTGTGCATGTTCTGTCCTTTCCTTCCCATATATTGTTGCTTTCTCAGTCCAGAATAAGTGTTGGCACAGTCAATAATGATTATAGCTTTGAGCTACCACTTGCTTTATGTATTCACACGGAAAGGACTCTGCTTTCTCAAACCCCCTTAAGGTGCTTTTACATGGCCTGTGAAGTTACAGTGCCCAGCTTAATACATTTAATCTGTTTCTTCGCTGCTTCTGAAGAAGTCTGTTATCTGTTGAACTGTTGTGTAAGTTCCTAGAAACCCCGCCACATATTTGACAGGCTCTTGGTATGTGACATAAAAAGGGATTTTTCTCATCATCCTTTGGTTGTACGTATTGGCTGGAGTTAGCAGCAGCTGCTGAGCAGTCAGATGCAATTAATTATTCTTTATGTGATGCCTTTGCCCAAAAGAGGTCTTGGCACCTTGGTGTCCATCAGCTTCTACTAAATATTGCTAAAAGCTCACAAAGCGTGCGGTTTGTTTGCTTGTTGAAATTTGACGTAAACTTGTGATTAGTTCCAATTGCCGTTTGCATTGTAAGTCATTACTTTTTAGGGTAAGCACCGGTGCAAGGTTTATACTAAGGCATTATGTGACAGTCCACCAATTTGACTTGGAGAGGCATTATGTTGGAAGCTGCAGTAATTTTTTTGTCTACCGTGTGTTATGATTGAACTGCATGTTCAAGAAGAGGAAAAATAGTTCTGCATTATCCCCCTCTCTCTTTTTAATATGGGCATGGGAAGGAAAAGTCTGTTCTCACTTCCCAGTTATTGTCATCAATCTTGAATTCCTGATGTTTTTATTGTTGTATCTGTCTCTAGTGGTTATGACAAATAGTCGACTGTTAAGAGGACTATCAGGTGTCAGTTATAGCTAAAGAGTTGTGTGCTGCATGTATCCTGCTTCCAGTGGTGTTATTTAAATACACGTGGGGAGTAAGGATCTTCAGCATGGAATATCTCCAGCTGGAAAACATCTCAGAAGGTAAATTCATAGAATCACAGACTGGTTTGGGTTGGAAGGGACCTTAAAGCCCATCCAGTTCCAACCCCCTGCCATGGCAGGGACACCTCCCACCAGACCAGGTTGCCCAAAGCCCCATCCAGCCTGGCCTTGAGCACTTCTAGGGATGGGGCAATTCTCTGGGTTTTGAGTTGTGGTGGTGGTACTGCTGGTTGCTGGAGGAAGATTCTCTTATAAGAGTAGGCGAGAGCTCAAAGAAGCATGGGAGGAATTCTCACAAATATCTTCTGTCAAGTGTTCAATGAAGCTGCTTAGTTAAGTTTTTGTTTAGAAAGACTGTTTTGGAGGGAAAAAAAAGTTAAATTCTGCAGTGCATATAGCTGCATTCTTAAGTTACTTTTGTGGTATTGAATTCTCTTACTTCTATTTACAAATACACCTGTAATAGATGATGAAGATTGTCTTACACTGAGGAGAAGCTGCTAGTGACTAGATGTGGGTTTTTGGTTTACGTATGAAAATGAATTTATGGCATTTTCTACAATGCTGTTGACCTGTGTCTTGCAGCACCATTGTTCAGCCAAGTTTGCAAATGGATTTGGGATAAAGATTAGGTCTTGATGCGACTCTGAGGCTGTCTAAATTATTACGTACTACATACTGCTAGTAATATTTGCAGTACTGGCTTGTCTGCTAATGTATATATGCTTTCGGTATGTGGATGAAAAATTAATCTATTCAACATTCAGAAACAGCAAAAACATCAGCTGTTGTTGCAGATGATAACTAGAGGTAGTTTGTGATCATTGTGATTTAAGAACAACACAGGGCTTGGGGAAGTTCCTAATTTTCCCGTGGCAAATATACTGTTCTTTTCCCTATGTGTATAAGTTTTAATGTCAAGATATGCGGTGTTCAACATTATTTTCTGTTTCACATTGTCTCATTGTTTGACTTCCAGAATACCTGCCCCCCTATTGCTTTGTGCCACATATCTTTTGTTTCCTAGATGTACATTTAGGAGAGGAATGTTCTTGGTTTTTTGCTATGTTTATGCAGTATGAAACCGGGCAAGCGATAAATCTAGTAGCTTAAAATTTCTGTGGTTTTATATATAAATATATACATCTATAAATGTCTCAATACATACCGTTTACTGATGCCTTCCCTTGTCCTCTGCTTTTTTCCTCCTTTTCAGATGTGTGGTCAGCAGGCTGTGTATTGGCTGAACTGTTACTAGGACAACCAATCTTTCCAGGTGACAGTGGTGTGGATCAGTTGGTGGAAATAATCAAGGTATGGAATTTGAAGTGTTTTGTTGTGTTTTGTCTTTTTTTTTTTCCCCAACTCCCTTGGAATCAGTATGAAAATGTTCATTGTTACAAGCTTGGCAACATATATTTTCAGTCACCATTGTATAATGAGTTGTGTGTAAACCATGACTGAAAACACTTCTAGTGTTTTTGAGAACTTGATGATCTTTATTTGTCCCTCTTGCAATCCTGTGTAATGATGCATTGTCTTTTAATTACATAGGGGTTTGTCCTGTTAAAGGATTGCACTTTCAGTATGCTTGGAAATGGTGCTTACAGACTGAGCCAATATTTATGCATGTGTGATTCTCATTCTTTAAGAATCTGGCTCTTTTTTCTTTGTTGCACGCAGTTAGTACTTGGCTTTGCAAGCAGTGTTATTAAATTTCTTTGTGCCAGATTCTTCACATATGTAGCCATCTTCTATTCCTCCTTCCTACCAGTTCGCTGAGGTAAGGGGTGAAAACGTGCACTCCTTTTTGCAGCTGGAGAATTGGGACCTAATTAAATGTAGGGAAAACACCTTCCATCTGAAAAGTCTCATTTTTGAAGTGAAAAAGACCTAATATTTCAAAATATGTAACATTTATGTATCGCTGAAGTTCAAACACATCTTGATTGATTTCATTTGGTAAGCTGTGAATATTCTGTGATTCTCAAATTAGAGGCATGAAGAAAATAATTCATAGCTTAAAAGATTGGTGCCTGACTTCCCAGCATCTATCCAATTCAGCTTCGGTACCTTTGAAATGCTCTTTTCTCTTCCCTGGTGTAACCCTCCTCATTCAACACCTGCAGTGCATCTGTACCGTGCGCTTAGTAAAAATGGGAGCATTACAAAGGATAAGATGAATGCGTGTGCTTTTTGGCTTTATTTCATCACCAGACGGGGACTGTACTAAGAGGACTCCTTTCTTGGTTTTGCCACGTACAGCTACCTTGATACCTACATGTTTGTGTCAACTTCCTCCTTGTATCAATTATTCACTAGAAGAACTGTGAAATCTGTGTGTTGCTGGTGTCTTTGTCCCTGTCTTAACACAACATCTGCTGCCAGCCAGCTCCAAGTTGTCATCCTGCGGCATGGAGAATGTGAGCTGCTGAGGCCCAGTGTTTCTGTGGCCTGCTCTCTGCTCTCAGTCAGCTGTGTCCTGACCTTTCTAGGCTCTTGTCATGTCTCCTCCAGCATTTGACTGTGTAAACCGAGTTAATACTGTAGTGGTTTTATGTCTGTAGTGCTGGAAGTCATCCAGTCGATTCCTTTCCTCCAGAGGCTTCCTGCACCTCCTTCTCCTAAGACTTCCTCGGTTTCTTATTATTGTCGTTCTGCCTAGTGTATCTCAAGCTCAGTAAGATCACGTTGGGTCAGTTTACATGGGAAACATCCGTGGAAAAATTAAGTTGCTGTCACAAGCAGTACTGATGATGACACAAGAGAGAATTTTCTCCTCTTGAGGAGCAGCTTGGAGCAGAGCAGTGCTTTCCATTGCACAGCTTTTGTGAGAAGTAAATCGCTCCCTCTAAACACTTCAGAGTGCTCGAGTTCCTGAGGAATTTGTACAATAAACTGTGCTGCTTGCCATCAGAAGTTTGCAAAAAGTTCTGTTTGGTTTAATTAATTCATGTCTGCATTCCCAAGAAACTACATCTAATGAGTTTTCTGTGAAAACTACTGTTTATATCACGGTGGAAGTCCTGGAAGTCCTTCATGGCTTGGTTAGAAATCTGAGAGTAGAGAGGCCTTATCAGCACAACCGTAGTGCTCTGGCATTGCTTTGACTTAAACAATATCCAAGTACAATAATTAGGAAATAGATGTCCTCTCATTATTGAGGATGTTTGCCAAGCAGAGATTGTGGTTTGTTTGAAGTTTACTAGAAGCAGCTTTCATTAGCTGGACGTTTTCAGTTCCGCGATATTGGAGGAAAACATCTGTAAACTAATAATTTCATAGCATGTACGTGCTCTGATTGCGATGATTCTGCTTCATTTACACTTGGGTGAAGTTGTATTGAAGCAAAGGAATGCTTGAATAAAATTGCTGTCGGTCTGTGTACTGCCTACAGTTTCTTTAAACACTGCTACCATAAATTGTAGTAATTTTTATTGACCAATTCATAGAGTATCCCGAGTTGGAAGGGACCCACAAAGACTGAGTCCAATTCATAGCTGAATATATAGTACTGGCAGACTAGTGTCATGCTGCATGATGCCAGAGGAGTATCTGGTGTAAAGGCTTGATCTTCAGTAAATCATAGCTTGATGTGATGATTTTCACCTTGGATAAAGAACAGATTACTGGATTTCTTTAAATGTGGAAAGGGTGTTTCTGAATGATCATCACAGTCCTATGTTTTTTTTTGGGGGGGAGGCCTCCTCTCCTCTTAGACACGTACGCCCTCTGCACACAGAAATTAATATAGGAATAACTCAATTTTATAGGAAGCCCAGCCTCTTCAATTAAAAGGTTACTGTTCAGAGAATATGTTTTAGGAAAGTCTGAGAGAACAAACGCAGTAAATCTTGAAGTCGAAGTTATAAAAAAGGGTGTTCACTGCATCCTTAAATAAAATACAATGGAAAATGTAAATTAGAATGGGTGGATGCCATGAATAATTTTCTGCCCATATATTTGTTACAGAGAAAACACAGATTCTCAAGGCAACAATAGGAGGGAATATGAATGTAAACTGCCTAAGGGAACTGTTTTTCAATGCCCCTGTACCACATCTCGTGTTGTGAATTTTTGTATCAGCTATTCATAAAAGCACTGGCAAAAGGCTGAGGTGAGAATACAGAGAGAATTGTACTTGGGGGTAGCGCAGCCAACAAAATGGGAAACATGAGGTTATTTAGGATTTCATTTAGAATAGGGTTCATTTAATTTTTATTTTTTTTTATGGATGGCATCCACCACTTCCATTTGATAACATATTATTTAAAGCTTACATTGTAAGACAGACTCGTTGTAATGCTGTAGGAGAAGCAGAGCTATGGGATCCACCAGTTGTAGGGGGTCTCTCCTGGGACCCCACCTGGAGCCCTGCGCTCAGCTGCAGGGCCCCCAACACACGAAGGACATGGGGCTGTTGGAGCAAGTCCAGGGGAGGGCCACCGGGGTGATCTGAGGGCTGGAGCACCTCTCCGATGAAGACAGATGGGGTTGTTTGGCCTGGAGAAGACAAGGCTCCAAGGAGGCCAGTACCAGGGTACTTCCAGTACCTTAACGGGACCTACAGTAAAGCTGGGAGGGACTCTTTATGGGTCAATGTAGTGATAGGACAAGCAGTAATGGCTTGAAATGGAGGATATTTGGAAAAAAAAATCTTTATTCTGAGGGTAATGAGGCACTGGAACAGGTCACCCAGAGAAGCTGTGGATGCCCCATCCCTGGGGGTGCTCAAGGCCAGGCTGGATGGGGCTTTGGGCAACCTGATCTGGTGGGAGGTGTCCCTGCCCATGGCAGGAAGATTGGAACTGGGTGATCTTTGTTGTCCTTTCCAACCCAAACCATTCAGTGATGCTAGAACAGCCATGAACTTTCTACAGAGTTGCAGGTTGGGAGCAGTGCTTCTCGTTATCCTGTGACTCTCTTGGAGCTTCACTTTCAAATGGCTTCCTTGGTATGTATGTCTGACATTGAGGGGCAGAGAAAATGGAGTATTTTCAGTTCCCCAAAAGGGCTAGAGTAAAAATAGTTATCCACACGTTTGGAAATGCATCTGACTTCGATCCATTAAATTGACTTGAATCCCCTGGAAGAGGTCAGCTTGGAAACTTTTCTGCTGGTTCCTATCAGCTCAGAATGACGAAGGGCAGCAATCAGTCTTGCAGCATGCTTCAGGCCAAGATGAATTTCTCACTTGCTTACTCAACTGCGATTATTCAGAGTTCGTTTCGCAATGCATCAGTTGGATGCTACATCTGGATATGAAGCTCCTGCATGAGACTGGAGAATGACTTGGAAATGCCACCACGTTAAACAAGTCCTCCTGTCTCACGTGGCACCGATGACATCCCCTCAGTCCTTATTTTTAGCTTCTTTCTCTCTTGTTCATATTTCTTTAGTCTTCAGTCTTTCCATAGTAATACTTCTTTCTTTCCTTCCTTGTTTCTGTAGTAGTTCTTCAGTCTTTCCAGATGTTCTTAGTCTGGCTGGCAGAAGGAGATATTTGACCACTTACCCCTGACAAAAGGATATTTGATAGGGGGAAATACTGTCTCGGAGCTGCGCCTGAAGAAATAATTAATCTCAGCACATTCTTCTTGAGTACTTTCACCATTACAGGAGAGAAATTACATGATGTGCTTTTTCCAAGGTTTTATCTTGGATGGTGACTCTTCCTTAGTATTTTTAGCTCTTGCTGGCTACTCTAAATGTTAGGTTATCCCACCGCTAAGAATATCTCAAGTGGGTAACCCGATCTTTCTGTTGTAATTCACGCCCCTACTGGCTTTCGAGTGACATCTCCTTCAGAAATGCGCTAGTTCCTGAAGCAGGCACAGCAGCACTTCAGGCTTCATCAGTGGTCAGGTAAAGAAATTACGTCAGAGCAAACGCCACGCCTGAGAGAGCAGCGGTCCCTTCACTGCTGGAGAGGTGAAACTGCTCCTTCCAGCAGCCCAGGATGGCTGCAGTTGCCGCATCTACCACGCAACCAGGATATTGCTCAATGCAACTCAAAAGAAGAGGTCTCAGCCTGCACGAGGGGATTTTTGGAGATGCTGTCGGTGAGGTCTGCTACCTAATTCCCTGACATTGTGCTCACAGCAAGGAATGCAACTGTGGTGCCTGCTATGCAAGCTCGGATGGGGGAATTCCTGGTCCTCCCCACACCCACCCGCAGCCCTGCAGAGTGTTGAAACCATCAGAGGAAAACCATCCGGGGTAACCCCCTCAACTGACCCATCTTCTACCACGGCTCCCTCAGAATGTGATTATTCTGTGGTTCCCTTGCAAAAGGGAATTTCTGAAACATCGTGGTTTTCTAAGATAAATATTTACATGCATACTTACCTTCTGGAAGGGTCTGTTTAGTTCCTTCCCCCCTACTCCCCTCAAAAAATGGGGGGGAAAAAATCTTTGTCGTAAGAAAGAAACAGTAATACTCATCTGAGCAGCCCTGGCGCACTGGGAGGACAACATCTGCTAATCTCCTTTTCGTTGTCTTTCCCAGAAATACTTTTTCCCTGTCTGTGCTGCAATCTTGAGTGTGAGATGCATTGACTAGCTGGCGATTGATTGGGTGTTTTGGTTTGGGGTTGTTTTCTCAGTTCCTCTGGACTACGTAATTACTCCTTGCACCGAAGAATACTAAAACCATCTTCCCATAGCTAGGAAGAAGGCTAGGGGAAAAAATGTATTAAAAGACAAGCTCAATAGTATCAGGAATCCTAGCCATGTGTAACTTTTTGGTCTCTGACAGTTTTACTGAGCCGAACGCTAAGTATAGACTGCAATTATAATATATGGCTCACACTCAAATGTCAAGGTACTATTTTGGGCTCAGTTTTTGAAATAAAATAAATTCACTCGCAGTAGTTAATGGGAAGAGTGGAGCTGTCTCTTCCAGGAGAGCAAGCAGTCGGAGAGGAGGCTTCTTGTTATCAAACGTGGTCCTGCGCTGAGCGAATGTGTGGCACTGGGACCGTCCGTCAGCGCGATGCTGCCGTGGGCTTTCATCTTTTCCTCTCCCATCAAGGAAGTCTTCTGGCATTTTCCACCCCGCAGCACATCACAACTTGGCTGTTCCTGTGCCTAGTGCTGCTATTCCACACTTGCAGTGCTCGCTGGCAGGCGGTATGAAAAGTTGATGAACAATTATACTCATGTCAGCAGTGACAATGGGCTTCTTCCTATTCCTGTTGTGTGGCTGTTCTTGAGTTTGTGAATAGAAGAAATCTCTATATTTAGTTGGCTTTCCTTTTTCTTTGACAAGAGCATGCTTTTGAAAGACTGCGTGTATAAAACGTGCGAGTTTATTTTTTCCCGTAGACCTCTTGAAGAATTATTTCTCTGACCTGTGTTTGCTGCTTGAGATTCCAGCCCCGTGAATTTAAGGAACAATTTGGCATACCCCTAACGACTTTCTGAAGAGGTGCAGACATGTTCACAGAAGTATTAATTATGCCATCTGGTAAACCACACACCCCAGATTTTCTGGAGGACATTTGCTTGTAAGATTGCAGAGTTTTCACAAGGAGGGCACCGTACCACTGTAACTGTGGCTTTCTGAATTAAATAACCATCTTCTTCCCTCTCGAGTTCACTTCAGTCCTCACCAGCCAGAGTCTCCTCCTACCTATGCATTTAACTGATTTTAATATTTTTGGCAAATGTTTAGCAGTAACAATGTCAGAAAAGGCTTTTATTTCGCTGGGGTTTGTGCAAAATGTATGTTTTCCTCCTCTTCATGTGTTGCAGCAGTGTGGTTTTGGTCTCAAATAACCCTGCACATTTTTGTGCAGTGAAGCCAGGTGTGGACAGCCTCTATCTTCAGTACCGGGGTGTAACTAAGGCATCCTTTGGAGCTGAATATTATTCATCCTTCTGTGCACATTCAGTTGCAAGTGCATAAAATGAAGATCATTCTGCTATTTATCATCAAATTCAGGACTTAACTTCAGATACAGAATTTTCTTGATGGTGTTTGTTAGAGATGTGGTTATAGATTTTCTTCTTTATTTGCTTAAGGTACATACCTTAAGCTATATAGCTTAACATATACGCCATTCTGCTATCTTCATGAACCCTATTGTTGGAAGAAAAAGTATTTAGGGTTCTTCATCTATTACACGTGAATGTCAAGGAATAACTTTCCAGCAAATACTTGTAAAAGCTCCGGTGTTCAATTTCTGACCTAAGAGAATTAAAGCAGCATCTCTGTCTTGTCAACAAGTGTATTCCTTGGTTACTCTTATTGGATAGTTTCTTTTTCTGTGTGTTTTTATTTAAGAGATGGTGGTAGCTATTGGGGATGAAGAGTAACAGCAATTGGCTGCCGGCCTGTTGCCTTCACTTGCAAGATCTCTTCTTACAAGTCTTGCGTAGTCCCCGTTCATTCATTCAAATTCTAGGTACAGTCAAAAAAAACCATCATTTTCTTTGAAAATACCACCTTTTCATGAGACTGTCCCCAAGAAGCAGAAGTAGAATAGCATGTGCAAATCTGCATAGACCTGAATAATTAAGTATTGGTCTCAATATTTCTTAAAAGCTCTTTGATGTAGGCAAGACGTGAAGAGAGGGTGCAAAGAAGCTGGAGCCAGGCTCTTCTCACTGGTGCCCAGTGCCAGGATGAGAGGCAGTGGGCACGAACTGGACCCGTGAAATTCAGTCTGAACGCAAGAAAATAGTTTTATCGTGAGGGTGTGGACAAATAGTGGAGCAACCAGAGAGGCTGTGGTGTCTGCATCCTTGGAGATCTTCAAAAGCTGCCAGGACACAGCCCTGAGCAACTGGCTCTTGCTGACGGTCACTGCACAAGGAGGAGGTTGGACCAGATGACTTCTAGAGGTCCCTTAAAACCTCCGTGTTCTGTGAAACCTCTCTGCAAGGAACATCTGCTCCACAGGATTTGCAGAGCTGGTGTAGCAGGAGCAGTTGTTTCACAGAGTAATTCTGCCAAAAAAACTACCAAGTAATTTATGCTTCTCCTTTGCATTTCAAACAGAAATAAGTCATATGCATGACTTAAAAGAAAAAAAAAAAAAGTTACCCAGTTTTGTGATAACATAAATGATTGCTACTACTCATCAAGGTTACTCAATTGTATTTCTGATGTACCTAAAGCATGGTGTAAATCAGTAAGGCATGATTTAAAAACTGTGCAGCAAACCATCTTCTAGGCTGCAGGGGTGTTTCCATCCTTTGCTACAGGGCCTCTTCCAGACACATCAAGTTGCCAGTACAATTTTGTAGGTTATCACTTCATTCATCCTGCTTTCTTTTTTTTTTTTTTTTTTTTTTTTTTCTGGATTGTGATTTGAATTTGACAGTCCTAAAAGCTGCCATTTTTCTTCCTGTGTACTTTCCTTTTCATTTTCTGCCTTAATCTGCCTACTCACAGCACAAATCGAAAGCACCCAGACACCAGTGGCATGGCTCTGCAACCTAGAGAAAACAAAGTAAATACACTGGGTAGTTAACGTAAGCCACTTCTCCTTTTGTACAGTTATTTTGTGTGTCAGGGGCTGTATAACCAAAAGGTCAGGCTTTCCCTTCTTTCATACGGCGTTATCCCTCTTCAATACCTTTTCTAATCTTCCATGAGACCTTAAGCACTGTTGATTAAATGCTTCACTATCCTTGTCACCAGGGCTGGAGCTCAGGGAGTTGCTCCCTCCCACCATTTGCAGTTACAGATGTGGCTTTTTGTGAAACGTGTGGCTGGGCGTTGTCCTTGGGTCCTCCCATGAAGCTGTCCTTACATACCTAATCCGAAATCTCTCCCATACTATAAACAGTCTTTACTTGAGGATGTTGGCACTGTGTAGGCTCTCGTTCTGAGCAGCCTGGGGAACCGAGCCAAATTCCTGAATTTTGGCTAGATACAAATGTAATTCTTGCCTGTAATTGTAGTTATAATTTTTAGGAATGCTATTAAATATTTTTTTTTTTTGACGGGGTGGGGAAGTGAAAGCGTAAGAGGCATTTTCAGATGCACACAGAAAAATCCTCATGTCAATTTTGGGCGCAACCCTTGGCTTGTAGAGGTGGTGGGATTTAAATCCCGGTTAGGCTCAGGAGGCAGGTGTTGTGTGATCCTTCTTTCACGTGACTTGTCAGCTATTTCTATTGTCCAAGAAGCAATTAATGGCCTGAACAAGTCGTGGGGGGTTATTTCCTCTTTTACCTGCTGTTTATTTGAAAGATTGTTCCAATAATTTGTTGCAGCTCTTTTATAGAGGTAGAACTGAATGTTCTCCTAGGGTTAGCAATGGTAACACGCTAACACTGCATTATCCTGGGATTTCCAGGATCCCTTCAGGATCTATCCAGCCCCAGAGTGAGGTGTGTGACTGTATATTATTCCTTACACAACGACGAATTTGCACGCACAAATAACGTTGTGGCACATTCTGGGAATGAGGAATACAAATCCGTGAAAGGAAACAGGAAGCACACGTTGTAGATGTTTCCAGCTAGGTTTAAACTAAGTTCATCTTTTGCATTGAACTACGGGAGAAAAAACAAAAACATTTCTAATGAGAAAAGAAGGAAACTTCAGCTCCTGTAAGCAGTAATTGGCTTGTCTTTTAAGCTCCTCAGACGGCTGTTGTTCCTGACTTAAAATGCGTTTTGTGTTACTGGTCTGATCCTTAATCAGCCACATGCGGTGAGCTGCAATCTCTGAATAAGTGCAGCAGTACTGTTTTATAACATTAAAATTACAGTAAACTCTATTCCCCATTGAAATATCACTGAGTTTGAGAAAAAAACCTTGAATTTTTTGAAAACGTCTAGAAGAGAATTAAATTATTTGACACTGGGCTTTGGGGCATGAATGAATTGCCACCAAGAGACTTATATTGGAGCAAGGGTCACAGGCAATTAGACTAGATCTTGTGTCGTTTGATAAGAAGTTGTGAGAGATGGGGCTGTTCAGCCTGGCGCAGAGAAGGTTTGGGGGGATCACATCGATCTCACTCAAAACCCAACAGGACGTGGTCCTGGACAGCCTGCTGTATCTGACCCTGCTTGAGCAGGGGGCTCGGACCAGGTGGAAGCAGGAGAGGAGGTCCCTTCCAGCTGGAAGTTTGGTTATTCTGTTCTCAACGCTGTATGAATTTACTAGTTGTACAGACTGCCTTCAGTTTAGTTTTCTCACTGTGTAAGAGGTTATACTGGACTCTTTGAGATCCACATGAATCTCAAGCATAAATAACTTATCCTTTCTTCTTTCCTCCCTAGGTTCTGGGAACGCCTACAAGGGAGCAAATTAGAGAAATGAATCCAAACTATACTGAATTCAAATTCCCTCAGATTAAGGCACATCCATGGACTAAGGTGAGTCTATACAAATTGGATAATAACAACATGTGGGCTGAAACTAAAAGTTGGAGAAGTTAAGCTTGATTGTTCAGTGTCTGTGGCTTTCAGTCTAAACTAGGTGCCTTTAACTATTCTGGGGACCCAATAACTCCTGATTTAGGTAAGGATAAAGAAGGTGTTGAAGCAATGTATTGTGATATATATTGGTTGTGGTTTTTTTTTTTTTGAGGTTGCCTACAGGCATTTTTTAAACAATGGTGCGTGTGTGAGTAGTGGATTGCAATATATCTAAATCCTGTCATGCTGTAACTCCTGATGTGCACGAAAGTCACTTAGAAATGAGAAAGTGTTCCGTTGACGTGTGACACTTCTGTAATGCTGCTACATAATCTGACAGTGAAGGTTGACAGTCAGTTTCTTAACTGGTTCTCTCAAAAACGCTATATTTGTGCTCCTATAGTTGTGCTCTTGAGAGTGGTACTTTTTTCATGGAGTTACTGATGACTGTTTTTGCTCTCTAGCCTCCAAAAGGAAGGGCTATTGCAGTAATAGTGACAATATTATAACCTCCATGATCAAAGCAGAAACCGCTAGCATTACAGTAAATACATGGCCACGTAGTTAAGCTATCTTCCCCATGGACAAATGATGGGTGTTTGGTTTGGGAAAGGGTGAAAACTGATCATTTAATTAGCCTCTAGGTTGTAGTATAAGTTAGAAGTCAAGTCTTAAGCAACTGAAGCCTGATTGTTAAGATTTTCTATTTGCTGACTGAGAAATGGCTGATATAATCACAGTATAGTCTCAGTACGTACCAAGGTACGTACCAAGCCAGGTACTGTAAGTCACTATTTTTGTGGTAGATTCTCCAGTGTGTTGTGCACCACTATAATTCTCCTTTTCCCCAGTAATCCCTGGTTAGTATTTCTATAACCTAGTTTCGGTGGGTTGATTAAGTGGTTTATAATAGAATGAGAGGCCAGTAAATCCATCAGTGCTTTTTAATATCTTACATTAACAAGAAAAAAATAAGGGAAATGAAATCCTTGGGAGTTGGTCTCTTCTGCTTCAAATTGCACCATGGTAAAAGTCCCAAGAATAAGCCCTAAAGCCTTAGAGCAAGGAATTCTAGGGTTGCTTCTGAATTTCTGCAGTGAAGATGTTGTGTATTTGAGGGGTTAAACCAATACGCAATGGAACAGGAGTGCTGAGATTTACTGTAGTATATATAGGTAGAGTTGAGCATTTAATCTAGCTGTGCAACTCATCTTCTGCCTGAATAGTCTTAAGAATTATCTGCACTTGATGGTCACAACAGAGATCTTTAGCAAATGTAAGTTTCAAGAAAAAAACTGAGAGTCCTTTCTATTTATATACGTTATAAATGAATAGTTGTTTGGACCTTCTAAAGGATCACAGGTGAAACTAAGCCAATTAGAAAGAATTGAGAGGAGCTTGTTTGTGCGGAGATCAAATCTGTGTTCCACATTAGGGCACAATTACTTCTGGAGAGCTGGACTTGCAACATAGCTTCTCACTCTTGATTCATTCTACACCTTCTTCCTGACATCACCTGTGTGTACAATAGCACTTAAAGCAGTCTACTACAATCAGATGGCATGATGCTTCATCGATGAGATCTGTACTTTTCTTATTGTCCATATGCTAAATTACTAAAATGGATCATCCAGCATAGTGTTGTCAGCGATGCTCATCCTCTCTTACTTCTAAAGATCCTTTCATCTCACCGTTTTGGTGTTGAGCCATGAAAGATTTCAGCAAGTGGCAGCAATGCTTCGGCTTGTTCCTCCTTACCCAGTTGTGTCAGAACAACATCTGATGGCACAGAAGTGGACGTGCACATCCTCTGGAGTTTCTCGATGTTAGAATTGTGAACAGCGACTAGAAGAGAAGTACTTCTGAACTACGATTGTAGAGGTGCAGTCTAATGAGCAGAAGAGGAATGACACCGAAAAGGGGAAAGTGCAAATGGCTTTTGTTATAACCGTGTGTAAGTAGAGCCACAGCTAGCTGCAAGCAGGACTTGGGCAGTTTCAGCCTCAAAACCACAAAGCTTTGTCATCTAAGCTAAAGAGCTGCCAAAGGCTGCAGGAGTGATAAGGCTGTTATTTTTGTGGACTAGTTAGGACCAAAGGACTCAGCAGTAAGTTTCTGTGTGGAAAAGCTTCCAGGCAGCAGGCTTGAGTAAAAATATAATCACTCCCTGGTATAAACTCTTTGAGACAAGGGCATTCCCCTTGTTGTTTTGGTATGGTTCAGGGAGCTTTCTTTGGTCTGCAAAAGTATGTGTAGGTTGCAATTAAGAATTTCCTTTGGATGCTGTAGTACGTATAGGTTGCAACTGAAATTCTCTGATGAGGACTTGTGTTGGATGGACCTGTTGAAGGTCTGCTCTCTGCATGTTTCTGACAGGCTTAGACCTGTCTTCCTTCTGAGGATCATTGTAGCGTGGGGATCTGCTCACTTGGCTGTTATCTACTGGATGGGGAAGAATGATGGCTAGTGTTGTGAAATGAGATAGCCTCCAAGCTTTTTTTAAAAATATTTTTAATTATAATATTTAAAAAAATATTTTTCTGCTGCATCAATAACTTGAGATTACAGAGCCTGTTTTTTCAGTCTGACAATTTAGGATTCAAATGCTTTTGTAACTTTGAGAGCCTTAATCTCTGAGTATAAAATACGTAAAGCCCCTCTTTCCAATACAATCCTATGTTGTCCGAGCTCATGCACGTTTTTCTACCAGTTGTGTGCATGGTGCTGAAGATGACTGGAGTTTACTGTGTCCCTAGCCAGCAAAAGAAAAGAAAATCTGAACTTTCCAGCAAGCTATTGAATCTTTCTTCTAACACAGGACTTCTCTTCCTTCCCACTGCTCCCCCTATCCAAAAGGATAAATGTGGGGCATTTTAGTTCTTTTGGGGTGGGGGTAAGGGTGTAGGGGTTCCTGTTCTGAATACAGGAGTATTTAATTTAGTAACGTAGCTGTTCTTTTTGCCCAGACCTCCTTTTGTTTTTTCTTAATGTAGGACAGTTTGTATTCATGGAGGTGCATCCTACTGCTCGTCTGCCTTTTTCCAAGAGTACAGGGCATTAAATTATAAGCGAAGCAAGGCTTTGCAGGAGTGGTGATATCTTTTATTTGACCAAATGATACAACTGGGGAGGAAAATGGCCAGGCTACACCACGTCTTCTGGTGTGGCATGGGTCAGAAAACTTGTCCATTTTTTTCAGATGTATCAGCTCATCAAATGAAAGTTTCTTTCCCTTTCTGGAGACTTTGCTGCTGCTGTTTTTACAAGATCAGAACTTCCCTTCCGTGTGTTTCATCTACCTCGGCTCTGTGAGCCTTGTTGTTGAAAGCTCACAGTCTGATCTCTGCTACTAATCTTTATCCTCATTTATCTTCTTCTGTCTAAGCTTCATCCACACTTCATAATTGTGTGACCGGAAAGCCCAAAAGAAAATCTGAGATCAAATGCAAGATTGTATGTCACAGGGTTGTTGAAGTTCAGCTTTTGTTAGTTTTCTCTCAATCTTTTGGCCTTTTTGAAGGAGGCCAGGGGCAGTGGAGTGGCTGAAGAAAGGTATAAACGCGTGCTTCATAAGCTTGTGTTAGGCTGGCATTGCTTGCCATGGCCCTGGTGCAGCTGGCCTTTATCCTGGCATTAATCAGATGCTACCTTCATGTCCCAAGCCCTTTGGGTTATGAAAAACAAAGACTCTTCTGTGATTATTTCCAGAAATATGAAACATGCCTGCCTGTGATGGCTGTCCTACCACATTCCCACCTCCAGCTGGTAAAGGATCTCGTTTGAGTAACACTGTACTAAATAATCAAATTATGTACTTGAGGCCACTTCTACGTGGAAGAGATGACATGTTTGGATTTTTTTTTTCCTTCCAAGGATATTTCCACCTGTCTGCCAGTAACAGGCAGTATGGTGAAGTGAATATTCTGGATGAATATAGAAGGGCTTCCTCCCACCACAGACCTTCCCATCACAATAAAGTCACAGCAGATTAAGGCAGGGCCCCTTCCGACTTCGTAAGCGCTTACTTTTTTTGTGATTTACACCATTAGGCATGCTCTCCTGTCCATGTCTTCAAGCCAAAATAGTGTTGCAGAAGAAAACAGTGTCTAAGATGAAATTTTAGGGGTCTGGTTCATATTCCTTCTGACCCTTTTATGAAGCAACTGGCCAGTTCAATGTTGTACAGAAACACAGTTGTGTTGTATTATAGAGTAGCTTTGGATGTTGAGTTTACGATCCATTTTTCTACCTACATTATAAATTGCTAATATTATAAAATACTGGGTAAACATTTCAGACCGAGTATTTTGTGTCTGTCTGTCTTTGTATCCATTTTACCATACTACTCACTGCTCCTTGAGTGTTGAGTGTTTCTGGATTTGCAGCAGGCCGTCCTGTTGCCTTGTCCTCGCTGTGGGATGGGCCATAAAGAGTCTGCTCTCCCTCATGACAGTTTTTTTCCACTCTCCAGAATCAGCCTCGTGTCCTCATCCTGTCCTACTCCTGCTCTCCTGGTTCTTGTCTGGTTTTGAAGCAGATTGTTTTGCTTGTCATGCTTCCAAGTGACTGCTCATACTGGAGATGCAAGGAGGAATACCAAACAGTGAGATGGATAAATGGCTCGTGTTGTCACTCCTAATTATAACTGATGACAAAAGAAAATGAAAAATGAAGAGTCTCCTGTGAGAAATCTTGTTAGTGGACTTGCATTTCAATTGAAGTTGCAAACTCTTCTGAGACTGGGGTCTCACCTTTTGTAAAGACACGAAGGTGTAAGGGAGGCTGGATGTTTCTTTGGGTGCAATTTCATAATTAGCTTAAGTTCGGCATGAAGTGAGGTCTGCTTTCCAGTTCCCACCTGTGTATTCTTGATGCCTGTCTTCTGCATTCCTGTTTATATAATACCAAAAACCTCTTGAGGGGGGGAAAGATAAAAAGTATTCGGGATCTAGATCACTTTTCCTACCTGACTGATCATTCAGTCCCAGCTGCACGTGCTGGGACAAGAGAACAGCATGGCCAGGAAAGGGCAGATCCATCTTTTCCATGTGAACTGCAGGTGATTGCCTGCTGTGAAACCATGCCCTTGCTTCCTTCCAAAGAGCCCACTTCTGTTTTTCTCTTGGTGGGTTGCTGTCCCATTGCAGCGTGTCTGTCTAAGCTGCTCGTGGTGGCTGCCCCACTGAGGCCGGGAGCCTTCCCAGAGGGAGGTTTTGGGGTTTTCTATGGGAACGGGGAGCCGTCTTGTTCCACTTTGCTTTGTGCTGCCCTCCCGTAGAGCAGAGCATGCCCTGGGTGATAAATGCTGGTGGGTTCTGGCTTTGCCAGGCCCTCGGTGGAAGTAGCCCAGCGAGAAGTGTGTGGTCTCAAGGCGAAGGAGCTTCGGAGACAGGTTTTTGGTGCTGTTCCCAGTTCTGAGTTGGCTCGTTTGTAAGCCACTTAACCCTTCTGTCTTTGCTTCCCCGCCTGCGGAAGTGCCATCTGACAGGCATTTCTGACTACTAAGGCATTTGCTATTTTTGAGACGCTTTTAAGGACAAAACGCAGGGATTCAATTGGAGGAGGTAATTGGGGAGGTTATATATATTTTAAGGTAAATCCCCAAATCGGTGCGTCTTTGGTGGACTTGTTTAATCTTCATTTGTATCACGTAGTTTTAAAAAATAGCAAAAATAGCAAAATGGAGTATTTCAGAATTCCCTTTTGGAAATTTTCAGGGTCTTGGGCTAACACTGGTCCCTAGAGCAGCACTTGAGTGTTAGCTTTGGGTTTCCTAGTCAGGTGAAGCTCAGTACAGACGCTCTTGGATGCGTTTCTTCCCTCTCCTCCTGTTTAGGGACACGTCACGTTTAACTTGTGCGACCAAAGCACTGCTCTGTGTTGTCGAGTTGTGGCAATTGCCCTGTGCGACTGCATTTCACGAGTCGACCCGATGGTCATATCCTACATCTGACGGCCCTGATGGCTCGCAAAGCAGCGTGAGCATCCTGCTGAAGGGAGGAGCTCTCCCCGTTACCTAATCTCGAAGCATTTCCAGCCAGGCTCGGCCGCCCTCCTTCCCAGTCTGGGGCATGTGCCGTCAAAATGCGCTTACAAACGGCGAGGGGATGTGCGCAGCCTGTCAGCCTCAAATCGGGGGTGTGGGTGGTTCTGGGCACGGCTCCGAGGCCGCTGAGGAAATTTTTAACCGTGGTGTCACCGACTCGCTGCGTTGGCACCAGATGTCGTTTTAATAAGCCTCTCTGCTCTCTCCGCGATGCCTTCCCGCGCGCGCTGGCTGGAAGAGCACCTTGGTGTCACATTGGGGAGCTGTGGCGCTGAATGAGAGCAGGAAAACAAGCTCCGTGTTGTGCGTGGCAAGTCAATGAACTGGAAGTCAGAGCAGGCATTCTGCTAAAACAATGCACGGCTCTTGCCCCGTGTGGCTCTCTCCGAGGGCTGCATGCTGATGCGAGTGGAGCGCAGTGGGAGCACCCCGTGCTTCTCATCCTTTTTCTTCCGTCTTACGATGTGTGTGTGTGTGCTTGTGTGGGGGGGGGGGGGGGGAGGAATTGAAATTCAGAAAGGGTGTGATCTCCACTACGCTGGTAGGAACCGTTTCAAATCAGGAAGGCAAAATGCGGCTCGCTCTGCTAGCGCACAAAAGGCTTCGTCTAAACTGAAGTCATCTGGGGATGGGAGCCGAGGAGTGCACCAGGGGCTTGGCAAGCACTTTTTGAGATGTCAATGATGGCGGTAGCTCCTGGAATAAACAAAGAGGGAGTTGCATGAAAAAATTCACACCGATTTGCAGTGTAACATAGAAAGGAGAGAGGCGATGTGCCTGGCCTCGCTGCCTGCCCGTCACGGGCTGTTGGCCTTCGAGCATCGCCAGCATGCCTGAGCAAAGAAGGAACTCGCACTGGTCCCCCAGCTTTTTGGTGAGGTGTGGACTCCTTGGAACCTGGAGGCAAGACAAACAAAAGCACCAAAAGCTGCGGTTTTGGATGAGTCAGCATTTCCATTTTACATGATCATTCCGAGATTTTTTTGTAACTCATCCAAAAAAACATGAAAGAAAAACAGCGACCTGGGTCTCAGCCTGAAATTTCATTTGCTTTGCAGAAACGAGAGGTTTTGAGTTATGCAAGTGCAAATTTTCCTTGAGTAATACTGTGTGTAAAGCCTTTCTTTTGCATTTGTTTATCTCCAAAACAGGTTCATTTTTTAAAATGAAAACTTGAGCCTTCGGTCCCTCCTGTGGACAAATAGCCTTACAAAAGGTCTTGTTTCATTTTAGAAAAATGAATTGCTGCGCCGGTGGGGTAGTATTTGATTGCTTTAAAAGTTCCTGTCAGTGTTTTTATTTTTGTTTTTGTTTGTGGACTTGCTGTGCATTTTGCCCGGCCATATTTAGTCTGCATACTAAATGTTAGTCTGCCCAAACACTTTACTTTGTGCACTTAGCTTTTATATATTTTTTTTTCCTTTTGTTTCCTTTCTCCTTTTTTCTTTCCTTTTTTAATTTTTAATTTTTTATTTTCCTTTTGCTTTCACCCAGATGTATCTTAGACTGAGACAGACCTTGCTCTGACGGGCCGGATTTTAGTCCGTGCACTAAATTTTAGTCCGCAGACTAAAAAAAAAAAATAATAAAATAATAATAATCCGCGGATTATTTGCTTAACTCAATTCCCTCACTGAGAACTACCCGGACCTTAAGCTCTCACCACAGCCTGGGTCCAGGGTGGGGAGGCTTCACAGCTCCCGGGGGAGTCCTGCCACCCGTCCTCCCACCGCGGCGCGTCCAAGCGGAGCCTGTGACCGTCCCCTGCTCGTGTCCCACTGGAGGGTGGCAGCCTCTGGTGTAGTTCTCGGTGGGCAAATTGGGCAGCCTTCCCGGTTGGGAACTGTGTCGGATCAGTAGAGCTTAAAAAAAAAAAAAAAAAAAGAAGAGGGGGGTGGTTGCTTTTATTTTTTTAGGGCGGGATTCAAAAGCTTGGGGGGCGGCGGGGAGGGAGACAAAATTTGAGGGCAAATTTCCTAAGCAAAGGGGTGCGGCGGCAGGAGGGGGAAAAAAAAAGCCATAGAACGAAATTCGGTCCATACCCGCACTCCTGAGATGGTTTGTCCAGTTCCTGAAGAATCCTAAAGAGATCACGGCAGCAAACAAAAACCCAGTGGTGGGGGAAGTCAATCCAAAACTGAGAATAATCCGCGGCGGCCTGAGGCACTCGTAGCTCACGCAAATTTAAAGCATCCAAATTTGAAAGCCCAGAGCCCAGAGTTTTTATTTTCTCTTCAGCACCAATTATAAATTGCTAGGGGGGTTGGTTTTTTGGTTTTTGTTTTTTTTTTGGTTTGCTTTTTTTATTTTTTTATTTTTTTGGAAAAACTAAAACCACAAAGTTTGCATTGTGTCTCTGGGACAGATTTACGAGTGGGATGCACCTTTGGAGACAAAAGAAATTTGGCCCCATATCCAGGACTGAAAATTCTTTATGATGGGAATTTCAATCACCCTTTTAGTTCAAGTTAAGAGTTTTGATTTCGATTTTTTTATTTTATTTTTTTAGTACATGCACTGGCATTGGAACATAAATTGAATAGAGAAATGTTTCTATACTATGCCTCACCATTGCACAATCAATTTTTTGGCATACACTGTGGTGAAGTTGGACTTGCTGCTATGGAGACTGATGTTTAAAGTTTCTAATTGTATAAACATTTTCTATGTCCCCCACACCGTGGATTTCTTATAATATTGGATATATTTTTCCTTGCTGGACTATTCTCTTTTGGATTGACTCCCCCTGTTTGGATTATTTCACTGCATTATCATCTTTAGGACTCGTCAGGAACAGGACATTTCACCTCAGGAGTACGGGTATGTACTTAAAACGTTTTTTCAAATTACTAGGCCTAGTCTTAAAAAAAAAATAAAAGGAGAAAAAAATGCTAGAACCGGAATACTTGAGTTTGAAAGAGCATCCCCGAGGCAGCAGCCAGGTGACTGTTTTAACACAAGGTGGTAAAGAGGAGATAGGCTTAGTCCTGTAACTCATGTCATGTGTTAAACACCACTTTTTGCAGGGGAAAGGAAGCTGTGTGAGGACTTGAAATATTTTTTTTTACACCTACCTCATTCGGAAACAGTGAGGGTAGCCCTCAGAAACCGCCTGCCCCGAGGTTGCTGACCCAAAGGCAGGCAGAGCATTTCTCAGCAGGATTTAGGAAGCGGCTGTTGGGGTTTCACCAGCTCTAACATCAAGAGCTTAAGAGTGGACAAATGAGGCTCCTTTTAGAGCTGGCAGATTTGTTGCTCTGCCTGCCCACTAATTTGCTCAAGACAGGGGCTTGTCGTCTTTGCCTTAAGGAAGACGAAGAAAAAAAACTGATGTAGGGGATTTTTTTGTTTTGTTTTGTTTTAAATCTGTGTGGTGGCTGCTAAGTGAACTGTCCTGAGGGTGAAACACAGCAAAGGGTGAAGCGCTTTAGTTTCAAGCTGTGGTAAATCAAGCCTGATAAAACACCATCCAGGAGGTACAAGAGGGAGACCTCAGTCGTTTTACCTCCTGGCAAATAGCAGCAGGCTTCAGCTCTGTGGTTTTACCTCAAGACACGCTCATTTACTGTACTCACCACAAGGTTTAAAAAAAAAAAAAAAAAAGACTTTTTTGGCTTTTTAATTGGAGACAGTCTTACGTTTTGTTCTGGTCAGCGGTGACCTGGGAGTGGTGCTTGCCTCCACTGCACACCACGCGCTGTAACCCCAGCTGTGGAGGCAGCAGGCCTTGACACCAAGCAGCCTTTGCTGCTGGCAGAGTTTGTCAGCATTAAGCTGAAGTCCTTCCTTTTGTCCCTCTAGGTCTCACTAAACATTTTGGGCTTGCTGTGCCACTGCCTGGCAGTAGAAATAAATTCTGCTCCTCCACTCCTTCACCCCTTGACTCCATGAGCTGGGCTTCCCGGCCACAGGAGCGAGCACAGCGTGCTCTGGGAACCACCCAGGTGCCCCCGAGCACCCAGGGGACGCAGCTCTGGTCCCTGGAGAACTCTTCTTGTGTCCGATTCCCATTCTCTAGAGCACAGGTGGCTTTGGTTTACAGCTACCTACGAGTGCCTGTGCAAGATCCTAGTCTGCAGTCAGTCAGTCAGTCACACACTGATTTATTTCTCCTTGGTGCTGTGTGGATTGGGTCCGCCTGCCCGGGTGCAAAAGCATTTGGGATTAGCTCAGTTTTTACCCGAAAATGCTGGCACCCACACTTAATGCTTGCACCCTCCCCGCTGCCTTTTCCCCAGCCTGTGCATCACCCCTAACATAGCCAGAGAGGAGTGCTTGAGGAGGCCATCCAGGTCAAGTGCATAATTAACCAAGATTTTGCTTTTGAGGTAAGGGGAAAGGAAGATGGGGATGTGATTAGGGTTGTGTAGAACTGTTCCTGAAAGGTTTTCTAAAAAAGCTAAAGCGAAGAACTGCTGTGAGCTCTGTTTTGTAGTCACGCCAGGTAAAAATCTGGTAGAGTAGCAGTTGGTTCTCTTGACACGGCTTTCAGCTGTCCTTACGTGTACCAAATACGCAAGAATTATCCCAATAAATCTGTGGGAATGCCTTGCCAGAATAAGGTCAAGGAAGGAGCAACTTGCAAATTGGAGCTAGACGTTTCCTGCACCCCACCCATGCTTTCCTTGTTGTTCTCCAAAGTTGAACAGCAGCCTCCATAGCAACAATCTGACCTGCTGCCTGCAACAGTCCATGTTAGCAAGACTTCATTCACTAGCCAAAAAAAAAAAAAAAAAATTAATAATAATAATAATTAAATGTAGCGGGACCCCATTCAACTTCTACATTCAGTGACTCCTGCTCATCTGAACCCTTCTCCCCACCTTCACTCCACCCCATGTGCATGGCTGATAGCACCCGTGTGTGTTTGTCTTGATTTCTGAATGAGTTCCCCCCTTCATTCTTCCAGTTGTTTTTCCGAGTGCGCTCTCATGAAGTCTCTTGCTGGCATTGCACCTTCACCCCAGCGAGCGCAAGGCTTTGCAATTAACCCTTTCTCAACCCCAGGAACTGGATTTTTCCCATCCTCGCTGGAGGGACGTTGATTAGTGCAAACACAAGTTTGTTCCACCGCGTTGGGCAATGAGAGGTTTAATTGCTCGGGCTTGCTGCTGGTCAGCGAAGAAAAAGAAACAAACCCAGACAACCCGTTTCTCCTTGCTTCTTTTTTCTTTTTTTTTGTTTCCAGGTCTTCCGGCCCCGCACTCCACCAGAAGCAATTGCGCTATGTAGCCGCCTGTTGGAGTACACCCCCACTGCCCGCCTGACTCCCCTGGAGGCCTGTGCACACTCTTTCTTTGATGAACTACGGGACCCAAACGTCAAGTTACCAAATGGGCGAGATAAACCTGCACTCTTCAATTTCACCACTCAAGGTAGCCTGTGAGCATTGAAGATCGCTGCTTTAGGAGGAAGCTCTGATAAACGTTTGTCGTGCAGACATTGCTCCTTCAAAAGTTCAAAAATAAAAGTCTCCAAGTAGGACTAAAGATATTTATTGATTGTGTGGCCAGCCGTCCATTTCAGAAAGAGAGGACAGGGACTTGTAGAAATGCGTCACGGGATTTTCAGATCCTGATTCACATTTAGTCCAGGTGACCAAAGGCATCAGGAAGGTTTACGTTTGCAGTTTAGTGTCCGATGTGTTTGCGTGAAATATCACAGTCAGTGGACTGTGGAGATTAATTTATCATTTTGGAGATGTTCCTGCTCCTTTGTACCTGAAACGCTACTCCTCCCTGTGCCGAGGAGTAATGGGTATTAGGTTTGGCAAGGAAGTTTGTAGTGTTGCAGCCCATTTTAGGCCTGGATGTGAGATAAATGCAGAGATCTTGCCATCCAGATTTTATGTACAGTACAGTTTATCTGGCATCACATTGACTCAGTAAATTAGTAACTACAGAAATGACAGGCAACTTTTTTTATCCCAGACCACTGTACAATTTTAAAACCATTCATGTATTTTTTTCCATGGAAATTGGAAATACAAAACTGATATCCCTATAGTACAGTTTTGCCTGCCAAGACAGAGAATGTGAGAAGTATGGTGAGAATGTGAGAAGTATGGCATACAAATACACTAGTAATTAATTTTGCAGCATTTTTCTGAACGTTAAGTGATTAGTTGCAAGTTCTCACCCTTTGAGCAAGAACAGATCTGTGTGCGTTTTCTGCTGGAAATCTAAAACACCTTTTGGCTCAGTTAGCATCAGTGTAGTTTTTCAAACTCTTCGGTGCACGTGATGTCCATCTGTCAAAATGTGGAACAGAGCCCTGTGCTTGAACCTGTGGAGCCCTTTAATCTAAAAGAATAACAAACCAACAAACAGAAACCTGCCCAAACATGAACTTTTAGCTTGTTTTGAATGGCTTCCTTGCAGAAGGTAAATCTGTTGAATATACTAAGGCATTTCCAGAGCCTGAAAACCTTAAAATATTTTGACGTTAGGTGTCATGAACGCACGCAGGGCCTTACTAGCACTTGAGGGGAGAAAGCATTGGAGCAGCCAGTGTTGTCAGCAGACTGCCTCCACAGCATCAGCAGCCTCACAGCATCGCCCAGGTGTTGCTAGTACTGTGAAAATAGCTTGTGCTTCTGTCTCTGGCCTCCGTGCTGACGACTGCATCTGTTGCTGAGAATCTGGGGGTTGTTACAGATATTTCCACATGAAAGTATTCATGAACTGTATTTTCTTTCCACTGCAAGGCCATATTCAGTCACAAAGATAGTTTTGATCCCAGTGTCTCAACAGAGCTTCGCCTTTGTTCTTTCTAAAAGTATTCATTATTAATCGTATCTTCATGTAGTAGATGGGCCCAATCTTAACATAATTAAAACAAGAATTTAAAAAAGGCTTGGAAAGCTCTGTAGCCAGTCCTTCAAAAATCCTTAGGGAAGAAATAAATGTATATATTGGGAATTTGTCCCTGGTTTCCCCCAGGCAAAGTGGGAGCTGCTGGGTAAGCTAATCCTCAAGCAAATTTATAGCTCCTTATTTGCCATCCTAGCGAGCTGATGTGTTCTCCCTTTGCACAGTGACTCATGGGAATGGCAAGAGAAATCGCTTCCAACAGAGTGAGGGCCTTAAGATTCAAAAAAGCAGGTTTATGTCATCGGCAGGTACCAGTTTTAGCATCTGGAAAGAGAATCCAGGACAGAGGCTGGTCATTAATGCGCTTCCACATGAGCTGTGTTGCAGGTCACCAGCCAAAAAAAGCTAACCAGAATTTTAAGTATAAATAAATAGCTTAGCTCAGTGATTTTAAGACCTTTGTAAGTAATAAGTGCGCAGTAATAAGTCTTATGTAGCAGCAGTCCTGACTCTGACCTCAAGGTATTCGAGGGGCTTCTGCTCCTCCTGTGAGCGCTGTGACGTCCTCGGCCAGGCTACGCAAAGACCCCATCAAAGTGGCTAATGCGGAGCAGGAATCACATCTGGGAAACAGAGCAGGTCGCTGGAAAATCAGATGTGATGATAACGCATGTTAAGTCAGCTGTGGTTACTGAGAAAGTAATGAAAGACATCCTTTTGTTTTGGAGAGCATTCGTTTTCAACAGACGATATTAAATTTTAAAAGAAGTGTTTCCTTTGGCTATAGTCAGTTGAGTGCAGCCCATGGAGTAGGAGGTAGCTGCTCGAAGGCAAAACTGTTGGAAATAACATAGATCTGATCATTACCGTCATGAACTGATTTTCAGAAAGAAGCCAGGCGTCATACTAAATCTGCTGATCTAGAAAAAAAAACATTTTGAGAGTTTATGGAAGATAGAGATCGTGGTCTTTGGCTGACAGCAGTATTCTGGGGCACGTAGATGCTTACTTTACTTTAGAGATGAGAGCTGCTGAAGAGAACTTGATCTGATCATTCTTACTGTCTTGGCTGTACTTTTTTCTTAGTATTTAAAGAAATGCTTTGTGCTAATTGGAGTTTGAAAAAGTTATTTTTGTCCAAGGAGGTATATCTAGTAGCCACAGCGCTGCAGTTCAGTGACTCTTAGACCCGCAAGACAGAAAGCACAGAAAACATTTTTTATTTCTCTCAGAAGCTGAATTTTCAAGCAATCTGTAAAATTACTTCATTGTAATAAACTTCTTACAACACGGCAGTGATTGTGCTGGATCACAAGTGTTACCATTGCTCCGTGTTAGCCATTGAAAATTGTAAAATTCGCCTGTGATTCAGCACTTAGGAATGGCTATAATTGCTTCTTGATGACAAATAGTTGATGCTAGAGTGGGTTTTTAATCAGAGAAAACGGGGCTGGCTTGTGACCTTTCTTTTGAAGTTTAAGAAACAAAACAAAACCAAAAAAAACACATTTCATTTCTATCCGTACTGCTTCAATGTGACCAAAAATCCTTAGTGTGACTACTTGAGTGTCATCTAGGTTTTTTTTTTTTGGATTGATTTTTTTTTAGACAGTATTTCTGCTCAGGGCATGCTGAGGGAGCAGTGAAGAAAAGAATACGAAGCCTGTGCTGATTCCAGCACTCCTCTGGTTTGAAGAGAAACTAGTGGAATAACTCCAGTAACATGGAAAGTTTGTTATTGTGACAAAGTAAATGAAATAAGACTAATTTTTCCAAGGCATTCTGAGAGCACTGACATACCAAACTTAGTTCAGTGCTCTTTTTCAGCATTATTTCCTAACACAAAGCATTTGATGGTGTTTGGGAAATGAAGGTAACCCAGAGTTCTGGTAAAACTGGCCATTTTCATTGGAGCTCCTTATTGGAGATGCACACTGGCTGCAAGTGGCACGATTTGATCAGGAGAAAGCCAGAGGTGTTCCCCCAGCTGATGTGAACCAGAGTTGACTCTTAAATGACTTGGGTTCACTACTCAGTTTGATGATTAGTTCTCGTCTGGATTGGCAAGCTGCTGCTCTAAGCGAAGTACCGAGATGTTCGGAGCATGGTGAGCTTGGGCAGCTTCGTGCCAATAAAGATTACACGAGGTTTCTGAAGAAGGGAACAACATCAGCCATTTAGGTGCAATGTAAGTTCTTAATGGTAGCTTCAGAAAAACACTTACGCTTGCCTTAAAATTAACGAAAAAAGCTATATTTTCCATAAGTGGTGCTGTGAAAGGAGGAATTCTGACCGTATCACCTGCAAGTATGGGAGCAGTCAGAGTGGGATCCAAGTGCCATTGCAGCAGTATTTTTGTCCCATCAGCTGGCTCTTTGGCCCTGGTGATCTGGCTGCAGGGATGCTGTCAGAGGATATCCGCATCCTTGAGGTGCTGCTTAGCACCAGAAGGGAGCAAATGGCTTTTGGTTTCCTTGATGTTTCAGCTCAGCTTTCATTTGGGTCTTAGTCCCATGCTATTGCCAGCGATAGGCAGGAGAGAATGAGTGGGTAACAAAAACTTTAAAAAGAGTGAGGTGAAGGGCAGACTCCCTGGAACAACAGGTTGGAGAAAAAGCTTTGGAGAAAATCCTAAAGCAGCAATATTTTCTTCCACAGAATAGCTAATGGCCACGATAGTATTAAAGTATAGGTTTATCACTCGTGTTCAGCTTTTAATTTGGAGGATTCATGCTTGGTCAGTTTATTTTTCCATTAAATGGAGACTTAGGAATTCTGAATTATATTATTCAGAATATTATATTATATTCTACATTATATTCAGAATATTATATTATATTATTGTTTGGTTCTGGATGGCAACTCATGTTCAGAAGTGCTTAAATTCAGTCTCAAAATAGGTGTTAATAAGAACCTTGTAAGCAGGTGAGAGTCTTCTGCACCTTGCCTTTGCAGCAGTAAATTAACGTAAAGGAGAAAAAAAAAGTCAAATATACTACCTGTCCTTTTAGGCCCTAAATTTAAAGCTTTTGTTAAGGAAAAGCAATCGGCTCCTAAAAAGGAACTCAGGTAATTTACTGCTGCGTACAAAACCACCTCACCGAACCCACAGGGTGATCTGGACTGGTTTCTGTACAGCCCCTGCTATCTGGAGGCGTTATTTAAAAGCTGCCTAGCCCCGTTTCTCCTCCAGCTGACCTCTGGGAGCTTCAGAAAGCATCAGTCATCCTTCCTTGAGGTGACTGCTGGCATCCTTTCCGCCGGATGCTGCTTTCTCAAGATTTAGTCGCTCCTCTTCCTGAGGCAAACAGGACCTGTCTTGTCCTGGCTCGGTCCCACCTCCTGTGAGTCTCCTGGGCTCTCCTGAACGGGCGCCAGGAGATTGTCAGCTGCTGGCACCGCCTTGCCCTGCATCCTCCCACAGTTGTGGCTTTCAGAGGCCTGGTTCTCATCCTGATGCACACCGAAGCTGGGTTAGATTCGGAGCCTAAAAACCCACGGCTGTTTTTTCCTTGGTTTAACATCTTCAGAAAGCAGGGTCGTGTCATTCTTCTGCCCATTTAAATTACCCGGCAACCCTTTGCCTTTCCCCGTGCTTTTAAAGGAGATGTCAGCCCTCCTCGGCCTCGCTCAAGGAGACCGCTGTGAGGTTGGTCTTAGGTTTCCAGGTCCTTGAGAAGCGAAGCTCGAGGGAGCCAAAGAACTGAGCCCCTGAAGCTCTTGGAGCAACTGTGACAGCTGCTCGCTTGCTGAACCAGTGCCCAAAGCAGCGCCACCGTTATCAGCCTTCCCCTTCAGCCTGACTGCAAGTGGCTTTACGAAGGGAACCCAGGCTGCTGAAACGCAACAGGCTCCATCAGTTCTTTGCTAACTCCCGAGCCACGCTCTTTCTCTAGGAAATCACTCCCTGGGGTCACCACTTGCAGTCCTCTCAGTCTTGCCCTGGAGGCTGCCTGCTGGATGTTGCCGTGCTCAGCAGAGGAGCAAAACGTGCCGTGACCTCGGGCTGTAAGGGCAGCACGCGTTTTGCCTGAGGTTGCTGGTCTGGGGGGGAGCCTTGAGGGGGCTGCGCCTGCATGCGGGGCCCTTTCTGTAGGATGAGCTAACTCTCTTTGTTCCACCTCCCCTCCAGAACTGTCAAGTAACCCATCTCTGGCTTCGATCCTCATCCCTGCTCATGCTCGGAACCAAGCAGCAGCTTCAACCCCTACAAACGCTACAGCAGCCTCAGGTGAGAACGTGCGCCCGCCTCCCTGCCCTCGCTCCCCACAGGCACCTTCCTCGTGGGGAGGGCTCCTTCCAGCCTCACCGTCCCCTCGGTCTCTGCAGGTGCCCTGCTGGGGCCACTAACCCAAAATCCAACCCCAAAGCCGTGTTAGGGAGGTTGGTCAGCTTGTTCACTGCCTGATCTAAGTAGCTGCAGTTGCTTCTTAGCGAGTTTGCTTGTGTCATCTTCGGGCGTTTTGGGTTTTGGCCAGCAGTGAGTGAATTTCTCCTTTGTCTCTCTCGCTCACTCTCCTGTTTCTGTCTGAAACCCTTTAAAAGCTCGCTGTTGGCCCGAGCCACTCCATATTGTGTTATGTTCCCAGCGAAAGCTTGAAAGCCTTGTAATATCAGCTGGGAGGCTCCCGAAGCAGATCCCAGGTGCTGCAGGATGTGGCAGCCGTGATTCATGCGTGGCACTCTGAGTCAGCCCTGAGTCAGCACTGCCAACAGGCTGTCAGGCCTTGTGCAACCAGGGGCAGACTCTAACAGGGGTGTGCTCGCGTGCGGATCTCGCATCAGTCCCATCTCTGTGACCCCTTCTGAGGTGCAGGGCGCTCACTCAGTTGCGCAGGAAAAATGGTTTCGGGTCGATGTGCCAGTTCCTTCAACTCCGATGTGCTTTGTCCAGCCGCTGCTGTACAGAAAACACTTTTATAGTCGGGGACAGACAGACAGATTTGGCTTAAAAGATAAGGCTGCTCTCTGAAAACGTAACATCAGGAGGGAAAAGATTCAGCCCGCCCAATTTATATGCTCTGAATTAGGAGGAGGCAAATTGGCTATTTTAAAATTTAGTGTGTTTGTTTCATGCACTTGGCAGAGTTCTCTGTTTCCCTTTTTTTTTTTTTGCGCATCTGTTGCTCAACGAGTGAGGGGAAAAAAGGATCAAAGTAGTAAAAGTTGATTGAAGAACTACGAAATGCAAACGTGGAGCGTGGCTTTAAGCCCTTCTGAAAAATACCTTCACTTAATGTCACTTGGATGCCTTGCTGAGGAGCCCTGCCAAGGTGCAACAGGCTTAAGGAGTGAGCTGGGTTAAGACAAGGTCTGTTTTCACCCACTGCTTCCCCCCAAGGACACAGTAGGGGAAGAATACATGAGGCTGAATCCTAGAAGTGTAGAGTTGGGATAGAGCATCTCCCTCCTAGTTCCAAACCAAAAAACAGCTTGGAAAGAAAATACGAAGTTAAGTATTGGGCAACTTTCAGCTTTGTGTTTCTGCTTCTCCTGTCTGAGATTATATTAATCTGTCTGAGATTATATTAAGCCAGGCAGTACAAGCCCCTTTGCTAACTAGCATGTCCCAGGTCTGCATTTTTGAAAGTTACCCAAAATGGGCAATATTTGTTAACTGGTAGATGCACAGCGGTGATTTCAGTAGACACCAACAATCCTGGGATCGTGATGTTAAGTGCAGGGGAATTATGGCAGGTAATTTTTAGTGTTAAAAATGTATTTGTTGCAGGTTTCCCCTTCTCTTGAGGCACAAAGCTGGACTCCCTGTACTGAGGGAACTTGGCTGTTAGGCAGTGCTAGGGGTTGTCGTGTTGGGCATCCCGCTGTGCTGATCCTGTGTAATCCCAAACGAGATGGGGTGCCTGAACTCACAGCTACAAAACAGACTCGAGCTGGTGTCACCTGCCAGTGAGGGGCAGTTGAAAAAGCCCACAGCACTCTGGTAAAATAAGGTTTGGGAAGTACATGGTGTTCCTATTGAAGGAATTATGGAAAATTTTAAATTCCTTTGGCAGGAGAAGAGGGGCAGGTGATTTTCAGAGGTTTCTGTAAGCTCTACGTAGGGATGCATCCATAGCAGACACTTAGAGGAGTACAGCTGGTGCATTTCAGGCTCACCAGGCTTCACGTTTTGTGCCGAGCCCTGGATTCCTACATCCATGGACACTGCAGGAAAAAAGTGGGCTTGTCTCCTGCTTCCACTTGTCTCCTCTGTTGCCTTACTCCAAAACTGCTTGCAGTTTTGTTTCTCTGTCTTTGCAGAGCGCAGCACAGCCTGTCAGCACTACAGATCCAATCAGCTAATGCCCTCGTTAGTGTTAATGGGCTTTCTGTGACTGCGTTGGTGTCAGTCTTTGAACCTACAGCCCCTTAGTTCCTTCCTGGGTGGTTTTTAAGGAGCACCGCGTACCCCCTGAGAAAGCAGAGAGATTCCTCAAAGGGAGAAGCTGAATCGAAGGAGAATACTCCGATGAGAGATGGCTTCTTCCCTTTGTTTGTAAGAAGTTTTAGAAATGGGTATTTGAGCCCTAATGTGATTTCCTGCTGCACACATCTGCCCCATAGCAGAAAGCACAGCCTCGGTGGTGGCACAGGCAGCTGCCTGACAAAGCTGATGTTTTAGCAGTGTTCCTGAAGGCCCAGATTTTCTTCTCTCATGCCAGAGTGCCAGTTCCTCGTGGTGACGAGGAGTAACTGAATGCCCAGAGACCCCCCAGTTGCACTCAGCGCTCCAGCAGAGAGGCACTGAGCCAAGCCCCTCTCTGTTCCCTCCATGCCCCATCAATGCAGGGTCACAGAACAAGGGGGAATGTCAAAATGCTGTGTTTTCCTGCAGGTTTGGAGCTAGCACAGCCTTGAGCAGCTTGTGCAGCCTAGGACGGTTGCACCCTGTTGTGAAAAGCCCCCCATAAACGGGCCTGGGCTGCGTCACCCTATTTCCTCATCCCATATGGCGTGTGCGTATCTCAGGAACTCCCCCTTTGGAGTGATGATAGGAAAGGAGCACATGTCACATGTGTTACGTGGGGTAGCTCCATCCCCTCCTCTTTCTTCTTTATCTCTGGTTAGTAGCAGTGTAAGGAGAACGATTCCAGCCTCTGCTGTCTTCAGGAGTAGGAGATCAAAAGGTACGAGTGGTTTCAGCAGATGAAGTACACGCACTTTTTCACGGAGGAATCCTCTCTGCCAACAGTGCAGACCCCAGCTGGACTGTGCACATCAGGCACAGCAGATGTTGCCTTAGCTAGAGTTTATCTGTACCTGAAAGTTAATCTACAGCAGGCACAGTTTAAAGTGGGGAAACCATCAGCTGTCTGGCTGGGTCGCTTTTCATTTTTGTGGTCACCATCGGCCTGCGTGCGTGCGTGGCTTGGGAGCTGCTCCTCCAGAGTAATCCCCCACCTCGGAGGACACCTCTCCCGTGTGAGGTTAATTTTCCAGCTAACACTGCCACTGTCACCACGTTGCAGCTAAAGCAACTGCGTGAGCTTTGTTTTTTGTCTTCGATTGCCCTTTTTTGCTGCAGTCTTCTTGAGTTGTCACTCAACTGGTGCCCATCTCTGGACTCACTCACCTCCTTGCCTGTTGCTCGTGGCTGCACTTCCAGCTTTGGTCAGGGCAATGTGTCTGGGGAGATGGGTCGCATTAACAGGTGAACGTAGGGCATTGCCTTGTGAGCTCTTCTCTGCTGGAGAAGTATTGAGGCACCCCACAGCCCCCAGTTTCATTTTATCTTCCCTATTTTTTATGCTAGTCCTACCATCCTTGAGTCCGAGCTTGGTAAATCTGTGCTTTCCTTTTAGGAGCCCTTTTCCCCCTGTCTTTCAAATGCACTGCTTGCCCAGCCTGCCCTCTCCTGTGCTGAGACAAGAAGTCATTTTTTCTTCTTGCGGTATTGATAGCTTTGCAGTTAACCTCTCTTAAATTAACTGGGAGAAATGCACAGCGCTGTCTCTTAGAAAGCCTCACTTAATGCCTTTTTCCAGCCCTGTATTTATTGTGGCAACTATTTGGTGTGTTTAACACTTCATTCGCTTTCCTCTTTGTGACTGTGCTGATCAGGTACTATATAGGATGGCTTCAGATGAAGTCAGTACATTTTTCCCATATAAATTCTTCAAATGTTCAGGAAGTTTTTATTTTCTTAGAGAAAACACCAAATGCATGAGGTTAATTGGCCAGCCAGCTGTTCTGTTGTTCCCAGTGTGTTACTGTGTTTATTGGCAGCACGGCTCTTACTTTACTCCGTTTCTAGCCTTACTCCAAGCCTGCCCCAGTTAGTTGGAGTGTCCTAAAATAGGGGCCTTTGCGTGTTATTAATGAAGACTCTTCCGTTAATTAACCCTTTGTTCCAGACTGAAGCAACTCCATTTTTCCCTCCGGAGTGGCACCTGAAAACCCAGTGCATTCCCTTGTGGTGTTTCTTTGCAACCCCTATGTTTTTTGGGATGCCCTTGGGCACGTGCCCGTGGCCCGGCGACTTGTCTCTGCGTGGAGCTCCGGCCCTCGCAGAGAAGAGGAGCTGGAGGTTATTCACCACGGGGACCTGATCCCGTAGCAGCGCCTTTTGCTTGTCTAAACCTACCAGGGCGCAAGATGGGCGATCTCTACCTGGGCCAGGTTGTGTCCCTCCTGCTAAATCCCACCTGGTGTTTGCAGCCCTCAGCTGTCGAAATCAGCTTTCTCCTGCCAAAAGGTCGCCCTCCTACCCTGTCCCCAGAGCAAACGGCTCCGTCAGGAGAGCACCGTAACCAAAGAGCACGGTAGTGGGCGTTGGGGTTTCCCCGTGCGGCAAATGTGGTAGCTGTTGTTCCTGATGTCTGTGCTGTGGAGGTAATCCTGGTTGTTCTTTCTTTCCTTCCCCTTGCCTGTCATTTGCAGATGTTAATGCAGGAGAACGAGTTCAGACCAATAGTGTAGCTACAGCATCAGCCTCCAACTCCACCTGAACCGGTACCAAGCAGCCAGCTGCACAGGAAAAATCACCAGTAATTTGAGTCTTGCTCAGCAACACTGGTCACATTTGGAAAGAAAATTAAAAAGAGGAAAAAAAAACAACCAACCAACCAACCTGTTCATTTTAGTGTTCAATTTTTTATTATTATTATTGTTGTTCTTATTTAACCTTGTAAAATATCTATAAATACAAACCAGTTTCATTGTATTCTCACTCTGCAGGGTGTCCGGGGCAGGGGACTAGGTGGGGGGAGGAGGGAAAGCGGAGCAATACAACACACCAATGTCTCTCCCCTCGACAATCTCTTCATGTTGGAAGTTTGCTGTTGTGTACTTCAGAACCAGGACTCTTGCCTCATGCCCTCTCCCACAACGGAAAGAAGGAAAAAAACAAAACAAAACAAAAGAACCCCCCAAACCTCATTCTCTGCTGAAGTTCTTTTTTTTTTTTTTTTTAACCTCTTTTTTTTATTTTCTTTTTAAGTGAAGTTTCGGACTTTGATGTAGTGCACAGCTTGAATTTGGTCGGGAGCTTAGCAGGGGTCATTCAACAGAGCTCAGCGTTTCGTCTCAGCCGAATCCATGTCCCGGGCTGTCCGAAGAGCTGCCCCCGGCCCGGCTCAGCTCGGCTCGGCGTGGGGCGCGGGCGGCGCGGTAGGAAATAGGTTGCCTAGGGGGGGTCGGGGTGGGGAGGGTTTACTGCGTGTCTACGGCTTTTGAACTGCTAGTGGCAGACTTTTTCCTTTTTTTTTAAAAAAAAAAAGCAGTGCTGGCAACGAGGACGCCCGCAGCTTCGTTGCCGGGCGGGTTATATATAATATAATACACACACATGGCGCCAACGCAAGCGCTTGGCTTTGCTGCGGCGGCTCGGCTCGCGTTTGGGCAGGGAGGAGCGGGCGAGCAAAGCCCTCCGAAGGGGGGACGAGGGCGCCCAGCCGGGGGTGGTAAGGGACTCTTTGGAAAAGTGGCCACTGTGAAAAGCGTTTTTTTTTTTCCAAGTCTCTCAATTCGGACAGGCTTCCCTTTCCCCGAGGTGCGTGCAGGAAAAGGACACCAGGGTTTATAATGTGAACTGTAACAGTCTACTGGTTTATTTTGTAATATTTTTTAACTGCAGCTTTAACTTGCAGGATGCCACATGCTACGGTAGCTCTGATTTTAAATCCACAGCTAGAATCTGTATTTAAATTTCATCTTTTTAACCTCTTGCTTTTTTGATCTCTATTTATTGATGCGCGTTGCCACATTGCCATTATGTTTTTACATTGGTAGAGTATTAATAAAATACACATCGGAGTGCTATCAACAGTAATTTGTACCTGCTGACTTGTAGGAAAGCTGGCTACATTATGAGTGTGTGTGTATATATATTATATAAATATATACATGTATACATAGATACAATACTGTTCCTTTTTTTGTTTTGTCTCCGATCTCCAATCAGTCTGACTGAAGCATGGGGTGAGTGCTTGCTCTAGTCCATCTGTCCAGGGGCCGGGCTTTCCTCCCCGTGAGGCTGAGTGCTGTCTGAGTCCGCGTCTCTGTTCCTCAAGTCAAAGCAATACTCCTCGGGAAGGGCAGGGCGTGGAAGAGGCTTTGGAGACCCCATCTTGCCGCCCGGGCCTTCACGCTCCCTGCAGAGAAACTTCAGCCGCCTTGCTCGGTGCTCACGGGCGGTGCTGTGCCCTGCGGATCCCCGAGGCAGTCGCTGGGGCCGGGCAAACCTTTGTGTGGCCCGGCAGTAGCGGCTTTGGCAACCTCGGCCACCGCAGGGCAGCAGGGGTTTTGCTCAGCGGCCGGGCGCGTTTCCCTCTTGTACATTTTACCCCATTCCTATGGGATTTCATTTTTATTTTTTATTTTATTTTTTATTTTTTTTTTCGGAAACTTGTCTCCTAGCAGCCCTGGAGCTGTTAACAAGCCCTGCCTTCCCCGTCCTGCCTGATAAAACAGTGGATTTTTGGGGAGGGAGGAGCTGTTTCAAGAGGCGAGCGAACGCCTACCGTGAAAGCCCTTACGTTACGCTCCTCATCAGTTTGCTGTTGGACAGAAACCACGTGTGTGTGTATATATATGTATATACATATATATATACCTTAAAACAGCTGTCGTTAAATTCTGGCTGACTGTAAAAAGACAGCACACCGACATTTAAAAAAAAAAAAAAAAAAGCTGA